>NC_138385.1:104126463-104161778 GCF_054177405.1 Leptonychotes weddellii | reverse complement strand
GACGAACCATGAGAGACGATGGACTCTGAAAAACAAACAGGGTTCTAGAGGGGAGGGGGGTGGGAGGATGGGTTAGCCTGGTGGTGGGTATTGAGGAGGGCACATTCTGCATGGAGCACTGGGTGTTATGCACAAACAATGAATCATGGAACACTTCATCTAAAACTAATGATGTAATGTATGGGGATTAACATAAGAACAAATAAAAAATTAAAAAAAAAGAAATAAAAAAAAATACTTGAAGGCTTTCTGAAGATAGTAATGCTATATATAATATACAATAATAATAATATGTAATGTTATGTAATTATATAATTACTATATAATTGATTATGTATCATCTACAATATGGTTGGTTATATGAAATATACACATAGCATCAAATTGCACACACATCCTATCCCAAGAGATACACAATTGCTTATGTATAATATATAATGTGGTTGGTTATTTTATATATACATATAATCAAACTACATACACATTCTATCCCAAGAGATACATAATTGATTATGTATAATCTACAATATGGTTGCTTATGTTATACATACATATAATCAAATTACACACACATCGTATTCTAATAGATATACCTGTCAGTTTTCAATATTTTCTTAAAGAATGCCATATGATCTTTTTGGGTCATTTTTACAATTTTTGTGTCTGTCAGCATTTAGCTGACTTTACATGTGACCCCTCGTTCTGCAATCAGGTTTACTGAAATGCCACGTACGAGTGATCATAGGCATCCACGTGAAGGCATAGTTCAGTGAGTTTTCACATATGGGGACATCTATTCACCATTGCCAGTCAAGATATAAAACATTTCCGTCACCGCAAAAAGTCTGCTTCTTCCCCTCTTCATTAAACGTCTGCCCATGTGGCCACATAGAGAACACCTGACATGCTTTTTTCTCCCCTGTTCCAGAACGTCACACAGCGGAATTACGCACTATGCTTCTCCTCCTGCTTTTCTCACTCCCCTATGAGGCTTTAAACATTTATCCACATGGCTCCCCGGACAAACAGTCACTTTTTTTCATTGCCAAGTTAAAGTACTTTGTGTAAGGAACAACGGGTATGTCTTCCAGGTACTGGATACTGTTTCCACTTTGTGGGTATTTTGAATCGCTTTGATAAGCGTAGCTCTGCATGCATGCTTGTGTGGACATATATGTGCAGTTCTCCTAGGGTAGCAAGCGACTTCTGCATCATGGTCTCTGAGCATCTTCAATGACAGGAAGCTTAAATTGTTTTCTAAGTGACGGCACCCTTTGGATTATCGCCAGGAATACATCAGATATTCGATGGTAACACATTCCTTCTAAATCTTGGTACTGACTTCGTCTGTGATTTTATCGGGTCCTGTGAACGTGAAGTGGGGTCTTGCTGTGGTTTTACGTTGCATGTCTCCAATGACTCATAGCTGTGACCACGGTTTCCTGTGGCCCCTCTTTTGTGACATATCTGTTCAATAAATTGCCCCATTTTGTGGGGTTATTTCTTCTTTCATTATTTGTGCTGTGTGTACTCTTCCTCTTTTTCCAAATGCACATTTTTTGTCATATACACACACAGAGACACACAAACTCTTTTGTTATATATGTGACATATATAATTGTTGTATATAATATGCATATAGTTTGCATAGATCACATATGTGTATCGTGTGCATTTGTGTGTGCTTGTGTGTGTCTGTATGTGTGTGTGTGTGTGCAATGTGTTTACATACATACATGTGGCCTGGTGTTTAATTTTCTTGGTGACGTTTTTATAGAAGTTTGTGGTTCTGATTAAATTAAACCCATATTTTTTTTTCTTTTTGGGGGGATGTTTTTTGTTTATTATATTATGTAAGAAATCTTTGCCAGTGTTGGGAGAATGGCTAAGGCCTGCCTTGATAGCTATTTCTGTTTCCAGAAAAAGTTTAAATCGAGGGAATGTTCTTTTTTCCCCCTTCTTTTCTAGTATTTCATATTTTTTCATGTTTACTTGACTTTAAATATGACCCGTTTTGTATTTGCTCTGTGTCTTTAGAACTACCGGTCTGATTCCATGTGTGGACAATGACATCCTTCACAGGTGGTATTTGATCGCGGAAAACCTATTTCTTCTTTTTCGAATGTCTCACTCTTTATAGGCACTCAAATGATGCCTCATAGAGGGTTTTGTGAGGTTGAAGAAAGAAAATGTTAATTATGGACCAAAGTTTGATCGTTTTCATCCATCCACTTAAAGCCATTTTATTTTTTAGGGTTGATGGAGAATGCACAGAAAAATCTGTCATAGGAACAGTAGGACAAAACAACGCTATCAGTGTTGATTGTAAGTATACGTGCTTTACTGATGTGTTAAGGGTGACATCTTAGGCTCAACTTCTTTCCAGAACTCTGTATACCTGAATTCTACTTTGATGAATGATTAGAAGAATGACTGGGCACATGTCCCTAAATTTTCCAAGCACTTTATTTTGTTGTGCACAGACTGTTCAATGAGAGGACATCGGTGGCCCCTTCCAATTTTGAGTATTACTCAGTGAGTGAGGAGAGCGTGTGCTTAGAACGTTTATTTCATAAGGTTCTCAAGTGCATGAAAATGTTTCCAGATAATTTAAAATGACCTCGGGAACTAAATCTAATGGGTCTATCCTGAGTTTGCATACAGATGTCATTTTGCTTTAATGGGATCCATTTTAAAATAATCATCTTACAGCCTCTTACTCCATTCCATGTATGGGTGATTAACTTAAAATCCAAGGAAATCAGAGTGATTTCAAACACCAGGCACATTTCTTCATAAGCTCAGCTTCTGTCTAAAGCAATGGGGATGTTGGTTAAGATTTAGATCCTTAAGCTCTAACGATCCTTAACAACGTTCCAAATTTTAAGTGGCCTAATGTCTAAATATCTGATTAAAATTTAAATGTGTAAATCTGTGGTTATAGCCCTTGTCTGAGATAAAAAATGAGCACAATGGGTATGTAATTAAGTGAAATATACGTAAATAGAGTGAATTATATGCCTGCCATTCTGCCCTACATATATTTGTCACTTTTATATTAGCAGTAGATTTTTTTTAATTACGATTTCATTTTTCTTACTTGTATATGATTTTTCCCTTTGCCTGAGTCATCAATATTCTCTATCACCTTTTCTTCAATTTTCTCCATTTTTGTCGCCCCTTTTAACTAGATTTGGACATGGCAGTTTAAGAAGGGAGAGAAAAAGGACGAGCTGGACTTACTGTAACAGGCGTTTGGGAACCAGGAGTTGTAACCTACCCAGCTCTGTTCTGGAGAAAGAAAGGCACAAAGCCAGCCCTCGCATATTTAATCCCACCGCTTCCATAATCTGCATTACCTTTATAAACCTACGTAGTGAGATTTTCTGCAAAGTCCTCCTTTATAACATCATCATTCTAAGAATCTGAAGAGATGCACAAAATCTTATTGAAATTGTTCCAACGTAACCCAAGACTCATGGAGCTAGATTAGGCATGGGCAAGACTCAGACACTTGTCTGGGACACGGTGAAGTTCCGTCCAGGGCTCCTTGGCCTTTCGCCATGGCAGACTAATGCTAGTTCAGTGGGACACACAAACTGGCAAAGTTGCAAATAAAATCCCAAGGAGTGGCTCAAATAAGGTGTTACGTACGTTTTGGCCGGAAGAGAGAATGCACGTTGGAAGGTTTGGTGACAATGCGAGGTCCATCAGTGCTTTTTCTTTTTCGTATAAACATGGCGGGATGGATGGGCACAGCCAGAGAGGAAGGTGCCCCCTATAGGTGGGATCTGAATCAACTGTTGAGATGTGTTCACAAGTATAATCCTATGAATAAAAATGGACATGTTCGTGGCAGCTATAAATGTGTTAAGTAGTACACCTAGATTAAGGGGCTGAGGGAATGCAACCATTAACACCAAAGGCCCAGAAGGTTGCCCGATGCAGGGGAGGCACTCAGTATACGGTTATGCACAGTTTTGAATGGCAACTGGACTTTGGTCTAAAGGAAAATCAACTCCATTGCTGGGATAAGGCCAATATGAAGAGACTTTAAACTTGTATCTGATAATATGCCATATAACCCCAAGTTGTATTGTTTAAAGCAATGTTGGTGTCATTGCAACACGTTTTAGAGAACATTTTAGTAAGACTGGGAGGTGTGAAATGTTTAATTGCATAAGAAGGTGGCACTAAGGAAAGTGTTCCCTACCCTCCCTGTTCTCATTGTCATAAGCAATGTTAATGTTCACTACACTGCCAGGATGACACAGAGACCAATACAAGAATGTTACTACCAATACGTTAACTATGCCATGGTAAGGCCAATCTACAATAAATTAACAAAGGTAAGGCTTTATATACATATATAAATTTTATATAAGTTCATATAAATTTTACACATATATATTTCTTCTCTCTCACAGATGAGGGGAACAATGATTTCCAAATTGTCGATATAACCCCAAATACTATGCTAGGCTATGGATGTCAACGTGGATGAAGAAGGAAACATCACGGAAATAGTTCTATTGACTGGTATGTATTACATCCTGACAATTGTCATGGCCATATAATATTTCCACTGTCAGCATTTTCATTGAGAAGATCAGTCATATGGACATTATTAATGATTCTCCAAACAAGCCCTAAGTCTTTATGTGCATTGTGTCAAGGATCCTGGAATGATTCAAAAAAGAAAGGTGTAAACAAGAGCCAGTAGAAGTGGGAGGTATTTAAAAATAATTCCCATTTGTTAAAATGGAAAATTTAAAAAAAAAATGAGTTTTATTAGAAGTAGTTTCCTGACAGGTCAACTAATTTCAAGCCTCAGCTATCTTCAGGTTGACCCCAATTCCTTCAATTTATGGCCATTTTTTCAAATACACTCTACAGCCTTGGAGCTGAAGCTTTTAAAATAAACTTTCACCACATTTAGTCCTTCCAATGCACTGTTGTTGTGAATACTGACTATTTCAATCCCTGAATAACCACACAGGGGCATTGAGATGGGTGCTGTAATCTCTGGGATACTAGGTTTCAATTTGGAAAAAGGCATTTGAGAACTAGGAAAAAAAAAAAAAAGCTGTCTCTCATTACTACATGTGATGGGGCTGCTATCTGTCTGGAAGGTGAGAATCATGCTTGCATTTTGGGTACAGAACCAGGCGTGCATGTCAGATATAGATTCTGAGGCATAGGCAGAGATGCAGTAGATTGGATATTCTTGATGGATTGGGTCCAAGATTCATGGAGTTCCTGATGCATCCCTGGAGTCCTGCACTGCTGGACAAGTTCATGGTTATGCAGCTGGACAAAGTTTAATGGCTCTTATCCACCTAAGTCAGAGAGCTGACATTCAGACAAGGTCAGTGGTAATTGTTTGAGACTTAGTCAAAGATTAGATTTCCCCATTCATGTTTCTTGTTCTGTATTCAGAAATTCCTAGGGGTTCTAATGGGCAATTTGCGCTTTATGCGTTGTGATTTTTAGGCAGAGGACATCATGTTGATGAGGAAACCATTGAAAAATTCAAGGAGTTGACTAGACAAAAGAATATTCCAGAAGAAAATATTGTAAAGGTCATCGATACTGGTAATGTGACTACATATATTTTTTTTCCTGAATATATCCCTCACCTGATATGTAAATATGCTATGAGGAAACAAACTGATTCATTTTGAATTTTCTCTTCCATGAATTATCTTTTATAAAATCCATTATTTAAAAGAAGAAACCATGGGGCACCTCGGTGATGAGGTTGGTTAAGCCTCCAACTCTTGAATTAAGCTCAGGTCATGATCTCAGGGTTGCGGGATGAAGCCCTGCATCGGACTCCACACTAAGCATGGAGTCTACTTGTCCCTCTCCCTCCGCTCCTCTCCCCACTCACTCTCGTTCAAATAAATAAAAAAAATTTCAAATTCAAATCAAAAAAAGAAGACATCCTTACAAATATTGGGAAATGGTCATGATTGGTTGCTCATTTTCTCACCTTTTGTATTTGTTTTGTCCCCAGACAACTGTCCCATCAACGAATAAAAACAGTGATACCAACTCTTCCTAAATAATGTAAGTAAAGGGGCGCCCGGGTGGCTCAGTTGGTTAAGCGACTGCCTTCGGCTCCGGTCATGATCCTGGAGTCCCGGGATCGAGTCCCGCATCGGGCTCCCTGCTCCACAGGGAGTCTGCCTCTCCCTCTGACCCTCCTCTGTCTCATGTGCTCTCTCTGTCTCCCTCAAATAAATAAATGAATAAAATCTTTTTAAAAAAAAAATAAATAAATAAATAATGTAAGTAAGAATGACCCTGTTGTGAGTGTCGCTATGTCAACTAGCCCAATAATTATGTCAGTAGAGAACTTTTTCTGTTTCATGAGGTTATTGTGTTTACCCTGAGTCCTATGAGATTGCAAACAGGATGAGGTAATTCATGCCAAAAAGCAGTTTTGGTGACAAAGCATTATCATGCAAGAATCATACCAATGATAGTTATTCAGAGAGAAGCAGGAGATGCCAGAAGTTGGCGGGGAGTTTTCCATTCAGGTCTGAGTTGAGGGTTGTCCGTATGTGTCACTATTCCCTCTGCACTATTCCTGCACACACCAGGTGTAATTTTGTATCATTGCAATAGCCGTGTTGGAGACCCCCCAACAATGCTACGTGACTCATACCTTGAAGGTATGTTCTCCTGCAGAAGGAGATTTCCTTAAAGTGTGATTTTTGAACTTTCTAAAGTAAGATAAGCCTCAAACTATGATGCTGGTGTAGGCTAAAGTGCACCTTTTGTCGCCATTGTTGGGAAGAAATGGAGGAAAAAAGAGCAAACAGAGACATTAACTTCCAGGCTGACTATAACATCTTCAAGCCACAGAGCTTTTAGAATTGGAAGAGAAGAGTGTAACTCCAACAAAGATCCTATAAAATCCTTTTTGATGGACCGTCCCCATGAACATACGTTCTGAAACCATCAAAGTCCTGAAAGGGATCCTAATCATGAAAGGTCCCATCATATGTACGCCCATGGAAAAATTCCAGTGGGTCCTCCCATATCGTAGGGATGGAGAGTCTGACATTCCCTGTGGGACTTGTGCGCTGGATTAACTAAGAGCTCCTCCAACCCTTGACATTACACTTCCTGAGGCTCACCCCAGTCAGGCTATCAGACAGTCAACTCAACTCAACCTTCTGTCCTGTTTTCTCCACCTGTAGATGTGTCACTGAGAAGCAGGCACATCGTCTTCTGCATGGAATCAGGATCAACAGTATGAAGAAAACCTTCCTTGTTTCTGCTTGACTTCATCTTTCTCTTTTCATAAACATGCTCCCTTTTCCCATTTCATTTCTCTCCCTCACCATTTAGTCCCATTTGGTGTTACTGGATTTCTGAATGATTAAATAAATTGACTAAATATGTATTCTGTACCTGTGTGTTTGTGCAGAAAGTCACTTAATTTTAAAAACACATAAATATCCACTTTAAATACAACTATCCAGGAAAGTACGGCTATAATAGGATCAACATCCCATCAGAGACAATTTACATTAGGATTAAATGTGCTATAGATGTGTCACAAAGAGAGGGAGGAAAAAGGTCTAAAGCATCAGGGGAAAGAGGAAAGGCTGATGGATATTTTTACTGAATGGGATGAGGCAGTGTGGTCAAGAAAAAAAGTCCCTAGAAGCATCTTATCCACAAGGAAAGGAGCATGTGTGCATCTCACTGAGATTTATGCAGAGACAGTGTATGATGCCATGAGTCATAATCGAAGGGAAATGCCTACTATTACAGCAACATCACTCATGAAACCGATGGGAAGAACTACTATTTCTTTACAATAAGATCACCAGTCATCCAAGATGGGGCACCAGCTGAGACTTGGTCAACCCACAGGGTGATGAAGTCAGTGTGGTTCTTGCACAAACAATCAGATTGAGAGCTCAACTGGGAAGCTGCTAACACAGTACATAAGATCTAAAGTGTGCCATTCCATTATGCGTCAAAGAGCAATAGACCTTGGGATTTCTAAGGAATGGCCATTCCCACTGTAATAGGCAGAACACATTATCATGGATAACCCAGGTGTTCACCACCGAAGAGATCACCACTCTGGATGCAGAACTTATTCCAATGGTTGATACACAGTTCAGAGATCCAGTCCAGGCTCCAGGAAAATAAAAATAAAAAATGTCTGAATTATTCTTCTTGATTAAAAGAGTGTATGCACTTGGAGTTCTGACTCCTGTCATCATAGTGTGTCTGGAAATGCTGGAGAGTGAAGCAGGTGAATTCAACTTCAGTCTCATAAGGCATGTTAAAAGGTGAACCCTGGTATAAATGAGTTTAAAAAATTGTGAAATATGACACACACACCCATATCTTTGAGCTTTGCTCAAAACCCTTCCCTAGGGAGGAGTGTCTCCTTCCAAAATAAGACCCCAGCACACTCCATGTGGCTACCAGGCTTTATTTTTCATCCTAGAACTTAGGAACAGGTTATATATTTGGCAATTACTGCTTTAGTTTGTGTTCTCTCACCTTTCACAGGAGGATAACTCACTGGGTCATGAGCAGAGTCTGATTCCTACTGAATTTTGAGGTTTGGGCTGTTGTTGGCACATCACATACACTAATCAATATTTACTGAACACAGTCAAACACTGGATAGGAGGAATCTTACAGAAGACACGTTCTTTATAACACAAACTTGGGTAAAAGTTTACAGTAGAGGGGAGCCTACGTGGCTCAGTCAGTTAAGCCTCTATTGGTTTTGGCTCAGGTCGTGATCTCTGGATCATGGGACTGAGCCCTGCATCCAGCTCCACACTCAGCAGAGTCTGCTTGTCCCTCTCCCTCTGCTCCTCCTCCTGCTCACTTGTTCTCTCTCTCTCAAATATAAGTAAAATCTTAAAAAAAAGTTTACAGTGTATTGGACTATATTTTCCAATATGTTCCTGTAAGATAACAAAATAATCAAGTCAGTTTATAGATAACTAACAACTAACTCTTCTTCTGTGACTGAGTGCATACAACTTGAGAAGAGCTAGTGTATGATTCACTGTTGCTGCCATTTGCTTTTGCCTTGACTATGGCAATAAGTAATAATCACCAATAACTCAGGCAGTGGGGAGGGTGAATAAAAGCAATTCCTGTCTAGCTGACACTAAACATTTCGATGACAGACTATGTCCAGAAACTGACAGATAAAAATGTCATCAGAGGAATCAAGTGTCCATCATTTAGCAAAAGACACAAACACAATGAAATTAAGACAAAGAACAAACAGAAACCAATACAGGAATGTAAAAGCAAAGGTAAACAGCGGAGAGAGACACGGGGATCTTTCTTTCTGAAAGCTGTCCTCTCTGAAATTTATGGGATATCATTCTAGTCCTGTCCATGTCTATTTGCATAGTTAAAGTTTCCAGAAGCTTACAGAAGGATTAGGAAGGTCTTGGAATATGTCACATTTTTTTAAAGTTTATTTAAGTAATCTCTACACCCAACATGGGGATTGAACTCACAACCACAAGATCAAGAGTTGCACACTCTTCTGACTGAGCCAGTCAGGCACCCCAGATTTCTTTTTAATATGTCTGTTTTCTTCTCCAAATGGGTGGGTTTGAGGGATTCTCAATGGCAAGTATGGACTCAAAGGATGCTCCAAGGGGTGAGAATTTCTAGTGAGAAAATCTGATATAATGTGCAAATGTCACCTCTCTTAGCGTTCCTCTGTTCTTGGCTTGGGCTGTTTTCCTCTTCAGAGTGTCTCCAAACAGCATGACCCTTCATGGGAAACTGGCGATGCTCTCCAGGGTCAGACTATGAGGCAGCCTTGGAAGATGGGCTAACATGTACTCTCTGGGTAATTATTTAATAGAGGCATTGCTGTTCTCTGTTAAACTGTTGCTAAGTGGGGACTTTCCTAGAGAGCAGTTTGTATGTCTTTCTTCCTTCTGCACATTCCTGTCTGTCTTACTGAACCCAGCGTGACTATCTTTCCCTTTCTCTGTATGTCTCAGGTACAACCAGTCACAGAGCAGGGGATGCCATGTGACTCCTACTTCCTTGTAGACATGCCTTCTAGACCGTTGCTTCACTGTCCAACTGACTGTGGGGGTAACAGATCCTTCTATTGAAGCCATACTCCAGTGAGCTTAATACAAGGACTCCTGGACATGGCTCTGGATTCTAGGTTCTTAACAGGTACTTTGGTATTTCTGTTCAACAAGAAATGCTCCTCTTCTATACAGCAGTATGACCCAAATTTATCCAAACAAAGACAAATCCCCAGGGACACACACAAATTCATTCGTTAACCAATTGTAGGCACTGAGGATGCAGCCAACACCAAAGTCCAAAGACTAAGACATGGTGACATTTACTCCTTAGTGAAGGCAGACTCCCTATAAGAAGAAAAAGGGTACCTTCACCATTACTTGCTGGGTTATAAGGTGTGAGTGTGTAGGAGGGCTCTGTTCTTATCCATCATTCTCTTACCCACGTTTTGAGTAATATTAATGAAAGACAGCTGGGATCTAAGTGTCATCCTTTAAGATGAAAATAAGAGGATTAACAGGATCCAAAGACCAACCTGTTGCAATAATCTTTTACAATAACTTGCTATTTAATTTCTTGTGGATTGGCAGTTAGAATGAGCTTCCTAAGCTGGGGTGATCTTAGGCTGCATTCCCAGGGAACACGTGTTGGTAGGATCCAGTAAAACACAAACCAACCAGGAATGTTAGAGATACAGAACGGCTACAGAGGATAGTAATGGGTGGAACACGACTTTAGCCGGGATCATTATCCAAATCAGGAAGGCAACAGAGAAAGTATGCTGGGATGTTATGAGACACGAAAACTGTCTATTTCAAAGCTTTCACAACAGGAGGTTACAGAGAACACTAGACAGAGGAATATGTGAAAGAAAGCAAGAAATAAAAATAAAGATCCTGGGCCCCAAAGAGAAGGGGACAGAAAGCAAAGGAGACGATCCTATGGCATGAATAGCATTGGTCTGCTCTGAGCATGAAGGCGAGCGCCCAGGGGGACACCCATGCTGGGGACTTGGTTCAGGCATGGTCTGCTCAAAGGTCAGACACTGAGCCAAGACCCTGGAGCGGGCAGTAACCAGTCAGTCCTCGGGGTGTTTTCACTCCCATGACATGGACACCAGGAGTGCCCTTATTTGTTCATTTTTATTGTAAGAACAAAATACATCTTCAAGCTATTTATCTGATAAATTTCTAAGGAAAGAAAGTAAACATCCATGGAAATGTGGATCAAAAAATCCCCCCCGCCCCAAACAAACAGAAGAGGTTCTCTGGCTGTTTTGATGTCCTTGAAAATCACCAGATGTACAGAGATAGGAGGAAATTTGTTTTCTTCCTTTCAAACTTGTAAAAATCAGGGAACTAGTCTTATATGCTTTCTTCCTTGTCTGGAGATATGATTGAGCCAATGGATAAATATATTAAAGATCAGATCGTAAAAAAGCTGGTAGGAAAACAAAACAATGCAAATGGACTGTGGGTATGTTTTCTGATGAGGTTACTGGGTATTTACATGGAAGGTTCTTTTAGTAAAAAGAATGAAAACGTCTCCTTTGGGGAAGAAGGTGATAAATGTTTGGTGCGGAATGGGTGACTTGCCTGGGGTCTTGGGAAATCTAAAAATTGTCTACAACAGGGAATAGTAGTCATTCTATGAGGTTGTTGCAAATTGGTTGGTCTTTGGAGCCTATGTGTTAAACTTTCTTTTATTCGTAAAGAAAGTCTTATAACCTTCATGTCCTAACTGCAGCAAAAAATATTATTTCCCTGACGTTCTGAGGACAAGTTTCAATCAATAAATGAATACTTGCATGCAAGAAGTAAACATTTAGGGAGGCGCCTGGGTGGCTCAGTCAGTTAAGCATCTGCCTTTGGCTCAGGTCATGATTCCAGGGTCCTGGGATCAAGTCCCCTGCTCAGTGGGGAGCCTGCTTCTCCCTCTCCCTCTGCCACTCCCCCTGCTTGTGCTCTCTCTCAAATGAATAAATAAAAATCTTAAAAAAAAGAGAAGTAAACATTTATGGAATGTTTATTCTATTGGAGGCATTGTCTTCAATACATGTTATAAAAAGGAGAAATGTAAAAAAATACGTCTCACCTTGACACTTCAAAATTGAGTCAGGGTCGTCTAAGTTAAAGAAATAACAAAAGTCCTGAATGATAAAGGTCATGTGGAAGCACGGATAACTCAACACCTGTGTGAGTCATGGGAGTGAGAAACGGTCCTCACGGGGAGGGCACTGACTCACTGAACACTGAATAAAATTTTATTTTATTTTATTTTTTTAAAGATTTTTATTTATTTATTTGTCAGAGAGAGAGCACAAGCAGGGGGAGCAGCACAGGGAGAGGGAGAAGCAGGCTCCTCACTGAGCAAGGAGCCCGATGTGGGACTCGAACCCAGGACCCTGGGATCATGATCTGAGCCGAAGGCAGATGCTTAACGACTGAGCCACCCAGGCATCCCTGAATAAAATTTTAAACCGAGGATCACAGAGAGAGATGAATCAGTGTGCACAAAGTCACTGATCTATAGTAGGTCACTGTGAGTTCAGGGGATGTTGGATTTTCAGTGTGGTCAGGTACCATGAGTAGAAAGTCAGTTGCAGAAAACGAAGTAAAAGCTCAGGCTTTGTTTGGGAGAATATCATATGTCAAAAATATTAAGTTTATATCTCTCGTGTGGGAAATCAGCATGGGGGTAGGTTTTAAAATAAGGAGAAATTAAAATTCGTTGTCTGATTGTCAGTTCGCTAGGAACTCCTATGGGAGAGACTGTATTCAGGGAGATAATTTTGGGGAATTTTAGCAATGTAATTAAGTAGACATGCGGATGAGTGAAATTAAAATTTTAAGAAAAATTTAGACTGCGAATAGAGAGTTTAATTCTCAAATTCACGGCTGAATTTTGAACCGATCCACCTGCAGAAATGAGGATACCACCACACCAAAGCAGAGAATAACATAGAAGGTGCAGAAAATGAAGTGTTGAAAGAAATAATAATAACGTTGTGCGTAAGCTATACGTTTGAGATGTGAATAATGCATTCAGAAGCACCAGCTCTGTGCACGGTGTGTGGATAAAGTTTATTTCTGTCTGTGTCTGACTCTGTGTGCATTTCTATCACCAGGTACAGCTGATCCTTGAACAAAGCAGGGGCTGGGGTGTGGACGCCCCACACAGTTGAAACTCTGGGTATAACTTTCGAGTCCCCCAAAACTTAAGTACTAGCAGCTTACAACTGACCAGAAGTCTTACCAGTAACATAGACGGTTGACTAGCATAGTTTGCATCTATGTAAGCTACACTGCATTCTTGCAACAAAATAAGCCAGCAAAAAGAAAATGTGATTAAAGTGATAAGGAAAATACATTTACAGTATGGAAAGAAAAGATCCTTGTGTAAGTGGACCCGCACAGTTCAAACCAGTGTTGTTCAAGGGTCAACTGTATTTCTATTTAATTTCTTGTTAATAAGGGTAAGCTGACTTCCCACAAGTTGAAGCCTTAGCTTAGAGTGAGGATTCTGGTCTGCGGAACAGAGGAGAAAGAAAAGTAGGACAGTTTTTATCAAAGGAGTAGAGCCGCAATCCTCAAGGTGGACTGAGATTCAATACTGTGTCGGCAGTGGTTTTCTGGCAACATTTAGGGTCAGGAGATTAAGAGAGGTTTCGTTTATGTGTTGTTATTAAGGATTAATGGGACGTGCGCAACGCACAGAGCACTGACAACGAGAGAAGAAAATGATATTTACGGGGTGGGTTGCGAGTGCATGACCTTTTCAAGTGAGGGCATGTGGTCGGGGAAGGAATGTGTTCAAATGCATGATCTCCGCTGTATCCAAGACATCTACATATCCGGATCCTAGAACAAGATCTACAGTACACAGAGGCCATGCTGGTAAAGAAACGGGATTTTCCAAAAGTTCATCCTGTCACACAACGTCGACATGAGGTCCAAGCGTAGAACGTTGCTATTGACGGTCTGTGAGAACAAGTCCCAGAGCAATGATTTCGTATGTTCCTCAGGCATGGGGAAGCACCGTACGCCGCTGAAAATGATACCGATTCTTTCAAAATTTCTCTGTCGTTCATTTGGTCAACACCACTTGAGTCTGCCTTTAGCTAAACAAATTTCTTAAATATTAAAAGCTGTTTTGTGAAATGAAGTGTTGGAGAAGTATGACCTGATTAACTGAAATCCCCCAGGTGAGTATGAGAATGGTTAAATTAAGAGCAAAACTTTCAGAGCCATTCCTACAGAATTTGAGCTTTCGTTGAAAACAATGAGGACGTCAGAACAGAATACTATATGCACGTTTTATACTAACTAACTGCAAATAATTTTCCAACCCCAATGCTGTACTATTCAGCGGTCAGATGCCCACGTATTTTTACGGAAAACAAGGTACAAGGTAGTGTCCTCATGTTGATCTCGCAAGTGTGTTCTTAAGTAGCAAGAGGATCTGGTTGGAATAAAATTACAGATTATCTGTTCAACAGTCTCAATGGCACCTCTCTTGTGACTCTGTACTAGGAAGTGGTATGTTTTGATTGTGTGTTGACTTCATGATTTTAATATGATTTATTTAGATGTCAGTTTACATAATTGGTTTTAATAATGGCTGTATTTGACAACGGGAAATCCTGCACACGCTTAGCTGGGTTTGGAAGAATGTGAATCTATATCATCTGAAGAAGATGAAGATGTACAAAAAGTCCCTCCACCTACTGCAGCAGCTCTCTTCGTGGAGTCTCACATGTTGCAAGGGTGGTTCGTTAGACAAAGATTCTTGTTGAAGGGAATGTGAAAAATAAAATACAGCAAATCACACTGAGTTTAGAAAATGCTGCTTTTTCTATCACCGTCTTGGGTAACATTTATAGGCAAGTTATTGTTCAATCAAATCACATCTTGGTAAATTATGCTAGAAATAAATGTTGATCCAGAAGACAAAACTGTGCATCTGAGTAAAGCCTCTGGTGCATATTGTAGCTTATTCTGTGCAAATTAAACATGCTAATATTACCTATATTATATTTATTAAAGAGAAAAGTAAGTATATGCGTTATTTTTTATTAAGCACACTGGTGCAGAAATGCGTTCACACATAAGAATCCGAGTTCTGGTTGACTCAGTGAGAGATACTGAAATGAAGAAAGGCATCCACAATGGGCCCTATCAAATGGCTTTTCTAAAAATTATACACACTTATTCTGGAGACCCAATAAATACTCTACGGTGGCTCCTGAGGTTACTGCCAAATATCACACATTGGAATAGCCAGGTTCCTAAGTGAGTCCAGATTTAGAATTTGCATTCAGCAGAGGAAAACCAATGTCCAGTTGTGACTGCGAACACCTTAAGCACACTGCTTGATTTTATCGCAGTTGTTAAAATGGCACCTAAGATGTGCATGCATTGCTCTGCAAGTGAACACAGAATCATACTGTATCCCGCAAAGGAAACACGGAATCATACTGCATCCCACAAAGGACACGCGGAATCATGTATCCCGCAAATGTAGTTGTCTCAGGCAAGTTGGTCATTCTTACATCTGGCTGACTGCACGAAAACCCTGCAGGTGCATCACATACCCAGATGGGATTCCATGATATCGGTGGACTAGTTTACACAGACCCAGCAGGTGCATCACATCCACGTGTGGGGTTCTGTGACATGACTCTCTCATGAGAATTCTTCACTATGTTCCCAAGCAATTGCTTTGTTTTTCTTTCACATTCTCGGCGATAACTTTTTATTAATATCAATCAGCTCAGCTACATTTTTAAATGTTTTATTTCCAATCTTCAAGAAGATAATGATGTCAGGAGTATAAGCAACATCATCATCCCCAACACATCAGAACTATCTACATGAAAATAGCCTTTTCTTTCAACTCAGAATTCCTTCTGTCCCAGCAGTGCTGATCTTGGCCTCATGGCCTTCCTTACACTCGCCTTCCACATCATTTTTGATGTTACTAGATTCCTAAATGATGAAATAATTCATTAAAACACACCTGTGTCTGTGAAGAAAGGCATCACATTTGTAACGCATGGAAATAATTCCTGGAACAAAATGATCTGTGATATTGCATCAAGAATGAGCCGGGAAATAATTGTGCTTAGGACTAATTGCACAATTCCTATGAGTATCTAGTTGAGAGGGGAAAATATGATCTAAGACATTATGGATGGTACTTTTACCATGTGATAGATTTATATCACAGCTACCCGCCCCCCCCCCCAACGTCACTTACCATATGGGACTGGATGGTCAGACTACTTCAAAGAAGAACCTCTGGTTTCCTAACTGACACCAGAAAACATATGGTAATGATATCTTTTATTTCTTTCTCCCTTATAAGTAAATCACATTAACCCCCACAACACATGAGGAAGAAACAGCACTTTTGAAGGAAAGGAATATACAGTTGAGCAAAAAACTGACCAAGCCTGTACAATGAAGGATGTAGCCAGTGAGGAATGGCTGACAAGGACACAGAAAGAGTTACGAAATTTTAAAATAGCCAGAAGCAACTGCAACTAAGAGAAAGTGGGAGGACCATTTAAAGAGAAAAAGGAATTAAGGAAAGATGCAAATATAAGGGAATTGGATGTTGATGACTGTCCCAGGTTGGTTTTCCCAAGAATTGTCTGCAGTGAAGATTAGTGTTTGGAAAGCTTGCTGGGTATTTGGGAAGCCAACAGTGGGAGCCCGGGCAAGTCAGAGAGGCAGGTTTGAGCAGAATGAGAAGCCTAACTGTGATGCAGTCCTAACAGGGACCCGGGACAGTGCCACAGGGACCTCGGAATCTGAGGTGGCCATTCAGTTGTCCCAAGGTTGGTTTTTCAGAATAGTCTAGGATAAGTCGAGGGTGTGTTCCTCATCCTATAGAATGTGATCCCACTGATAAAGGCATCGTGTCCAAGCCTCTGAGCTACATCATGGTTCATATGGCAGAAAATAACTCAAGACGCACAGCGGAGGGGAGAGGGTGTTCCTGGATGCCTCACCCCCAGTTGTTAAATCTCTATATGGGATGTGGAGCATGTTGGCTGCCGAACAATGCAGGAGTTAGCAGTCCAGACCCCCCCACACACACAGATGAAAATCCACAAATAACTTTGGACTCCCCCAAAAAACTTAACTAGGAATAGCCTACTCTTGACCGAGAGCCTTACCAATTACATAAACAGTCAATTAACAAATTTTTTTTGTATGTTGCATGGATTATATACTATATTCTCACAATAAAGTAAGCTGGAGGGGCTTACTTTATTATTAAGCTCGGTCACTTAAGCGTGTGACTCTTGTTTTCAGCTCAGGTCATGATCTCAGGGTTGTGAGATTGAGCCCCACATTGGGCTCCGTGCTGGGTGTGGAGTCTGCTTAGGATTCTCTCTCTCCCTCTGCCTCCTCCCACCACTTGCATGCACACACTCTCTCTCTAAAAAAAAACAATAAGTAAGATAGAGAAAAGAAAATATGATTAAGAAAATCATAAGGAAGAGAAAATACATTTACAGGACTGTGTTATTTATAAAAAAACAAACAAACATGTATAAGTTCACCCATGCAGTTCAAACCCGTGTTGTTCAAAGGTGAACTGTAATTTTTTCTGGAAGGTGCATAATTCTCCATGGCAGATAGAATACCCTTACCCCAATACCCAAACGTTTTATGAAATGGTTCTCCTACCAGGGCTTGCGTAAATTGCACACAGGTCTTTTCCCACACAGATAACATGAATGCCATTACCACCCCCAAGGCGTATTACTCAAACTTCGAAGTCCCTGGCACTGTGGCATGATCTTCTGTAAAGTCTTTATAGTCAACCAGGTAGCTTTCACTAACTCCTGGGGTGTGGGTCAAAGTAATCAATCAAGTGAGGAATATGCTGGCTGCAGAAGCCGTATTTTGAAATGGGACAATTTCAGTGGAATGCAATAATGTTATCAGTTAACTTGGAGGGGATATTCTCACACCCTCCAGACATGTGGATCCATAAAAGCATCATTGGCTTTGCAAGCCCATGAGTTGTTTTGGTGCTTATTCTCCCTCCCACTAGAATGCATATGTCTTACAAAGCCTCCAATGTAATAGTCAGTTCTTGAGCCACTACTCTGAAAAGTATGATGCCATGGGGCTAGCAAACTCTTATGATGACTGGAGCCATATCCAACAGACCTTGCTATACCAGGCGGCAGGAGAGATAACCATGCGCAGGGAACAACACTGATCTCTGTTCCAAGTGATGCAAAGTCATTTTAATTCTTCACTGTGATAAAAAAAAAAAAACTAATACATCCCACCAAACAATATTCACATATCGGGTAACCTGAACGTATGACATTCTGCTTTCAGAAAAATACCTCTCCTGTCCCCAGAGTTGTAACTGAACCTAGTAGTTGTTTGGGCTTGTGTACTGCACGGTCCTCCTGCAGATTCACCTGACTTTGATAGGGCATGAAATGTGACATAAAAGGGAGTACAAAGAGGACAACCACCCATGAAGTCTTCAGATCTTCAAGAAGGGCATGATGTTTAGAACTCTACCAAAGTCATATTAGTGCCCGCATTCGGAAATGTGGCTGAACGTGTAGTCACAGATTTGTGAGAAAGATGGAATGGTGTTTTATTTATTTTTTTGGAATGGTGTTTTAATCACCAGAAATGAGCTTGAGAAATCAGCTCAGTTTCAATGGTCTAGGCTTTATTCAGTTTTCTCACTAGTGAAATTGACTTATTACCTCACTGCCTTATTATCTGTAGAATTAAGATTGTTATGTAATGAGATTTGATTGTCACACGGATAAACTGTAATAATACATTCAAAAATTATCCAAAAATGATACCCCGAGCAGACTGGGAACTAAGGATACTTTACATAATTGCATAATCAACATTCCGAGGTGTTCTAACTTAAAACTGAAGTCCATGCGACTCCCCTGAAACAACTCAAGGAATTAAAAAATATATTTTGCAATGCGCCATACAACTCGATAGCAGTTTTAAAATTTGTTTTGTAATATTCCATACAACTAAATAGGTCATGTTTCTTAATAAATGTTTCAGCAACATTAGCAAGCATCTTATGGAAATACTTGGGTAAGATTTTCCAATATGAATTTGGCAGCGCAAGAGGTTGGCAATGAGATCGTCCTTCCCTGGCTCAGCAGCTCTCCTAATCGATTCCAACATTTCCTTTGTAATGAGAGTCAGGCAAAGAACTAGGAGATAGTGATAATTATGGGTTAAAAATAAAAATCATGATAAAGTTAATATGAACTGAATAAAGTCAACTAAAATGCATTTTTTTTTCTTACGGGGTTAGGCACAAATTCACATGCGTTAATTCAAACAGAAAATGCTGTCTGCAAAATAGACGTGCTGGATGTGGGTAATGAAGGTAAGGACATCCATGCGACCACAGTTTTTGCTATCCCTTGAGGAGCACGCATTGTTTACACTATTGGTGTCAGCACTAACAAGACTAGTGCAGACTGGCATAGTTGGTGAGTAAGGAGGCCAGGGAACAAGATGTGTACCCACAAGGCAACTAAGATGCTTTGGTTTAGTTGACCAAGAATCCTAGAAACTAGACTTCCGAGAAAAGTGGCATAAGTGATCAATGACATGTTATATTTTCCCGGAAAACTTTTATATGTTTATATATATAAACTTTTAATATGTTTATAAAACTTTTATATTTATATAAATACACATAATTATTTATAAATAATATGCATATTTACATATAAATATATAAATTTATAAATAATAACTAAATACATGTATTTATCCATATATATTTGTGTATATAAAATACATATATATACACATACGTATACATATATATATGTGGGGGGGTGAATAGGTGTATATGTGTGTATATAAGTGTATATGTTTGTATATGTATACATATGTACATATGTATAAACATATACACATACATACTTGTTCTGGAGATTCTAACATATACTCTAAGTCATGTATATTTATTGTGTGGATCACTCTACTGGGACACCAGTATTACAGAGGAGAGTGAATTATACTATTTAACTGATGTTGGGATTGAAAGTAGGTCTGTTACTAGAAATAACAATGAGCCATCTGATTTCCTGTCATAATGGCTCAAATATATACATATATATACCTTGCTCTAAATCACTGAACTATAAGACAGTAAACTGGCTCTTCCACGGGGAATTTCAGCATTCTCACACGTGGTAGTGAACTCATGGTATTTTATCTTTCAAAGACAAGGTTCCATCTCTGATGCGAATGCTTCTGTCCTCACCATGAGTGAGACCACTATAATTCCTGGTCTATTTACTGTCTTATAGCTCAGCTGGTTTAGAGCACGGCATGAACTGATTCTAGCAGTAGGCAGAGAACAGAGGCAGGTTTACAAAATCTGAAAACTCAAGTCAATCCTTCATGAAGCCCTTGGTGCAAATCCTGAAAACTATCTCAGGAAGCACGATATCAGAGATTTAAGTGATCTTTAATTTCCTCGGTAGTGTTAGGCTCAGAAAAATGCCAAGGGTAAGAATGGAAAATGTTAAATATTTGGTCTCTATCAAAGTGTATCACCTGAGACCGGATTTCTACTTGCCCAGTTATCACTCGCCTATCTGGAATGTCTTAAGGATTCTAATGGACAACCCACTGCATTATCCCATGAAAAATGCATTCAAAGGAAATAGAAAGAATAAGAAACAGAAGATTTTATGACATGAACTGAGGATAAGATAATATTTTAGAAGCCATCAAAATAGGAAAAGTCACTTCACTTTCCTAAAAGTATGCATATGTAAAAAGAATGACAGGAATATATATATTTTTTTAAATTCAAGTTTCCTTACCTACAAAATATCTTTGAGAAAGCTGTTTAAAAAATTAAAACATCAGAAAAATCTCTAAACACATGGTAACTAAAAATCACATTCCCAATAATCTCTGGTTAAAAGAAGAAATCTCAAGGGAAATTTTAAAAAATACAACACTAAGTGAAAACAGAAATATCATATATCAAAATTTATGGATTGCAGCTACACTGTGGCTTAAAGAGAAATGCATAATACCAAATATTAACTACAAGTTAAGGAAGTTCCCAATTAGATAATCTGTTTCAACCCCCCAAAACCAATTAAAATAAATAGCAAAATAAATCCAAAGCAAGTAGAGTGAATGAAATAAAATAAAAGCATTGACATAAGAAAGACAAATTGAAGGCTGAAAAGGAAAAGATAAAATAATCATGATCACCAACAATACTACAATCAATACTATCAATATTATCAAAACTATCACTATCACCAATAATACTACTAACAATACTATCTATTTTTTGGTAAATACTACTGATTTCCCAAAAAACAGGATCCTGGATCTAGTGAGTTTTACTCTAGCAGGTTGCAGAATTCAAGACTGACACAAAAATCCATCCTATTCCTTAACCTAGCAATGAACAACTGTAAGTAAAGGAACAACAACCAAACACAGTACCATTCACATTTTTCCAAAAGGATGAAATACATAAGAACTTGTCTAACAAATATGAACAAGAAGTGTATGCTGAGAACAACAAAATCCTGATGGAAAAATTCCATGAAGACCCAAATTAAAGGAGAGGCATCTCCTTTTCAGTGGACTGGAAGACTCAAAATAGTAGAGATACCTTCTCATCAAATTGCTCTTTAGATTCAACGCAAGTCATCTTCTATGGAGTTGCCAACAGTGATTTTTGCTCATCTAGACAAGTTTATCTTACAATTTATATAGAAAGCAAAAGAACTAGACTAGATAAAGAGCAATGTTGAAAAGGACAGATGAAGTTGGAGGACTCACATGACCTATATTTAGACTTTCTGTAAAGCTACACTAAATAATAGACTATGGTATGGTGGTAAACAGACATACACATCAATGGAAAGAATAGGAAATGTAAAAATATACTCACACAAATATACCCAACTGCTATTGAGAAAGCAAGTAAAGGAAAAAATAACAGACTTTTTCAACAAATTCAGGCACAGTGACTGGAGCCAAAACATTTCTTCTCGATGCAAAAATGACTGAGCCACCCAGGCACCTCTAAAACTAATATATGTGAGCTATATTTCAACTAAATTTTTTTAAAAAGTAAAAAAAAATAAACTCAGTAGAGATCATAAATATGGTGGTAAAACAAAACTATGAAATTTTCTTTTATAAGGAAATGTGGAAGAAACCTTATGACCTAAGGCAATTCAAAGAGATTGTAGAATTAACACCAAAAATCACAATTCATAAAAATTCTACAAAAGATGGAAAAAAACTTTAACACTTTTGGTATGTGAAAGATACTGTTAAATGAACGCAAAATAAGCAACAAGCTTGAGAAAATATTTGCCCATCACATAACTGACAAGACTTGTCTCTTGAGTAGGTAAAGAATTCTCTAAACTCAACAATGAGTCAATAAAAAAACCCAATCAGAAAGTGGGCAAAAGGCTTCAACACACATTTCATCAATATATATGGTGTAGGAGACAGCCACTCACCACAATGAGATATCACTTACACATCTATTAGAATAGCTAAAACAGCAAATACCAGTAATACTTAAAGCCAGTGAACATGCATCATTGCTGGCAGAAATCGAAACTAAAACAGCCACTCTGAAAATTAATCTAGCAGTTTCTTGGATAAATATATTATATCTTCTAGCAATTATACTCTTGTGTGTTTATCTCAGAAGAGGGACACTTAAGTTTACACATAAAAAAGACTAAGACATTTAGAACTCTGGTAAGTAAATCAGAAACTCAATAAAAAATAATATAGGGGGTGCCTGGGTGGTTCGGCCAGTTAAGCGTCCGACTCTTGATCTCAGCTCAGGTGTTGATCTCAGGGTGGTGAGTTCAAGCCCCGCATTGGGCTCCATGCTGGGTATGGAGGCTACTTAAATAAGATAAGATAAAATAAGATAAAAAGAAATGAAATAAAATAATAAAATAAAATAGAAAAATAAATAAATAAATAATAAACAAAATGATGTGAATGAATGGCCTCCAAAGACTGTGATTTTAAGTATATGAGTTAAAACACCTATAATGGGAAGAATATTCTCAAAGTAGTATTACTGATGTAGGCTCAACCTGGGATCAATTAGCAAGATATGGAATGTACTTAAGCCTGTTGACTTCCAAAATGAATGTAACAGTTTCAATATTCAAGATATTTCATAATTATCCATAAAATTTATAGGAAAGGGTTGAATTACAGGCATACTATCAGGAGTTTTTTTTTCCCCTCAATGTAATAAATATTTTGTCTTTGTGGCCATCAGACCACATGCTCAGCAAGAAAGTAGTCACAGACAAAATGCATATGCATCATTTTATTGTACTGTGTCTGTGGATGTCCATCTTGGTGCATTCTGAAACTGATACTTATAAAATATCCCATAGAATGGGCACCATCAGAAAAAATTTCAAGTGGTGGAGAATATTCCATGCAGAGATAGACATTATAATGTTCCACCAGAGAATTATTCACCTATATTCTCTAAGGGTGACTCCCAAACTTTAAACCTTTCTTTCTCACCATTACCCCATGACAGCCATGACCACAGTCAATCTAATATTTTTTGCCATTTTGTTCACATGCTTACACATGAGAATGACATCAAGAGAACTGCAACATCATCTTCTCCCTCACATCAGAATTATTAACATGGAGAAGAAACTGCTTATGTTTTCATCCAATTTCTCTCCTAGAAAGCCAAAGTTTGAGGCCTTGCCATTCCTGCTCGTCATATTACCTCTTCTGCTCAAGTGTTACTGAAAATTGAAATGCATTGATATAATATGCACTCCACACATGTGGGCTTATGCAAAAAGCTGCCTCCTTTTAAGGTAAACTGACATTCTCTTGATATACAGTTATCTAGAAAAATTATGGGCATAATTTATAAATTGGCATAATTACGCCTGTAATTTTTCTAGATGCAATCAGTGGACCATGGCAGCAATTTTAGTACGGGTTGATAGCAGATGTAGTGGACAGAGAGGAGATACAAGCCAAACGCTATGGAAGCATCTTCATTATTTTTCGTAAATTTTTAAGCTTGTGTCACATTTGGAAACAGCAAAGGTGGTTGTCTATCTCCATAAGACATCTGAGTGTTTCCTAATGTCACTAAGAACGCTGGGCAGCTACAGACATTATGAGCATCATAAACATGCTGGTGTTTGGTAACAGCTTAAGATAACCCACTCATAGGATTTTATGAATTTGGGGAGATAAATTTTTTTAGATAATAGTATAAGGATCTATCTTCTTTAAGTCGGTGGCTTGGAGTATGACTTTGTTTGGGGTATCTTTTGTGATACCAAAATTTAATCTAATTCTTTTTACTATATTTTATAGCTTGTGCTTTTAAGGAGAGAAAAGTCTCTAAAGAAACCCAAAAGGTACACATCTGCTATCTTCTAAGAATTACTATCATTTTGTTTTTCACCCTTAGCTCTTCAAATCACCTTGAAGATATTTTGGGGTATAATTTGAACTAGAATCTACTTTTAAAAATATGGATAGTCGACTGTACAATCCCAGTTATTTCACACTCTAAGCTCTTTTAAAATTTTTTTTTTTGAGATTTTATTTATTTGTGAGAGAGAGAATGAGAGACAGAGAACATGAGAGGGAGGAGGGTCAGAGGGAGAAGCAGACTCCCTGCTGAGCAGGGAGCCCGATGCGGGACTCGATCCCGGGACTCCAGGATCATGACCTGAGCCGAAGGCAGTCGCTTAACCAACTGAGCCACCCAGGCGCCCTCACACTCTAAGCTCTTTTAATGTATTTCCAATACTGTTTCACTGACCTTGCAAATCTCCTTTTTTTGGTAAGTTTTTATGTTCTTTATTGTATCCCCCCCCTCTCTCTCCTGTGACTACAGAGCTCCTTAGCCAGATATTAAGGAAGCTGAAGCCCTAACTTCTTTATGATCTTTGCTTTCTTAGCACATCTTATTAATTGCACTTCACACACATTTGATAAAAGTGAGAATCTAGTCATTCTACATCCACTCATTCTGAAATTTTTTCATGCACACACATATTGGCATGAGACATTCTATATTCATATATTAATAGCTAGTGTTTCCCCATTTGAACATGATTTACATGAGAAAAAGAACTTGATTCTTTGTGATTCTCCATTTAGAGAATTAGGGCATGCTGGACATATTTTCTATGAGAAGTTGTTTACATACATGGTAAAGACTTCTGAGCAGAAACGTAAAATCAGTTGGACAGTCAGGCATGTGCGCATCTTGAGGAAGGCTATCCCAGCAGAGTGAAGAGACCCTATGAAAGTTTGTTTGAAGGACAACATGGTGTCATGAATCAAAATCAGAAATAAAGCTATACTTTAATGAAGAATTTCCAATCGAATCTCAGAATAGCTAAACTAGGTGGTTACAGAAATTTGGAGCCATTTGGTAGAGGAGGATGAAGAAGATCTGCAGGCATTATCTGAAGCTTTATTAGTTGAAATGATAAATTTACCATAGCTGGAGGTGCCCTGGAGCAACATGCATAGAAAATGATGTATGGAGTTAACATAGTAAGATCTCTGGAAAATGTACCAAACAGGACAATACCACATCAAGTGCCTGGATAAGAATGGTGAAATTATCTGCTGGTGAATTTCAGTCAACTCAGGAAATGAGACTGATCAATGTTGGATCATTTCCTTCCTCTTCCTTACAACAGGAAATGACATAGATCAAAATATAAAGGGTATCTTAAAAAAAAAAAAAAAAGTCTGAGGGGCGCCTGGGTGGCTCAGCCGGTTAAGCATCTGCCTTCGGCTCAGGTCATGATCCTGGAGTCCTGGGATTGAGCCCCACATAGGGGCTCCATGCTCAGCTGGGAGTCTGCTTCTACCTCTGCCTCCCCCCACTCACGTGCTTTCTCCTTCTCACTCTCAAATAAATAAATAAAATCTTAAAAACAAAAAAGTCTGAGTCTGAGAGCAGATGAAAAGAAAATTAGAAGGAAACAACCAGAATGAATATGAGTCTTGGCATTTTGGACAGTAAGGGGACAAGGGATAAATTTAAGCAGGGCAAAACATTATTATTCTGTTTTGTTCTTTGTCTTAGTCCTCTTGGAAGGTCAGAAATAGATGCATGGAGTGATTCCAAGGCCTTGATGACTCTTTGGAGGAGGATCTTGTGTATGTCAATACTGTGGAATCCTATCCTCATTTCATTTGGAAATTATTCCTCATACAACCATGTCCATTTCTCACTGAGGAGAGAATGAAACGCTCTTTGCCCGATATTACATGAGACAAAAATAAATAAATAAGCAAACAAGGGCATACAAAAGTAAGGCTGCAAATTATTCTTTTTTTCCAGTTTCCATTAATCCAACTTGATCTAGAGATAGGGCGGATATTTCTCCTCTTTTAACTTTCAGAAATTGGGGCGATCACACCGCTTTTCACGGTGAGGTGGGCAAAGAGTTGAGTCCATAGTGAGTTGAGTATATAGTGTGTTACAAATTACAGAATCCTGAACTAATGTTCAGGAAATAGGAACATCCACAGAACTTGACTGTATTTCTCATTAAATTCAAAAAAAGTGATGGTGGCACCACGTGACCCCAAAGAGGCTGCTTTGGAGGAAGAAAGAGAACTGTAAATCTCTTCTCCTGAGATCATAGCCTCAATGTAATGATCAAATTTCCTGCATTCATTCAAGACATCTCCAACCTGGGCGAGATGTCTCAGTCTTGACTGAACTGTTAAGGAAGGGAATGGAGAATGCATGGGAAATCATGGAGATTCGTCCAAAAAGTTGGCCATAGGGAACTGCAAGTTTTGTGCTCGTTTTGTTAAAAATGATAGTCACTTGGATTGAGAGGCCTCATCCTCCTATTCTTCACGTAGACTCAAGAATTCTTTCCTTACATTTAATACTTGTCAAAGCATGAGTAAAGAATCATAAAGACGCTTCGTCCTTTTTAAGAGCTTGTAAGGCTGAACAGTAAGCTGATTTATGTGGGAAGAAACGGGCATCCGGGCTTCCCTGAAATAACTTTGTTATTCTTAGAACTGGTTTGCTGGCTTTCCTAATAGAAAATATGTAGCTTTTAGAGGATTTTCTCTTTGCCAAGCATATAATCTTTATATTAGCACTGGAACGAAGTTATATGAGATTATACTATATATATATATACTATATATATATACTATATATATATAGTCTTGGCATTTTGGACATATACTATATATATATATGTGTGTGTGTGTGTGTGTGTGTGTGAACTCATCTCAAACAAAAACAATTAGAAAACCAGGTTTGGGGCCAAACAGAAGGTGGAAACAGAGGCAGGCTTCAACAGAAGGGTCCCCAAAATATCATCTCCAAAGTAGCATACGCTTGGGCAAGCGTCACACTCTGTTCGAATCGTGGTGCATGACTGCAGACTACCTGCTGACTCCCCAGGGCCTCGGCATGGCTGCCTGAATCTGGATGCTGTTCTGGCTCAGGGCGTTCTCCGTTGTGTGTGCCACTGAGCCAGGAACATAAAGGAGGTGGGCTGAGGCTTCTCTCGTTTGTCCACTAAGGTCGTCGGCCTTGAGATCTCTGTCTTGAGAAGGAGTGGAGGGGGAGATTTGTCAAAAACGGTGTGTACCCATCTTGCTGAGGCACGATGGAATGAGCAAGAACTGTGGGTGTCAGCTGAGACATGCAGAGTCGTTTCCAGCCCAGGACGTGACTCTCGTAGCAGCAACCAGGTAAGAGACTACTCCCGGAGTTAGGATTCTGCAGTGGTCACGCAACAGGGCATACTGGAGTCAGCTTCACACGCATGTTGTCTCTCAAATCCCAACTGACCTGGATGCTGGAAATGTACCCATGTGTTGAGTGATTTGGCATCCGTCACAAGACCTTTAAATTTCTACGCCACGGGTTTTCTTAGCTATGGGGATACTGACCTTTGGAGTTGAACAATCGTTTGTTGGGTTTTCCGGGCAGTGTAGAATGTGGAGCAGCGTGCTTGGCCTTGACCATCAGATGCCGGTGGCAACCAAAAACGTCTTCGGCCATGGCCAAACGTCTCCTGGGAGATGGGCACTCTTGCCCCCCCCGTTGGAGGACCCTGCTCTAGTGTCAAACAACCCAGTGTGGTAGCCTGCATTATGGATGGATTCTTGACAGAACCAAGTACCAGAAAACAAAGTAAAACAGAACATCTCTGTTAACAGAGAATAAGATCCAGGGCACGTGTACACACCGTGATAGGCTTGAGAACACGGACTAAGCAGCTGACTGGGAGTTTCGTGTCCGGCTTTCTGCGAGGGCTGACGCGTCCCTATCCCGTGGTGAGTGGTGAGTATGAAGGCTGCGCACGGGAGCCCTGTGTTCTGGGCTTCGGAAGACCACAGGGATGGATTGTTGGTGCCTCCTTTCTCACCCAGGAGTCTCTTCACACGCAGCTCTGAGCTTGCCTCCCCACCCTCACCCCAACTGCAGTCCGTCACCGTTCCTGCGTGGACCACCGTCTCCACATTGGTTCTATGGAGAACGGTTTTGATTTCTACCATTCGTCCTGTTCCAGGACTGTTTCTGCAGCCAATATTGTGCAAGCTGCTCTCTTTCCAAAGAAACAACGAAACGACGAAAAGCAAATTCAGTTTTTGGATTCTAGTTGTCTAAATGGTACTACTCTTTACCCTTGTTATCAGTATACAGAAGACTCCAGCACTGAGATCTCCGGTGGGATAAATGAATCTGGTCATTGCATCTTTATATGACCTTTTCTCTCCGCTCATAAATCCTGGGTGTCTCCTTCCATTTCTTACAAGTATGCCCGCCATATTGGATTAGGGTCCCACCCTCTGACCCTATTTTAGCTTACTGTCTCACAAGCTCTATCTCCACATATAGTTACTTTGGGCATTAGACAGTCAACATATGGATTGTGGGGGTACAGAGCTCAGCCTGTTGCAGGTGGTCTGTGACAAGCCCATGGTCAAGGAGGAGTCTCTACATGGAATTGACTAATTCCTGGGTGATACTGGGGCAAACTGTCGAACTATCTTCTGGGAAGTGAATGCCCCTGCTAGAAACTTGTCACTCTGGAACTTACAGAGTGTTGCTTTTTCAAAGCTAGCAATTCAGAGAGACAAAGCAAAAGGGAGAGAGGGAGGGAGAAAGAGAGACAGACAGAGAGAAAAGAAACAGCAAGAGAAAAACCTACAAAATTGTACAATAGGAACATGCTTGAAAATAAGTGAGGGACTGGATTGGCCTTTTGCAGTTGCAAAAAGGATCTTGTCTAGAAAGGGATGATTTTCTTCTTCTTGCTGTTTCATACAATTCTTGCTCTCTCGCTGCCCCAGTGGTTTTGCATGTGGTCAATTATTTTTGGCTCTGATTTCTGTGTAAAACTGAGTTTCAAATCTGGGAGAAGAGTGAACAAGCCACTTGTGCTTTGAATGGCATTTTTCTCAAATCTGTGTGATATCAACACTAACATCAGACTTATTCTAAAGGTTCGGGAGGATAATAAAGGGCATGACGTGTTGATTGGTGTAACCTAATGACATTTTCACGGTTGTATCTGACCGTGAACTTGGATCGGCTTTGTTTTCCGGGGACCTGACGCGCGGTCTGGAAAGGGGCACGGAGGTAACCGCGTAGGAGGCCGAGCGTTATCGTGTTATCGCCAGCTGCGAGTGCACGGCACAGATGGGGAAGGGCTTCAAACAGGCATCTGCATGGTGGTGTTCCCGTCCAATTTCTACTGTGAATTACAAGGACTAATGTTTCTGGCACAGTCCCGTAATCTTCCAACGACTCATGCTTTCTTCTTCCTTTTCAGAAGGGTGAAGGACGTGACCATTACAGTCCTACGATCTTATTTACTCTGAGTCACTAAGAACATACTCTAGCATAGTCATTTCATTTGATCCTGTGACATAAAATAGAAGAACTTAAAGCCACACTACATTTTCCCATAATCTAAATAACGAGTCATGCTTTTTCCCTTTCATCACGTAAAGAGCTATTACACTAGAAGCTGCATTTTAGGGTAAAATATGGAAGGAATCACTTGATCATTTTTAAAGCTTATGATAATCTTAAGAATATAAAACACGTTTTATATGTATTTGGCACTTTAATAAACGCAGTGAGGCTATTCGTTCAATCTTTCCATCTTTGGTATAAAGAAGATGTAATTATTTTGTGTATATTCCACGGCTAAAATAGCCAGGTCTCCAAACACGTGATAGAAAAAATTTGAATGTGTGCAATGGGAGGTAGCAATCCTTACCACACATAAGAAATTTTAAAAGGTGAAAAATACGCAGAAAATATAGAAAATACATATAAATAAGAGGTATGTCTGACGTTTTGCCGCCTCATCGTTTCATTACATTAAGACCGGTTCTGTTTTCTTATCACCCAAACTACAACTTCACTTCTGTTTTGGTTTCTCCTGTTCCTATATTATATTCATACATATATCATATATTATATTCATATATATATCATCACCCTTGTTTAAAAAACCATCTATAGATCCTTTCTCTTATTTTTTTCTCCTTTATCTGGATTTTTGACAGCAATGCAAGGAAGGATGAGCCAGACAATTAGGCGGTTTTATTTTGTAAAGATCTTTCTTTTTTTTTTTTTTTTAAAGATTTTATTTATTTATTTGACAGAGAGAGACACAGCGAGAGCAGGAACACAAGCAGGGGGAGTGGGAGAGGGAGAAGCAGGCTTCCTGCGGAGCAGGGAGCCCGATATGGGACTCGATCCCAGGACCCTGGGATCATGACCTGAGCCGAAGGCAGACGCTTAACGACTGAGCCACCCAGGCGCCCCCTTGTAAAGATCTTTCTTAACTGGGAACTGCCAACTCCCCAGATCTGTTGGGGAACACGTGATATGGATGAATAAGCTACTCGAACTGAGTCATTGTTGGTAAGAACCCCTTCCATGGGATCTGCCCTCCTGTCAAATGTTCAAGTGCATAATATTGGTAACTGTATGCACGGAGTTGTACACCAGATGTGCATGGAGCAGGCTATGCACCTGCTCATCAGCAGGTACCCATTTCTGTCTCCCTCCTGCCCGGTCCCTGACAACCACCATTGTACGGGAATCAGGGTCTCTAGGAGATCTGTGTCCAGTGCAGCATGACTCACAATAGCCAAGATGTGCTAACAACGTGAGTGTGCCCTGTAGGAGGATAAAGGAAAGGTGCGTATGCACACGATGGTGTATCAATCAGCCTTAAAAAAGGAGATGTTTCTACACATGAAGACATGGATGTAGCTTAAGGACACGATGCTCCAGTCAGAAGGATGGATTCTGCATGATTCCATGTACAAGAGGTATCTAGAGGAGCCACCAATTGCTGTGATTTGTACCAAGATACCAGCCAGATCCAGCTCCGTCCTGCCCATTGAATCATTTCTTCTAGCATGGGTCCTCCAAACCCTGTCCTCTATTAAACCACAATCCTCAAGTGTGCATGTTAACATGCCAGAAATTCATCTAAACTGAGGTCTTAGGTGTGCCCAGAGTGTCTCTAGGGACGAAGACCCAGAATGTGTTTGCGCGCAGTTTTTATGCGAGGTTGGGGGGCGTGGAAAACAGACGTCATGCTCACATACTGCTTGTTGAAAGGATTTCCGCGGAATGAGAGATGGGGGCCCGACTGAAAAGACAAAGTCCAAGGGCTGATCCCTTCAGGGCCCTCACCGTGTGACTCAGAGAGAGACGGACAATGCAGTTGAGAAAGTCAGAGAAACGTTTACCCTCCCATTGCCGGGAGGCAGGCGGATAGCCTGGGTTTTGAGAAATGCAGAAGGTGCTTCTTGTCCCACCCTGCAATACACCCACATGTGGGGAATCGGGAGACTGGTTCCAATGCCCCGGGTTAGCATCGTCAGAAACAAAATCTGCTGAGTACCTATGACCTGATGCCTTCTTTTTAAGCAGGTTATTTTTAAAATTTTTTTAAAGATTTTATTCATTTGACAGAGACAGAGAACACAAGCAGGGGGAGTGGGAGAGGGAGAAGCAGGCTTCCCGCCGAGCAGGGAGCCCGATGCAGGACTTGATCCCAGGACCCTGGGATCATGACCTGAGCCGAAGGCAGACGCTTAACGACTGAGCCACCCAGGCGCGCCAAGATTTTATTTATTTATTTGACAGAGAGAGACAGCGGGAGAAGGAACACAAGCAGGGGGAGTGGGAGAGGGAGAAGCAGGCTCCCGGCCGAGCAGGGAGCCCGATGTGGGGCTCGATCCCAGGACCCCGGGATCATGACCTGCGCTGCAGGCAGATGCCCAACCGACTGAGCCCCCCAGGTGCCCCCTAGCAGGTTATTTTTATTTAAGGGTAAGCGCATTGTCTGCGTTGAGAAGAGAACAAAACGTGGTGTCTTGTGGAGACTAGCACACCACGTGCTTGCCGTGGCACCGCAGTTCTGTTGCGTTTTCCATTAAAAACGTACAAAATACTCCAAGTGTCACTATATAATATGACATATAAACAGGACGTTCCTGGATGCATAAAGAAGCACCTGAACACAAAAGTCGCCTAGCTGGTAACTAATTGCTGTCCTTAGAAAGTCTAAGACTTTGTGGAGCATCGCCACTCCGTCCGAGTTACGGAGTCACATCGTAACTCCATAAAGTTAACGGGATTCCGAGGAGCGCCATCCGAGGCTGGATGCTGAAACAATGCCTGATGACTCGGTGTGTCTGAAAGCAAGGGAGACTGGGCACCAAAAGGTTAATAGGGCCAATGGCAGCCCCAGACTTTCGTAAGCTCGCCTGCAAGTCTTTACCCAGATCGTTTTCCTTCATCTTTCAATCTCCCTGACCCTGGTCGGTGGGGAGGCGGACTTAAGGCGTGCCCTCCCCTCTCCTGGTTTGGCTGCCTCTGGAATGCACCCTTTCCTTGCCGCATACTGCGGCTCTTTGTGTATGGAACAAAGTTGGGTTGGCTTGTAGAACGGCAGATCCGAACTGTCCAGGAGACATAAAGCACATACGGTCGTCAGGAAAGCATTACACACAGCATCACAGGCATTTGTGAGTATGAAGAATTCAGTGACACAATTTACAGAATCCTAACTGATATCTGTGCAATATCCTCGGGGCATCAAGTCCTTGCCTCTGTCCAGTGGGTCATATATAGGCTCCTGTTCATATATTTGTTTTCTTGCTGGACTGTATACAGTTTGGGATAACGTTCACTGGAACATATCGATATCCTAAGAGTAGAAGTTAGAAAGATCATGCCTTTCCCTCCATAACAATGATTGGCTTTGGTATTGTTTTCATATAAACACTTTTTTTTAAACTCCTGAGAGCTAAGTTTATGTCAGGATATTCTAACATATTCTGGCATAATTAAGCATATTCTGCAGGAAAACAATTCTGTAGGATGCTCTTCAAAGAAGTGGCCATTGGTCAAACTCCTCTGGGAAATTCTGTCTATCGTATCCCTGGATTGGCCAGCATTCGATCTCTAAATCTTCAAACCCTCAATTGATAATATGAATTATTAGTACATTAGGAGCCTAAGTGTACTCCCAAGGCAGCTGAAAGTTTTTAATCTCCTGATGTAATTTTCCGACGACATGAAATAGGGTAGCTTTCTGTATTTCGAAAGATCATTCTGAGACTCGGGAAACAGCGTTACGCCGATGTCTTCTCGGTTCCTGACTTCACGTGGAATGAAGTAAAGGGATGGCCGAAACACAGAGACCCACGATTGTCTTTTTCCCTATACTTCACATCTCTCCCGCCCAGTTCGCACAGGGGAGTGTGTTCTGTCTTGCTTTGCTGTCCTACACTGTATAGCGAGGTCCTCCGACTTCCCTCGTGAAGTTACGATGAAGGACAGGTAACAACTTACTAGATGCTTAAGCTACAGATGGGCGACCTCACCTCTTGCTCTGAGTCCAACTCAGGGCACTGGTAATGTGACAGCTAAGTACTCCTACTGAGTTAAAGGTTTGATACTCTTGTACCAGCAATTTGTGCATGACTGCAAGTGAAAAATGCACTGCAATTTAACTAGAAACAAGGAATCCACAAGTGGAGACAGTTTATAGGATCTGTTTCAGATTCAAGTATTAACAAATGTGTGTAGTCCTACAGATCGAATGTCTTCTAACAAGTGTCTTATGAAAATTTATCAGACTAGTGACTTTTGTACTTCTTTAGGACGTGTTTTGCGTAAAAGGAGAAAAATGCAACGTGTGAAACTCTTTAGACTCCTGACGTGGTACCATTTCTATCTATCATGGATGCGAAGATAGAAAATTCAGGCTGCGGGTCAGACATACAGCTGTGTCTGTGTGGAGATCACCTAACAAAGCAACACCATGTGTACGAGGTGGAGCATCTCCCCCCTGCAAACCAGGAGGCTGAAAACTGGAGTATTCTGTTAAAAGACAATTAAACTCATTACTGAGTTGGTTTCCACATCACTGGAGCAGGCTTGCAAGCTGTTAGGGATTAAATCCGCAGCAGATTTTTAGAAACATTCTTGCAATGGTACTGACGTCCTAAGAACGCTTGAGATGGTGATTTTTTTATTTATTTATTTTATTTTTTTGGTAACTCTGGCTTAAGTATTTCTTCCTTGTTGGCTTCAGCATTGCTTCTGCTGTAGGTGAATAGAAACAAGAGATCGACTATATGGAATATACATGTGTACAGAGGAGAAAACTGCCCACGGACAGCACCGAAATTTTTGCATTAGCAAACGGGGATTTGGTGTTCAGTGTTTCACCTTTTGGGGGCAATGAGCAGAATCATGGTTAACCAGCAAAAAAAGGCTGAGAGACTCACCTAAGTGCAGAAGTCTACAACTGGCCACCTGAGTGAGGCAAATATTCCCAAAGAATTGCCATACTCAAGGATGATAGCAGACCTCGTGTCTTTGTGCTGGGGTCCTACAGACAGGCAGACACCCTGTCTGGGAACTAGGGGCTCTTATTTCTCATATCACTGAACAGGGAATCAGAGAGGCTGAGCCAGAGTGACAGCACGAGCCAAGTCTATGACCAGGGAAGCCCCCCTTCCCCTCTCACAAACCATCCTAGGTCTTGTCACCAGGAATTTTGTCAAACATAGCAAAAGGAGGAGTGGATTATACGCCCTATAGAGTGAACAGTGTCATCCACAACTGATTATTTCTCATTAATAATTTTATTT
>NC_138385.1:104109543-104125963 GCF_054177405.1 Leptonychotes weddellii | reverse complement strand
TGCTTCTCCCTCTGACCTCCCCTCTCTCATGCTCTCTCTCTCTCTCTCTCCCAAATAAATAAATAAAATCTTTAAAAAAAAAAAAAGTGTGTGACTTGATTTCAGCTCAGGTCGTGATCTCAGGGTCATGACATTGAGCCCCGTGTCAGGCTCCATGCTGAGTGCAGAGTCTGCTTGGGATTCTCTGTCTCCCTCTGCCCCTCCTCCCCCTGCTTTCTTTTACTCTGTCCCTAAAAATAAATAAATAGATAGATAGATAGATAAAATATACCATGTAATATAGTATAATTTTATGGTATAAGCAATTATTTATAAATATTTAAATTAATTTATATACAAATTGCAATGCATACTTGTAAATAATATGTTATAAATGCGTACACAGTTGTATATATGCAATCAATACTTAATGTAATAACAATATATAATCGTACTTATATATACCTAATGTTTAGTTAATTCTGTATAATTAGGGGCAGCAAACAATTAAATTCATTTAAATAACAAATACACCTGCGTGGGTTTATATACTTCATGCAACTTGTAAATAAATATTTATTTATTTTAAAGGTTTCATTTATTTATTTGACAGAGAGAGATGCAATGAGAGCAGGAACACAAGCAGGGGGAGTGGGACAGGGAGAAGCAGACTACCCTGCCAAGCAGGGAGCCCGATGTGGGACTCGATCCCAGGACTCCGGGATCATGACCTGAGCCGAAGGCAGACGCTTAACGACTGAGCCACCCAGGCGCCCTAAAGATTTTACTTATTTATTTGACAGAGAGAGACACAGCGAGAGAGGGAATACAAGCAGGGGGAGTGGGAGAGGGAGAAGTAGACTCCCCGCTGAGCAGGGAGCCCGATGTGGGGCTCGATCCCAGGACCCTGGGATCATGACCTGAGCCGAAGGCAGATGCTTAACGACTGAGCCACCCAGGCGCCCCATAAGTAAATATTTAAATGTATTTCCCATTCATGTATTACACAGCTGTAGGGATAATAGTTATTGATAGCATTATATATGGAATATGGTTTACGACACACCCTAAATTTATCATGTATTATATACAGAGTATCACGCTATTTCCAGTGAGTCGCTAAAGAGAGGGCAGGAAGAGTGACATCCATTGTACTTGTCACTCTGAGAGTCTGATGGCTAACGGATAACCCGGTCCCGCGTCACTGAGACCGAAAGAAACGGTTTGAGCCACAAGCAAAAGGAGGGAGGCGGGAGGGTATCCAATCACAACAAAGCCTCATATAAAGAACTGAGCAGCCCGATTCGGAACACCGCACATCTCAGGGGGTTCCCCAGGGTCCCACTGTCCCCGTTAGACAAACAGTAACTGCGGTTAGGAGAGCGTCCTCTTCACCTCTTCACCGGAAGGAGGGGAGGACCTACACCTGGAAACCAGAATCTCGGTGACGCCCTCAGGCGATATCTCCTCTACAATTAAAGGCCATGCCTTCGCTCTACCGAATCGAATAAATATCCACACAACAGACTGGCCCGCAGGCTTAGTGATACGGCACACATTGCGACTTTTCGTTCAAAAGCCAGGTGAGCATGGTCTAGTGCATCACTTCCCCTCAGGCGATAAAGAACAAATTCGTACAGGCTTCTTGCCCTTAAATTGAGAAACACCGATGCCAACCGACCTTCTGGACCTCGTTCTGTAAGTCACACCACACTTCCGCCTGCACACAAACTAGCCATCCCGCTTGAGTGGACTGAATACTTCATTTACTCTTTGCCTGTTGGCGCCATGTTCTTCCGTGTCGTGAGCAATGCATTCTTCATGTCTCTTGTAGTATCTTACCTGTAAATTTTTCTAGTTTCTGTCCTACACAGACTACACATTTCTTAAGGTGAGGAATGGTGCTGTGGGTTCTTTGCTATACAAGTTTTCTCAATGAGACTGAATATTTCAAAGCATTTATTATTTATTTATTTTCTTTGCAAGGGAAACAAGAACATTTAAAGTATTCATCAGAACAGAATAGGAGTTTCTTCTCCGTCACTGTCAGCGGCACCTTATTAATGGTCTGGGATTCCTGCTCTGAATTTCCGTTTCTCAAACTATGCCTATTGTCTGAACATCACTCTTTCGGCTGGAGTGGTCTTCTTCAAATGGAAATCCACAACAACATTTTAAAATTTAGCATTATGCACGATTTAATTAGTGTATGATGCACATCAAATGCAAAGTACTTTAAAAAAAAAAAAATCCAGAATTTGACTTAGGTATCTATGTGCTGTTTTATTCCCTGGATACACTTTGCTGGCAAAGTCTATAGAAACATGTGTACCTTGCACGGTTCCTATCTCTGAGGTCTTGGATGAGGCTGTGCACCCCCATCATTTGAAATCAAGAGCCTAAAGATAGGACGCAATAGGTCACAGGAGAAATGTAGCCAAAACCACAGAACCTAATAACAAATAATGAAGCTTTGCTGATTGACTTAGCCGTGGCCGTGCGAACAGAACCAGAATTCACGTGTTAATCGTAAGCACCGCTTCCTTTTGTCTGCGAGCTGGTTCCTCGTTAAAATAGCGCATGCTGTCATTCATTTCATGACAAGTCCAACCTGGCTGCCTCTTACCTCGTTCTTATCACTTCAGAGTTCATCAATCAACATTGAGATAAACTGAACCCAGGTGCAACCGATATCTCTTCTCCAAAATTTGATCGATATACTGTCAATTCAAGGAAGGTCCCTGCAAATAATTTTTGAAGATAATATTTTTCACATGGCTCAGCATCCCTACCTTTTAATAGAATTAAAAGTATTCTTCCATAGCTTAAATTCAATTTTCTTTTCCAAGGTTTTTGTGTAGTTTTTCGTGTCCCTGATTTAAGCCTTCTAGTCATACATACATTTTGTTTTTTAAACTCCTAAATTACCATGGCTGTCCTCTGATATGTTAACAGTCACTGTATGGGATTCCTTTTTTTGTAATGTAGGCTTCTTTCTCTTTTCTTATACCTCCGCCCAGGTTTATTGAGGTATAACTGACAAGTAATACTGTATGCATTCAAGGGGTATGACATGATGATTTGATAGACATCTACACCGTAACAAAATCACCACAATCAGGGCAAATAATATAGGCACCACCTCGCACCGTTACTTTGTGTGTGTGTGATGAGAATGTGTAACATCTACTCTTAGCAAATTTCAGCTGAACATGCAGTACTATTAATTATAGTTACCATGATCTGAAACTTGTAGAAGCTTTTTCGGGTAATTACAATTTGAAAAAAAAAAAAAAAGTGGGTTTTTTTAATTGAAGTCACGGTAAACTATTTTTGAAGCTGAATGTTTGCTTATGTGGGGTACTCTGCACGTCCTAGGCCATGACCCCGCAATGATTTATTAGAACCTGCCGAGTTGCTCACACGGTGGGTATCTCAACTACGTGGCTGCCCAAAGAATGCACCCTCATGCAAAAACGATGACAGTTAACACGATAGTCTGACAAGTACTCCCCTGTGCTTTCCATGTGATCTGCACGTCTCCCAGAGTCTTGGGGAAAAGGCAGTTTGTAAGAGGGTGACCTTGGATCTGGCTCAAAAGCGTAGTAAAAATCTCATCTTGGTGTTTCTGATGGCCCCTTGGAAAAACTCCGTAGGAATAGATATTGTTATAATTATCTACATATGTATCAGTTACATCATTTCCACAAGTGTATGAACTGTAAACAGTTTCTGTCTTTGACACTAATTTGTTGAAGGCTGTTCTTAGCATGTCTCAGGAAATTTGTATTTTCCTCCTTAAACGTCAGAATTGAATACATATTTTCTGGTATAAGGCTAATTGATCCATTCCGAGGTCAATCTTCTAGAGGCATTAGCTCTCTATTCTAACAAACCAAAGACATCTAATTACAAAATATCCCATTTAGACGTGTTCCAGTGTCTATCAGCAAACGTTTCCGTTTGCTTCACGTTCTCCCCCAACCATTAACTGCTTGCCTGGTTCAAGAGCAAATAAGACTCTGTCAAAGTTCATTAGGCCATCTACCGCAGGTTAGCTCCTTCTGCTAAGTGTTCTCTAAGGGGCTTGTAGAGAAGGCAGTTCGGCAATTAAATTAATAAAAAGCTCCCCAACTTTATAATCCTTTGTGCAGAGCACCGAATCAGCCCGTCAACGGCCGGGATAAAAGACACAGGTTATTTTTTCGTTTTTTGTTTGTTTGTTTTGTAATTTGTTACCTCCAGGGTGAACAATCTCTTCCCAGGGTCGTAATAAAGAGAAAGTCAACGAAGAACCAAAAAGATAACAGTAGGTGCCTGATATTTCAAATGTTAGTATCCTTGCTTCCTCCCCGCTCCCACCCTGAGTCTAATTTTCAGTAGCTCCTTGCATTGAAGTCATTGAAAGATATAATTACTTTTAAAGATTGGAAATAACAACAAATGTTTTGTAAAACATCTCCACTGAAACCTAAAAAATTAGTTTTTATAGGTTCTCTCTCTCATGCTCTTTGTACTAAAAAAAATGCTTTCTCGATAATTTCAGCTTTCTGAAAAATCAAAATTCCTTTAAATTTCTATCAAATTTCCTGACTACTTTATTTTAATTCTGTAATAAGTCTAGAAAAATGAAGTTCATACAAAGTCAACTGTCACCTAGAGGTGCCTAATAAGTATTAGTGTTGACTTTTCAACTGAGTCAATTTTAGTTAATTAGTGCTGAATTTTCAACTGAGTTACACAGACTTTTGTGTGTGTGTACAACACTTTTCTTTCTATTAGTTTCAGAGGTAGAGTTTACCTAGTTCCTAAGGTCCTAATTTCCAGGAATGCATCAAAGTCTTAATAAACCAGACTTCCTCAAGTGAAAAAAGAATGTGATACTAGGCAAGCTAGTGTCAGATGATGGAACATTTTCTGTTCAAGTGATTGGGTGAAAACACTTCTACTTAAATGTTCTGCATTTTTCTATTTACGTAAAATCACTTTAAAAATTTAGAAAGAGTCTCTACATCGTTCCATAAATCGTGAGTACACTGAAAAGAATTAAAAGGAAAAAAGTATAAAATCTGTATGTGTGTATAAATATGTAAAAGACACAATACATAGACTTATATATATATGCAGGAACATATAAATGATATATGCATATAATACATGTGTACATACAGGAATGTACATAACATATGTTCTAATATATGTACGTATTTCTACCCCTATATATGTATATATTTATATAGATAAAAAGTAGGTATTGATATATACACAGAGACATAATATACACAGAAATACATACATACGCATACATATTCCTGTCAAAAAGGTTTAGAATTACACTATACATATAATTTTCCTAAGTTTTATATACTTGTGAAAAGAAGATTTAATATTTGAGATTTATTTTTCATAAACATTATTTAAACATTCCCCGAGGTCATCTTTATTACTCTTCTATTGAGTTCAAAAAACTTGAGTCAATTGAATACCGTACAGAAGTAGGCTATTCTCAAGAAAAATACCATAATCAAGTGGTTTCTATGTAAATGTATGAGAGTTCTTGCATGCATTCCTGTAATTTTAAATAACCGAAACTCCTGGAATTCAAGAGAAAGAAACCCATCAAATATTGTTAATCGTTATGTAAACTATATTGTTGCAAGCTGGAATTTATACGAGATTACTAAAACTCAGTTGATACAGAGAAATATCAAGTTCTGGGTTGACTCAGAAATAAAGTGTCCTCCAAAGTATAGAAAAAGACACATATTGGCTCAGTGTTATTGGAGGTGAGGCTAAGCATGGTGGCTGGGTCTCCTGCATACCAATGAGTTTCAACGGCACCGGCCACCGGGGAAGAAGCCTACCAGAGTAGAGACGAATCTATTATAAATGAGAAGAATCTGATAACAGAGCGTAAGCTAGGACCTAGGTCACACGGAAAACCTGCTTTCATGCCGGGTTCCAAAGTTTTCACCACGCTGAAATCTCAGGACAGACCAGCCGCTATAATACTCTTCTTTGTGAGTTAAGGGACCTGTCCACTTAACAGACTTTCACCCTGACGTGGGAGGTACGGCGGGGAGCAACGTTCACGGAGGAGCAAAGAGAGGAGACGTGGTCAGGAGTTCATGCAACAGAAGAGAGAAGACAGTTACACTGTCTGATTCCAGTCACCCTCAGAGATCACAGATGCAGACAGAGGGCAAGGGAGTGGGGACGCTGCTGGAACCATGCACAGGGAGTGGGGGGGAGGGTCTGTTACTAGAAGCAGGGACGCTATAGTGACCATGCAGAGGGGGAGGGGAGGAGGGTCTGTTACTAAAAGCAAGGATGCTCAGTGACCATAAAGAGGGGAGGGGAGGAGGGTCTCATTACTCAGAGCAGGACAGACATACTTCCTTTTAATGGTCCTTTAATGGTATGAAAACTAGGGCGGCAAAAGGCAGAATATCCACCCTGCAAATCGTAATAATGACATCTAGACAGCCAGGATATGGGCAGGAAATGCAGCTTTTTACCTCAATCTTTCATTTTTCTACTCTCATCAGTGCATATTTTGTTTCAGAGTCACCCGGAGGTGAGTTAAAGTGAGTTTCAGGAGTGCTAGATAAGAGATGAAGACAGAGAGAGAAACACAGAGAAGGAGAATATCAAAGGGAGGGTCGAGTGGAGTGTTTTTTTGGTTTTTTTTTTTTTTTTAAAGATTTTTCTTATTTATTTGACAGAGAGACACAGCGAGAGCAGGAACACAAGTAGGGGGAGTGGGAGAAGGAGAAGCAGGCTTCCCGCCAAGCAGGGAGCCCGATGCGGGGCTTGATCCCAGGACCTGGGATCATGACCTGAGCCGAACGCAGACGCTTAACGGCTGAGCCACCCAGGTGCCCCAAGTGGAGTGTTTTTTAAATAAACACTGTTCTTCATGTTTTCCAGGTCATAAAAAAAGCATGTTTTTTATTGCAAATGTATTTTTTTTCTTATTTTCTTGAAATAAAACCACAATATTGTATTATAACTCCTACCAATATGACTCATTCATATGAAGTTGTCCTCATTATTCCAAATTCATTTAAAGACATGCTATTTATAAAATACCTATAGACCATGCCTTAGTTATAGCCCATTATAACAATTTTTAAAAATATATTTTATATGTTATATGCAAACAATGAATCATGGAACACTACATCAAAAACTAATGCTGTAATGTATGGTGATTAACATAACAAAATAAAATTTAAAAAATTATTTATAAAAAAACATTTTATAGATAATCACTACTGTAGCATTAATATAACATTTCAGACGGACTTTTCCCCTTTCCTTTCTTATTTATTATAAAATAATATAGGGGCGCCTCAGTGGCTGAATCAGTTAAGCATCCCACTCTTGATTTCGGCTCAGGTCATGACCTCAGGGTCATGAGATGGAGCCACGGGCGGGGCTCCAGGTTCAACACAGAGTCTGCTGGAGAGTCTCTCTCCCTCTCCCTCTGCCACTCCCACCCTCCACTCATGCACACGTTCTTTCTTTCGCTAAAAAATAAATAAATAAAATATTATTTAAAATTTAAAAAATAAAATAATATATACCTTCTTTGCATAAACATAAAAGTCACGCAACTGTAAAGAAAAAAACAAGAGTCTTCCCTGCTCTAATGTTCTCAAGTCCATATAAACAGTGTGGCTGTTTGTCATCATACAGATTGGAAAGATAGGGACAGAGACGGAGATCATAACGGGTATTTAAATTAAGATTTCTAAACAGATATATATATGTTTAATGACTATAGTTTTACTCAAGTAAACATACACAATGTAGACACACACAAAGATACAGTATGGTAAGTAAGTATGGTAAAATCTGATGAAGATTTTAAATAAGAAACCAGTCCGGTAAAATCATATTTAGGAAGCATTAGGACAGATGCCATAACATTGAGAGCTATGATCAATTTAAAAGCGGGAAAAATGAAATTTGAGAGTCTATCAAGGCCACCAATGAAGGAGAGGATAAAGGACGTGTCAAGCAATTTAGTCAATGCAAAGTTATGAAGTGACATTTTTCAACAATCTTCACACAAATAGTTCAACTCAGTATTAAAATATAAAAACCATACTATTCTAATCCCGCCTGAAATTCCTCTGGAGCAAACCTTAGCTGTCTTTGACAATGGACTCATTGTCATTTGCAAAGACCCAAGTCCACACTTACGCTTTAATGCGCATATTAAATACAGCTTGGGTGATGTTGGAAAATAAGGTCATGCATGTCCTTTACAAATCTTGCAAGGTAGTGTCTTTTTATTTTTAATTGAAGTATAGTTGATATAATATCATATTGCCTTCAGACAAGGTACCGTCTTGAAAAAGAACATGCTCATATCTCTGAGCCCCTAGATTTATTGTTTGTAGCTTAAAAGGTGTGAAAAACAAGTTTTTATCAGCACACCAAAATTAAATATTCTGTAACATCTTAATATTATTTTTTCTCAGTGACCAAGACGTAGAAAGGACTTCATGTTCAAGGATTAATGGCACATCTGATGAAAGCAAATTTTGACTCAAGATGCTAAGTCCATTGCATGGTATCCTTTAAATACCATTGAAAAAGAGTATGCTATTGATTCATTAGAAGATTTTTTATTACACCTTTTCTAGATGTGAAGAAACACATTTTCTTTAGTCCCAGCCCTTTAATCTTGAGCACAGGACACATAAGACAAAGGACAGAATTATAGACTGTTTTTCTGATCTGGGTATGCAATGAAGCTTACAGATCTCAGACTAAAGTATGTTTAGAAATGTGGTTATGTGTTAGGTTTATGCTCTTTCATTTTTAATCCTCTATAATACTGTACCCCCTCTTCTTTGTGGATAATTATCTTTTTGCTGGGTATACAAAATGTGTCAAATTCGGTAGACAGAAAATGGAAGAGATTCATAATGAAAGGAAAAGTACTGCCCACAGGCAGATCTACGCCAGAACGTAGATACTTACAAAATTTATTTCTAAAAGATAACACACCAAGTATACATTGTTAATATTTAGAGGGACATAAACTCTTACGGATTTTTCATTAACGTCTTATCAGTATGCAAGCAGGGAGAGGATTATGTTTGAAATTAGAAGATAAGGCATTTATATTTGCTATACCAAGATGATTTTTTTTTGATTAGACTAATTTCAGGTATAGAAGTTCAGACTAATCAGAGGAAATGTGCATGTTTTGTAGTCTCCAATAAAAATCTAAATTTATCCTCACAAAGCAAGAATAATGCATGTGGTTTCCAGTACATCAATTATGTACACGCATTCCAATTCTGGTCTTGATCGGTACAAATGAGATAATTTATGTTGCACGTATTCATTTTTTTGTGTGTGTCACACTGCAAAATTGGTATGTATTATTTGTTTCCTGCTTGGCTAGTTACAGAATGTCGACTATATTCCTCATCTCCAAATAAAGTAGTCATGCCCGAGGGTGAGATGGATTTCATTCGTCTTTGAGGCCCTGTATTTCGGGGGCCACGGGAAATAGTCAAGATCCACAGTGTAAGAATTTCTGAAACAGGCTCCACCAAACCTAGCTTCAGAAGGTGTATCATGGGGAGGAAAAAGGGTGCCGTGCACAGATATGCTGGGGAAACACTACACTCCAAATTCCAACCTTGAAGGGCCTTGATGTGTACACCTGACAATAAATCCCAAAGCATCAGAGAAAATAAGCATGTCTGATGGGCACAGCTTGAACCGGTGTTTCCCAGACCCATTTCATTACAAATTACTGAATTTTTTTCCCTAGTAGTATCTATTAACATCTGCGAACATTTTAAGAAACATTGCTTTAATATATTAAATTTTCTAAACTTGGAGTTTAAGTCAATGACATTCCAGTGAGATTAAGTCTGGAGTTTCTTTCCTGCTTCCCAATGCAATTCAAACAACATATGTTTGGAGTATTTCTATCAAATGTCATTAAACTTGAAATTATTTTACAACTTCTCAGCAGGGAGTGAGTGATATGTGAGCCCTGGAAGTGGTATAATGTTTACATATACCAATTTTTTAAAAACACAGATATGTCACTAACATGATAAAAAGGCACATCTTGTTTAGTTTACGATTTACGCTGATTTTGTGCGTGTATGTGAAAATATACATACGCATATGCATACATACACAATTATGGGAAATAACTGTCCGCAAATTCCTAAGCTATATTTGTTCCTATAGCCCTGTTCTAAAATATCACCTTAATTCCCTTTTTATGTCTTGCGCTTTCATGACAAGGGACAAGGCATTAAAATAGTAACTGAAGGTGGAAATTCAGTAAGATTTTTCCGTCATTCTTAACTAGTATGGGCTGAATTGTGTACCCCCCCAAATGTGTATGTTGGTGCCCTCACCCCCAGGACCTCAGAATGGGACTGTATTTGGAGACGGGGTCTTTAAAGAGGGGATTAAGGTAAACTGAGGTCATATGGGTGGGTGTTAATCCAATCTCACTGGTGTCCTTGTATGAGGGACATAGATACGCACAGAGCCGTGTCTACCTGAGGGCACAGGGAGAACACGGCATCTACAGGCCGAGGAGGAAGGTCTCACCCCACCTGGATCTCAGCCTGCAGAACTGGGAGGATACGTAGGTGTCTGTTGTCTGAGGCATCCAGTCTCTGCTGCTGCTTATGGCGGCCCCAGCAAATTCACACAGTGGATATAAAGAACCATAAAGGAAGGAGACAATGTTTTAGATCAAGACATTATAGTAGGCTTGTGTTGGGGTTCCCTGGGAAAGTCTCTGAGAGGCACTCTTGGATACATGTGAGGCCCCAAGCAACACAGAATCGGGAAGACAGAGGACTCTGTAGAAGCAGGTTTACCAGATGCCCCATCCAACATTATTAATTCTCTACATCTGGAACAAAGCCCCCCAAGCTGCTGATAAGGTTCATCATCACCAAACTCGAGGGGTCCCAACACAGCCACCACTGTGTGTGCACTGGTACCAATCTTCCAAGATACCGTGCATTGCTTTCGTTTTAAAAGTCTATGATCCTGAGTGTCTCTCCGTAACATCGTTCACACTGTAAGACTTCCCTGTGTTGATCACAGAGGGTGGAACCCCTCTGTCAACCCAGCGGGGAGACCGTGTGTCTCCCTTCTCCCTGGAATGCTTCTTTGAGAAGGAAGCTCTATCCCGTCTCGCACGCAGGGGAGTGCACGACCATGGTTGACAGCGTCTCTGTGTGATACAGCAGAGACTCGATGCTCCGCCAGCCAGTTTCTCCGTGTGCAGAGAGAAGGAAGAAGAAGTACCACTAGACACAAGATCCATGCAGAGCATTCCGGCATTGCGCTCCCACTCTGAAAACGTCTTCACTTTCCACTTAAAATGAGAGCCCCTCAAGAACAGAAGCGGGGAGCAGTCCTGAGATCATCTTCCTGCATTGCCTAAGGTAAAACATCCACAAAACAGGATTCCGCACGCCTGAGGGGGTAGGTTGCTGTCTTATCGCCATGGCTTTGGTTCACCCTACGCATGCCTCTAAATACTGCCCCGTTCTGGAGCGTGGCCATGTCTGATTCTCCCAAATGCCCCAATACAGATGCTTGGCCACTACTGTCAACCGAGTGAAGATGCTTATATAACCCTAAGCGTCTTACAGGTAAACCCTTCTATGTACAAGTGCTACTTGGCATTTTCAAATGATTACAGATTACCCTGAACAAGCTAACCACCAATTTTATATTCCAGCAATCTGCCTCTTCGTGTTTATACGACGTCTGAAATAATTTTTACGAGACGGCTGAGTGGTTCCTCATGTTAGGTCTGTGTGGGTCACGGACTCGTTTTTGAGATATTTACACTGGCAAGAAATGGCAGTCTACCAGAAGTTTCTGCCAGCACAAGAAAGAACCGATATTAATTATCCTTCCTTAAGATCAACAATTTTTAGTTTATTAAGAAATGTAATCAGATTACAGTAACCACTGGCCAGCAATTAGTTCCAAACATCGCCTTTTCTGCATGTAGGATGAACGGAAGACGGGGATATTTTTAGTATTTAATGGAGCGTATTTTCGTGGTTCTTCAGTTCGTAAAGTTCACGCAGACGTTTGCACGTGTGAACAGAGCATCTGGATAGCGTCAACAAACGAGCCTGTGTATTAGTGAACATGAGTAGCCTGCTCACTAACAATCTCATGTGGCTGTTTTAATCATGCGTCAGAACTGGTGAATTTAACCAATTGACGTAATTTGTTGAGTGTCTACCGTATGCTGAATGTTAAATAAATAGAACCAAGCTATGGTCATCTGGGCTGAGTACACAAAAATACCAGAGAGAAGGAGCATTGCCAATTTCACCGTAGGGATTTCTATTCCCAAACTACAAGGTTCACAACTAGCACATTCCATTGGCAAAGCTAAAATCTTCATGCTCTTAAGCATTTCTTCTTTAAGGGATTCTTAGGGGAGCCATTATTCTAAAGGACAGAGGGCTTCCGATTTATTTTTCAGAAGGGACTGTTTCCAAGTCATGGTGTGAAAAAATAAGCATCCTTTCTTTTCCTTAAGCTCTTGTTTTTGCTACAAGATTATAATACTCTCTTGAATATTAAACATCGTTTTCTACCCCAAATTAAGAGGATTTCTACCATAAAGTTAAGTGAACCTATTATTCCGTATTTACGATATTCCAAAGGAGCCCAAAAAGAGTTGGAACCACTATCTACAATTTGCATTGGCTCTAAATTTTAAATGGTAATCCGTTCTTTAAAAGGTGGGTCCTTAAACGTCTTACAGAGTTTCTGTATATAATATGTACTAACTTGCGTGCTGAGGTTTGGAACACACGGGCCGATGCACGTTATCGCTATGTTTCTTGTGACAGACTCTTTGCGTAGAGGTCACAAACACCGTGTGAGGGAGTCCTGGGGGTGTCCCGTCCCTTCTCCTGAGATTTATGCATCTACGTGTTGCAAACTTTTATCTAGTAGTCTCTGATCAGAGTAAAAGATGAGGATACACGTTTTCCCTTTCTTTCCAGGAGAACAGTGCTTGTTAATACTCTTTGAGACAATGGTCCTCTGTCAACAGTGACTCCCAATGTCTACGCTGGGAATGATTCATCCATGCAGTGATTGGATACAATGAGAATTGTGAATGGCACACATGCTCCATCGTTTGAGTTAATGCCAACTCTCCCCCCACCCCCCAATTTCCTACAGTGCTAATCCATTGCCCTGTGGGAGTGTAACTCTGGTATTACTTTTTGGGGAGAAGAATCCAGTCACAATTTCCAGTCTCTCTCTCTCTCCACCTCTCTCTCCCCATCTTTCTCTCTCTGTACATTTAATCTCACATCTAGAGAAAAGAAATGATCACTACGCTCTGTTTCATTTCAAAATAGTATAGAAGTTACTTGTTTTTATAAGTCCTGCAGTATGGAGCTTGAGATAATCATACATGAGAGCCCATATGGATTCTGAAATATGAACACAGGACCTTAAATTCTTCCTGCTCCAAATCCACATCAATTCATCCACAACCAACTTCATCGTTCCTTTATCGTGTCTCCGAAAATAGGAAGTGGCCCAGTTCTAGAACCAACAATTTCAGACAAAACACAGACTTCCTAAAAGAAAGTTTTCAAAATTATAAAAGAACGTCTTCTCCCTGAGCCTCCTTATTAATGAACCAACACATGCTCACACCCACTCCCGAAAGACAATAGCTAGCAATACTGAGTTTCCAGATAAGATGATGTGCAATTTAGAAACCTATCAGGCCAACCCTTTTTATCATAATTAATTTTAAATTAGACAAGCACATCCATTTTTAAACCTTAGCTCATTTCCATGCAGATCATATGTATATACATGCGGAATATGTATTATTTCTTTCCACTTCAAATTCTGTTAATTTATAGCAGCATATTTCACTAAGCTAGACTTTTTTTACTCAAAGAAGAGCACGATTCAATTAAAACTCTGCTCTACTCCTCACTAGAATAAGCTTTTGAAAAGCATCCTAAAATCATTCCTACTTCCACTAGGAAGTTAATAAAATATGGATCCAAGACACACACACACACACACACACACACACAAATCTAACAAGAAAAATGCTTTAGGAGAAAAAAAAAAGTATTTTTATTACTTTTTGATTAGATTTAATTTCTCCCCTTAGAAGTAATAAAGATTATTCTTTTTATTCATTTTCAAATTTATTTTGCTTTAGAAAAGCACAGACTTCTGTATTTTCATGCCAAGAAGAGATCTTGGTCAGTTCAAAGTGTCATGCAATACAAAATAATTACACTGCATTTGGAGAAAAAACAATATTTATATGATAATCTCCTACCCCGAAAATTCAGCACAAGGAAGATTTCATCTCACTAGCTGCAGGCATCCAATTCTTATTTGGGGGAATAAGCTGTTACAGATATTGTCACTTATTCCAATGAAAACTTTTTACAATCCTATTATTTTTATCTTTTCCTTATTTCTCTGTGTTTAAACTTTCAACCTAAACTCTATTCTTGTATTCTTGAAGACAATAATGGTTTAACAGTGCATTTTTTTTTTTTTTCCCAGAAATCAAGCTGCTCTGAGCAGAAGGTCGGGTCTAAATAACCTGTTCGAGCACATGAAATAGAAGAAAACCCACTGTACTGGGATCTCAGTTCTGTCCGTTCAATACAAAGGATTATCATTTCCCAGACACCACTAACAGGAGCTCATGCTCCAATAGGGTTTATCTCCAAAACTGTGTACAGTGCATTAATATATTCCATTACCACCTGACCACCCCCGATTTCATTTATGACTTGATGTGTAAAAATAATATACTTGGTAATAGCATCGTGCCCAAAGAAATTTATTTTGTAGCTCTAGTTCTTCTTGAAATACATGGACTGATATAAGCTGCCTGCTTTCTTCTGGACGCTCAAAATGAACTCCCTTGATTACACGTGAGAATCAGGATCTGACACTTCATTTCAGTCAGCACTCATCCACGTTTACCAGGGATGCTACACTTATAGAAGGAGATTCAATAAAACGAATATATGTTTCTGGTCCACATTGTAAGAACTATTGTGTTATGGAGGGGGGCAAGAGATCTATACGTTTTGTGTTGTCTGTTTAACAACAACAACCAAAAAGGGGTTAACCCAAATTACCATGGGTGAAAAGGGATTACCAGGTTTAATTTCAAGAAATTATGAAATAATGAAGGAACAAATTGGGAAGGAAATTAAGATCCAAGAGTATGCATATATTGCATATATTGTCCATAAGACATTAAATTTATTTTATTGATAAGTTATAAATATTTAGAATTTATATTTATACATGATATCATATACAATTATATTGTATATTACATATACAATACGATACAATGTAATATAACAGTGTAATGTATTACATATTATACTTCTAGTAAATATATTACATATAACATGAGTTGTTTCATATACATCATACATATTATATATAATACATGTATTATATGACATTATGTGTATAACAACAGGTATATGTACAACTACGTGTTACAGGTTATAGTACATGTTACATATTATATGTTACATATTCTATATTGTGTAATAATACTCTATATTATATGTTATATTATATGATATATAATTACATAGCCTGTATGTTACATATTCTATATTATGTTTGCTATGTAATAATATTCCATATATTCCATATTCTATATTATGTAATATTTTATTATGTTATATGATATATAATTACATAGCCTATATGTTACATATTCTATATTACGTATGTTATGTAATATTCCATATTCTATATTATGTAATGATAGTCTATATATGTTATGTTATATGATATATAATTACATGTAATTACATAATTATAAATATATGATTATATGTTACAACTACAAATTCATTATTAATATATAATACATGATCTAATTATATATATATTGTATAACATACATATGTTGGAAATGTTTTCTGCCTAGGCCTGCTGTCTATCCTTTTTATACAAAATTGACTGATAAGTAATAATACAATGAAGTTGCAGTCAGAGAGTTCGGGACCGTAATTATGCGATAGAGTAAGGAACCGTTTCTTCAGTCTTCTATTACGACGAACCTTACAGCAGACTACTACTCTGCATTGTCTACTTGCTCTGTGTGCCTGGAACCCCTGTCTCATGGCTGTATGGTGGGCTAGCTCCTCCTTTTCCTATGGATCTGCCCCAATCCCACCGTCTACATTTCCATGCAAACATCTCCCCTCCAGGACTCACCAGGCCCTGCTCTACTTGCCCCTTTACTTAGCACACGTGCCCTTCAAACACGTGGTTATTGATTACTTACATTTGCTAGAGTTTATTAGCCATTCTGATTTTAGAATTGCATTCCAGGAGGGCAGAACTCTTGGGTTTCTTTTATCCA
>NC_138385.1:104063348-104109043 GCF_054177405.1 Leptonychotes weddellii | reverse complement strand
CCTCCCGAATATCGCCTCGGATTCACTTCTCCGCACGTCCTACCTTCCAGAAAGTGGTCGCTTCTCTGTTCAGAGAGTTGTTGCTATTCCTTTCTTCGATCTCCTGTTGAGTTTGTAGGTGTTCAGAATGGTTTGATCCCTATCCAGCTGAATTCCTGAGAGGAGACGAAATCCAGGTCTCCTACTCCTCCGCCATCTTTCTCCGCCCCCCTCTTTTTCTTTTTGAGTCTAGTTAAAGGCTTATCAATTTTGTTGACATTTTAACAGAACAGCTCCTGGTTTCATTGATCTGTGCTATGTTTTCCATTTTTATTTTATTTCTGCTTAAATCTTTACTATTTCCTTACTTTTGCTAGTTTGGGGTTTTCTTTGTTCTTTTTCTAGCTTCTTTAGGTATAAAATTGATTGTTTGAAATTTTTCTTGCTTCTTGAAGTAGGCCCGTGTTGCTATAAACTTCCCTTTTAGAAGAGTTTCTGTGGCATCCCAAAGATTTGGGACCACTGTGTTTTCATCTGTTGCCATGTATTTTTTTTTTTTTAATTTCCTCTTTGATTTGTTTGACCCATTCATTGTTTACTTAGCATGTTATTTAACCTCCATGTATTTGTGTTATTTCCAGATTTTTTTCTTACGGTTGATCTCTAGTTTCAGTGTTGTGTTCAGAAAAGATGCATGGTATGATTTGTCTTTTTTAATTTGTTGAGACAAATTTTGTGATCTATTATGTGATCTCTCCTAGAGAATATTCCATGTGCACTTGAAAAGAACATGCATTCTGCTGTTTTAGGGTGAAATGTTCTGAATATATCTGTTAAATCCATCTGGTCTAATGTGTCATCCAAAGCCACTGTTTCCTTGATTTTCTGTCTGATCTATCCACTGATGTGAGTGGGGTGTTGAAGGACCCTACTATTATGTATTACTATCAACTACTTCCTTTATCTTTGTTATTAGCTGCTTTATGTATTTAAGTGCTCCTATGTTGGGTGCATAAATATTTAAAATTGTTATATCTTGTTAGATTATTCCCTTTACAATTACATAGTGTCCTTCTTTGTCTGCTATTACAGTCTTTGTTTTATAGTCTATTTTGTCCGATATAAGTATTGCTACCATGGCTTTCTTTTCACTTCCATTTGCATGATAAAATCTTCTCCATTCCTTCATTTTCAATCTGCATGTATCTTTAGGTCTGAAATGAGTTTTGTAGGCAGAAGACAGACGGGTCTTGCTTTTTTATCCATTCCTTCACCCTGTGTCTTTTGATTGGAGTGTTCAAGCCATTTACATGCAAAGTAATTACGGATATATATTTATTGCCATTCTGTTACTTATTTTAGTTTTTGTAGCTCTTCTATGTCCCTTGTTTTTCTTCCCTTTTATGATTTGCTGGCTTTCTTTAGTGCTATAGTTTGATTCCTTTCTCTTCATATTTTGCATTCCCGTTACTGGTTTTTGATTTGTGGTTACCATTAGAGGATATAGAGGAATATGTCCCAAATGAAAGAACAGGACAAAGTCATAGCAAGCAATATATGTAACAGCTTATGCATACAGCAGTCTTTATTAAGTTGATGGCCACTGAAGTTTAACCCAATTTAAAAGCACTAACTTTTTTTACTCCTTGCCTCCCAATGTTTTAGGTATATGGTGTCATAATTTATGTTTTATTTTGTGAATCCCTCAACTGATTTTTACAAGTCTACTTAATTTTAGTGCTTTTTACTACTTACTTTTCTTACTCCTGCTAATGATCTTTCCTTTTCAAACATTCCTTATAAGCCTGATTTAGTGATGATGAATTCCTTTAACTTTTGTTTGGGAAACTTTCTCTCTCCTTTTGAACGATAACCTTGCTGAAGACAGAGTATTCTTGGCTGCAGGTTTTTTCCTTTCAGCACTTTGAATATATCATGCCACTCTCTTCTGGCCTGCAAAGTTTCTGCTGAAAAATCCGCTGATGGCCTTAAAGGGTTTCCCTTGTATGCAACAGTTTTCTTTTCTTTTACTGCTTTTAAAGTTCTTTATCACTACTTCTTGCCATTTTACTTATTATGTGTCTCGGTGCGGACCTCCTTCGGTTGATTTTGTGGTGACTCTCTGTGCTTCATGGATCGGATTGCTGTTTCCTTTCCCAGATTTGGGAAGTTTTCAGCTATTATTTCTTCAAATACATTTTCTGCCCCCTTTTCTCCCTCTTCTTTCTGGATCCCTATCACATGAATGTTACCATGCTTGATGGCGGTGTTGAGTTCCCTTAGTCTATTTTCATTTTTTATTATTACTTTTCTCTCTCTCCTTTACAGCTTGATTACTTTCCATTATTATGTCCTCCAGGTCGCTGATCTGTTCTTTCACTTTCTCTAGTCTACTATTTATTCCATCTAGTGTATTTTTAATTTCAGTTATTGAGCTTTTATCTCTAATTGGTTTTTATCTCTTTGTTGAGGGTCTTATTGAGGCCCTCCACTCTTAAGTCCAGTATCTTGATGACCATTGCTCTAAATTCTGTATCAGGCATATTACTTACATTTGTTTTATTTAGCTCTCTTGCTATGACTTTGTCCTATTCTTTCATTTGGGACATATTCCTCTATATCCTCATTTTGTCTAAGTCTCTGTTTCTGTTTCTGTGTATTAGAAACATCAGCTACATTTCCTGCTCTTGAAAGTAGTGTCCTTATGAAGAAGAGGTCCTGTATTATCCTCTGTTCATGAGAACCTGGTGCTTCAGAGATGTCTACTATGTGTGTTGTGTGTGCCTTGCTGTTGTGGCTGAGCTGTGTTTGCCTTCAGTTCAGTCGTCTGCAATGGCTCCTTTTCCCTGTTGTGGGCAGAATTTGGTCCCCGTGTTGCTAGTTGGCCAGTCTGGGGCCACTATGGCCTTGACTTGGGTCAGCCCGGATGTTTGCAGTATCACTGACCTACAGGATGTTTTGCCTGTATTGTCCCACAGGGTCTATTTCCCTCCCTACCACATCTCCACCCTTCCTACCCTCTTTGATGTGGCCTCTTCCCCACACATACCTGTGGTGAATCTGTTTTGCCAGTCTTTAGGTCATTTTCACTATTTACACCCATGTGGGTGTTATCTAGGTGTATCCATGGTGCAAGATGAGCCCAGGATCCTCCTACTCTGCCATCTTCCCTGGAACTCCTAAAGTCTTCCTTCTTCTAACTTTGGACTTTGCTTGTTCTTTTCTGCCTCTTTCTTATAAGAATCACTTGAACTACATGGGTCCACCTAGTTAATCCAGGACAATACCCCTACCCCAGGGTCCTTAATTAAATGTCATCTGCAAATTTCCTTGCTCATGGTTTCAGGGATTATGATGTGGACATCTTTGGGGAATCATTATTCTCCCTACCCATTGTGAGTTAGCATATGAAAATCTTAGCCATTATTCTACCAACCAATAGCCATGCTGCTAAAGTATCAGTCAATAAAAATGCTGCCCAGTGAGTCAGATTCAACTGGATCATGTAAAAATTGCTGAATCTTATTTAATTCCAAAGCATTTTTATAGAGAGTCCATTCTTTTATAGTAAATATTTTGCTTTTATTTGTAAGCAGTCCAAATTCTATAATTGACCTCCTTTCTGGCCTAAATCATAAAATCTTAAGTAAACATTTCCTTTCAGACATTCCTTTATCATATAAATGATCCTTCATATGTGAAGTACGGCATTCAAATATTTGATTGCCAACATCCAATACACATAAGTTATTTTTAAAGGCTTAGTTCTGAATCATTTTCTTTTTTCCTGAGGGCCTTTTCTCCATAAAAGAAATTCTTTCCAAGTTCTCCTTCAGCAATTGAATTTCAGGAGAAGGTAGTTTTAAACTGCACTTATACACACAGTGAATCATTTTCAGTGAAGTAACAAAGTTCTCTGATCTTGATATGTGTAACTCAGAGTCTTGTTCCACCTCTGCCTCTAAGGAGCCATCTCTTTCAACAGGTGTTCTCACCTGTAAAATAACAGCATTGACCTGAATACCCTGAATACCATGTACCACCTTTTCCATCTCTCATTTTCTTATGAAGTAATATTCGGATGATTCAATGACTTTTCTGTCGTCTTCATCTGTCCCATCTACATTTCACAAAAGGGAATCTTCAACGATGAATTACATAATGCCTGTGTTTTTCAAGGTCACTGGGGAATCTATATCATAAATGCAAATCAAGACCACCCATGTTTTACTGTTAACTAAAGGGCCAGTCAAGTGAACTTTCCTTCCAACAGTTTATGACTTTCCAGTGTTTCCCTGACAAATTCCAGTGGTTCCTTAAGAATGACTGCCTGAATATAGGCCATGGTATTTTTCAGTTTGCTATTTGTGTGACTTACCCATTTATGTAGTTTATTGTTCAAGTCACTGAGATGAGACATTTAGAATCATGCCCAGGGTTTCAAGTTTACCATACCCAACACAGTGCAAGAGTTCACAAAAACTGCTCTGGTTCTCCTGGATACAGGGTGTGGTTTGGAGGTGGGATGAATTCATATGTCAATGTTCTGAGCCTACGTGAGTGTTAACAGTGACAAACCTCACGTTCTGCTCCTGTTGTGTTCTAGTGCTGTTTCGGGACAGATGGCTGATTTATTCTGTCTCACTGAGGGCTTTTGGGAAGCAGCTGTGCAATCCTTTTCTTAGGACCTTTTGTCCAAAGTGTCCTACAGAACTGGCAGAGGCACAGGCTTTATTTAATTATTGTGAAATTGGGGAGCAACACAGAGCTTTATCACATAGAAAAGGAAATGCTTCTGAGCAGACAGGCATCAATTGTGCAAAGGTCAGGGTGGCAGGTAGCAAAAGATCCATTGTGTTTTCACCATCCTCTTGGCCATGCAATTTAGAAATCTTGAATAAATCTCCCCATCCTGGGGCAGCCATGTCCACTTCTAATCTAGCTGCATTGAGGGGGCTGACAGCTCTGATCGGAGAGCAGAGGGACCTGAGATTCATTATATTGAAAGAAATGTTGGAACCAGATGCAATTTAAAAAGCAGAAGAATAACACCCAAAGAGACCCTCAAACACACAGAGGAATCCACACATAATCATGTCATAAAAACACCGTATTAAACTTTTCAGATCAATCTATATTTGTCAGAAGAGAAAACGAAAGGTGGATTTCAATGTGTAAGTGTGCGCATGTGTCTGATACATACATAGGATTAAATAGATACTTTTATACATACATATTAAATAGCCTGATAACTCAGGAGGAGGAGATCAACCCTATTTTCCTGATCAGGCAGATGAAAGCACCAGCTAATTTTTTATGAGTTACCTAGATAATTCTCACTCATGTTTATTTCTTCCCTCTGTGTGGACACAGCCTGACGATGACAGCAGTAGAACCAAGAGTGCAAGAAACAGAAGGATATCGTTTCTGTAACATTGAGTTTTCTTGTTTTAAATAACAGGTTAGATCAGCGCTCAGACTATTCCCTATGTGAAATTCACTTGCCTTCAGTAATAAATGGTACATGGGATTTCTTTTTTGTTTGAAAGAAGGGGTATAACATTTCATCTGATGAGTTAAGAATCATAATTTTACACAATAATTCTCAGGCTAGCAATATTGCCAATTCTCTGCTTTTTGTCAAGAACTGTATCCGTTCAGTGGGATCATAGCGATAATGTCACACAGGCTAGGGTTTTTATCTCCTATTTTATATACATTTCATAAATAAAACTGAGACATGAGTGTTTTTGCTTTGTATCTAATCACTATCAAACACTGAGCACAATGAACAGAATATAAATAAGTGACCTTGAGGAAATATTTTAATGCACGCAACATAGGAGCTTTTAGAGTCAGTCTGAAAACATCACATATCCCAACACAAGAGTTTATAGTTGCATGCATATTCTCAAATAATTAAATATTACCAGGTAGAATTTATGTATTAGTCCACTGAACCTATAAGTGTAAAAAAATTATTTTTGAGCCCAACTTAATTTCACATGTTATATAAAACATGCTTCTGGATAAAGGATAAGTTTTCAAAAATCCTGAAATAAATACATTGAAGAAATCCTGTTTTGAAATCTGATGCTTTGAGATTCTTTAGCATGAAATAAAACTTATTTAATAAAGAACCAGACTTAAATGAACAACAACAAAAGTAAATAAATATCAAAAATGACAATAGAAATGAGTAATAAAAACAGGCAACGTGATTTAAAGGTTTACCATGTGCCTGGCAGTTTAAAGCATCATGCAGGAGATTCATCATCACAATTAGCTTATTATGGAGATACTTTTTTTAATTGTACACTTTATATGTTTATTGTGGCATAACTGACATATAACACTGGCTTTAGGTGTACAACGTAATGATGTGATATATTTATGTATTATGAAACAATCATCACAAGTGTAGTTCACATCCATCACCATAGTTACAGAAAAAAAAAATTTTTTTCTTGTGATAAGAACTGTAAGTTATACTCTCTAGCAACTTCCAAATATGCAAAAGAGCATTATTAACGACAGTCACCATGCTGTGACTTAATTATCCCATGACTTAATTATTTTGTAACAGGGAAGTTTGTACCTTGTGACTCCTTTCACGTTTACCTCACCAGCCCACCACCTGCCTCTGGCAACTACCAATCTGTTCTCTGTTTCTTTGAGTTCATTTATTTTTGTTTTGTTTTAAATTCCATATATAAGCAAGATCATATGGTATTTGTTTTTCTGTGTCGAACTTATTTCACTTAGCGTAATATCTTCAAGTTCCATCCATGTTGTCAAAAACGGCAAGATTTAATTCTTACAGCTGAACAATATTGTGAATATATACACCACATACTCATTACCCATTTAACCATCAACGGACGGTTGGGTTGTTTCTGTATCTTCACTATCATAAATAATGCTGCAATGTACATGGTGTGCATATATCTTTTCAAATTAATGCGTTTCCTCAAATGAATACACAGAAGTGGAATTGCTAGATCGTAGGGTATTTCTATTTTTAACTTTTGGAGGAACCTCCATACTGTTTTCCACAGTGGCTGCAACAATTTACGAATATTCCCACCAAGAGTGCAAGAGGGTTCTTTATATCCTCGCCAACACTTGTTTCTCTTATCTTTTTGATACTAGCTGTTCTACCAGGTGTAACGTGGTATCATTGACTTTGATTTGCATTTCCCTGATGATGAGTGATTTTGAGCATCTTTTCATGCGTCTTTTGGCCAATGATATGTCTTCTATAGAAAAATGTCCATTCAGATCCTCTGCCCATTTTTTAATTGGGCTGATTTTTTGCTTGACTGACTTGTATGAGTTCTTTATAGATTTCAGATATTAACCCCTTGTCAGATACATGATTTGAAAATATTTTCTCTCATTCAGTAAGTTGCCTTTCATTTTTTTGATGGTTTTCTTTGCTGTGCAAAAGCTTTTTAGTTTGATGTAGTCCCATTTATTTTTGTCTTTTGTACCCTTTGCTTTTCATTCGGATCCAAAATAATCATAACCAAGACCAATGTCAAAGAGCCTACCACCAATATTTTCTTCTAGGAATTTTATGGTTTCAAGCATTACATTCAAGTCTTTAATCCATTTTGAGTTAATTTTTGTGTATGGCATAAGATAGTAATAGTCTGGTTTTATTCTTTTGCACGTGACTGTCCAGTCCTCCGGTACCATTTATTGAAGAAACTGTCCTTTCCCAAGTATATTCTTGCCTTTCTTGTAAATTAATTGACCATGTGTGTATGGGTTTATTTCTGGGCTCTCTATTCTGCCCCATTGATCTATTTTTATGCCAATATCCTACTGTTGTGATTACTATAGCATTAACGTATAGTTTCAAATCAGGGAGCATGATACCCCAAGCTTTATTCTTTATTTCTCAAGATTGCATTGGCTATTTGGGATCTTTTGTGGTTCCATACAAATCTTAAAACTGCTCTATATCTGTAAAAAGTATCATTGGAATTTTGATTGGAATTGCATTGAAACTATAGATGGTCTGGGGTAGTATGGACATTTAACAATATTCTTTTGATTAATGAGCACAGAGTATCTTTCCATTTGTTTGTATCATCTTCAGTTTCTTTCATTGATATCTGATAGTTTTCAGTGTACAGGTCTTTCGCCTCCTTGGTTAAATTTATTACTAAGTATTTTGTTTTCGGTGCAATTGTGAATGGTATTATTAATTCCTTTTTCTGATGGTTCATTGTTAGTATATAGAAACAAAACAGATTTTTGTGTATTAATTTTTGTACTCTAACTTTGGTGCATTCTTCAATAGTTCTAAGTTTGTGGTTGAGTCTTTAGGGTTTTCTATATCTAATGCCATGTCATCTGTAAATAGTGACAATTTTACTTCTTCCTTTTCAATATGGATGCCTTTCATTTCTTTTTCTTGCCTAATTGCTCTGGATAAGGACTCATAATACCATGCCGAATAGGAGTAGTGAGAGTGGATGTCCTTTTCTTGCTCCTGATCTTAAAGGAAAAGCTCTGTTTTTCCACCATTGAGTAGGACATCAGCTATGGGGTTTTCGTAGATGGCCTTTATTATGTTGAGGTATGTTTCCTCTAAACCAATTTGGCTGAGAGTTTTTATCATAAATGGATGTTGAATCTTGTCAAATTCTTTTCCTGCATCTACTAAGATAAGCATATGATTCTTATTCATTTTGTTAATGTGATGTATCATGTTGACTGATTTGCAGATGTTAAACTATGCTTGCATCCTTGGAATAAATCCCACTTGATTGTGATGTATGATTCTTCTCAACTATCATTAAATTCAGTTTGGTAATATTTTGTTGAGGATTTCTGCATCTATCTACATCACAAATATTGGCCTGTACTTTTCTTGTGGTGTTCTTGTCTGGTTTTGGTATTCAGATAATGCTGGCTTCATAAAGTGAGTCTCACAGTGTTCCCTCCTCTTCTATTTTTTGGAAGAGTTTGGTCCTGGACCTTTGCTTGTTGAGAGGTTACGATTACTGGTTCAGTCAGGGAGCAACTGATTCTGCTAAATGTAGAGAAGAGGAAATGGAGGAGATTGTGATCTCACCCCACCTGGGCAGCAAGGGGACAGCTGGATACAGATCTCTGTCTGTATTCAAGCTTCAGCCTCCTCCCCCATCATCCACACCACACTGCCTCTTAACTGGACACTTAAATCCATGAACAGCTTTTCCCAGATGTAAGAATTAGAAGAGTGACATCACAGAGTTTGATTTTAGCTAATAAAAGTGAGGTTAGACCAAGAAAATGAGAAAATAGACATGGCCAAATTCACTCTTTTGCCTAGACCCAACCCATTCAGTGGGTCACTCCAAAAACGTCCACGTCAGAGATCACGTTTTCCATATATCTTAGACACTGTTTTCTTATTTTTGGTTTCCATAATTACATTACATATTTATGTCTCCGTTTTTCCACAGTAAGATTAACAACATCTTTACTCACCAATGCAATACTATAAAACCCACAAATAAGAGTCTTGCCCATATTGGTTCACTGTTGTTGTTTTTTTTAACAACCTTATATTTTTTGGTAAGTGATCATAGTTGACACAATTCTTATACATATTTTGACATATTGCAGAGAGCACTGGTTTTGGTGGTTTTTTTTTTATAAATATTGATGCTGCTTCTAGGTTAGGCAGAAAGCATCCTCCATGAAAAAGAAAATCTATTTAAAATCAGTGTTCATCACTTATATTTTCCTTACATTTTTTCATTATGAAAATGTCACTGACCATTTTCTCCCTGAGATAACATTTCATACTTATTTCGTATTATCTCATTAAGATCAATCCCTGAGTTTGGTATATGAATTGGCAATAGTCTACTGAGACAATTTATCAAAGAATGGAGAAATTTCTTTTACATAAGTTTCACCTGTGGGCTATATAAAAATACAATATAATAAATCTTGGGTAGACTCAAGGTTTGTATCATGATATCCTTTACAGGAAGAAATTTTGATATAATATGAAAAATGACCACTATTTCATAGTTGTACAGATTATTTATTCATGCATATTTTTTCCTGAGCAGAATATGAGGATATAGCAACAGGGAATTTGAATACTTAAATCACCTGCATGTCTCAAGGGAATCAATTTTTCTGAACTACACACATATGCGCTGGTACCAACTGTCCTTGTCAAGGATATCCAAAGCAATGTCTCCCATCTCGTAGCCCCTTCTTATAAAGTGACCTTAAGATGCCTCCCAGACAGAAGAGATCCCTATAACCCCCATTCTTGAATATGGGCAAAGTTGTGAAAAGAGAAGTGAAGCTCTATGTCCAAGCTGAGACTGGATCTGAGAAGGTTATACAGTGCCCCTTGGCTTTCTTGGGTGATCTGCTTTTGGAACTAAGCCACCATGCAGTGAGGAAGTACAAAGAGCTACATGGAGGTGCAATGTAGAACTATTCCATCTGAGAGCCCAGATAGGTCCCAGATGACTGCTGGCTTTCATCCACAGGCAGAGGAGTGAGCAAAAGTTGAGCTCATTCTAGCCCTGGCCATAGAGTGACCCCCAGCCTGTGTAAATTCCCACTTGAGGACCCAACCATTGTGAGAAAAGACAAGCCACACCCAGTGAATCCTTTTAGAATTCCTGACCCACAGAGTCCATTAGCATAATAAAATGATTGCTGTTTTCCAAAATTAAATTAAAAGTGACCTGCTACACAGCAGCGGATAGACACCCAGGGTACAGACAGAAACCAATGCTAAATTCAACTGAAGCCAAGATTAAACAAGGTATCCAGTGTATGAGCAATTGTTTGAAAAACAATCTTAATAGCATATTACCAAAAATTCTTCTCTTGTTTCTTAATACATATATATATATATTTTAAAAGATTTTATTTATTTATTTATTTGAGAGAGAGAATGAGATAGAGAGAGCGTGAGAAGGGGGAGGGTCAGAAGGAGAAGCAGACTCCCCGCCGAGCAGGGAGCCCGATGCGGGACTCGATCCCGGGACTCCAGGATCATGACCTGAGCCGAAGGCAGTCGCATAACCAACTGAGCCACCTAGGTGGCACAGAGCCTGATGCAGGGCTGCATCTCAGGACCCTGAGATCCTGACCTGAGCCGAAACCAAGAGTTGGAAGCTTTACCAATTGAGCCACAGAGGTGCCCCTTAATACATGTGTTTTTATATACACCCTGTGAATCAACATTCCTAGATACCATTCATGTTTATGGTGTAAACTGAGCAAATTCACGGTTTCTAAAAAGAGAAGATTTTTTAAAACTATATAAGTGATTATGATTTATGTCATTCAGATTGTGTAGGTGGTAATCCAAGTGGCGTTCCTCACAGTTATAAAGCTTTTCCTCCTGTGGTGTGAACACTCAGTATAATACTGAGCAACCTACTTTGAAACAAGTCTGGCTCCTTCAGAAATGACATATTCCAGCAAGGAACTTTTCAAACATCAAAGACATTTTTTACTGACAACCATGAGAGAAACTAAAGAGTAGGTGCTCTGTCATGGCAACATTCGACTAAGCTAAATGAGGCTTTTCAGTGCCTTGTTCCTACATTTTTGCAAATATTTACTATTTCTTCTGTGAATCAAGCTGAGTGTCTAGTGGAATATCAACATTTAATTAGAAAATAAAAGTGTGCATCCCTGTCAATTTGCTTCTTGATTCCAATACTTAGTTTGGAAAAAAAAAACAAAACAGTAAATTGAGGTGGATGACAGGAACATCTTCCCCTTGGTCTTAAACAAAAAGCCTAATTTCCGCAAATGAGGAAAATCTGAAAGATCAGTAAACCCACATATATTCTGACCCACTAGAAACGAAAACTTACAACAATGAAATGGAACTTCACAGCCACTAACTTAGCAAAAATTTAAACATCTACTATATGCATTGTTGGGAAATTGTAGCAAAGGGGAATACTACAGTATTCTGGGAAGCAATTTTGCATTTTCTAAAGAGGAAAACCTCTCATCCTGGCACTCAGCAATACTCTTCAACATAAAAGCAGGACATGGTTAAGTGCTGGGTTTTTTGGACAAACTGAATTTGATCTCAACTTTTCTGCTTCCCAGCTATTGAACCGAGAACGCCATTCCTGGGCCTTCGGTTGCAATTTATAAATCAGGAAGACTGGAATTTTGCTGAGGACATCTGAGTGTAGTATTTACAAAGACCATGAAGGAACTAAATATCCCAAAGAATTGCCTCCATAAAGCGGTGCCTGGATGGTTCAGGTCCTGAAACTGGGGTCCTGGGATGGAGCTGGAATTGGTCTCCCTGCTCAACCAGGAATGCTTCTCCGTCTCCCACTGCCCCTCCCCACTGCTCACGCACACACTCCCTCATATAAATAAAACCTTAAAAAAAAAAAAGAAATGCTTTCATATGTACACACAAAAAAAGAACTGACAGTGTGTTCCTTTCCCTATCATTGTAAAGGATGGATACAGGAAAAGGACTTAGACCCATAAGAGGAGTGAATACAATCCAATGTTAGCAGACAAGGTGTACTCCACTGTAGTTTAAAAGAATTGGCTGGATCTATGCATAACAAAAAAAAGAATAAAGAAATTTGCAAAAACATGCATACATTAATGTACTTCCAATGTGAATTTTAAACATATTCACTACATACTAGACAGTAATAAAATTGTATTTTAGAGATTCCATGAGAATTTTCTCTACCTATCTACATATTTTATTAAAACTGCATGTGGATATTTATCACCAACCCAAAAGCATAAACATTGCACCATGACAAATTATTTTTTTTTTGGTGTAGTCGACACACAGTATACAAAATAGTGATTCAACTTGTCTGTGTGTTGTGTTATGCTCACCCCACTGCAGCTACCATCTGTTACCATACGACCCTATTATAATACCCTTAACTATATTCCCTATACTATGCCTGGTGTTCTATGATCTGTGATCTGTGCCTCCCACTCCCCTCCCCCATTTTACCCATCTCCTACATCCCTCCCCTCTGGCAACCATGAGTTCTATTTATGGGTCTGTTTCTGGGGGTCTTTTAGTTCTTTTGTGTTTAGGAGTCCATGTGTAAGTGAAATCATAGGGCGTTTGTCTTTGTCTCTCTGATTTATTTCACTTGGCGTAAATACCCTCTAGGTCCATCCATGGTGTTGCAAATGGCAAGATCTCATTGTTGTTATGGCTGAGTAATGCACACACGTACACACATAAGATATCCCTATCCAGTCACTAACCTTGGACTCTTGGGCTGCTTCTGTATCTTGGCTATTGTAAATAATGCTGCTATAAACATACGGATGCATATATCTTTTCAAATTAGTGTTTTCATTTTCTTTGGATAAATACCCAGGTGTGGGATTGCTGGATCAGCTGGTAACTCTACTTTTAATTTTCTGAGGAACCTCCATCCTGTTTTCCAGAGTGGCTGCACCAGTTTGCATTCCCACCAACAGTGTAGGAGGGTTCCCCTTTTTCCGCATCCCCGCCAACATCTGTCGTTTCCTGACTTGTTAATTTTAGCCATTCTGACTGGTGTGAGGTGGCATCTCATTGTGGTTTTGGTTGGTATTTCCCTGATGCCGAGTGATGCTGAGCACCTTTTCATGTGTCTGTTGGCCATCTGGATGTCTTCTTTGGAGAAATGTCTACTTTTTAAAGCATCGGACAAACATCACCTCTGCAGACGGACAGAGTTGGATGGCACTGAGCAAACTTCAATTTCATCAATAATAATCTGACTCAATGAAAAGATCTAAAGCATATTTGATCTTTTAAAAATTCTGAGCAGTGTATATAACTTAAAAAAAAAAACCCCACTAACAGTGCATATCTTTTAAACATTTTCCAAATTAAGATCTATTCTCTATCCTATCCACCTATTTTCATTGCATCCTGTTTGGCTTCCACGACATTCAATTGCAAAAGGAAATATTTTCACTTAAGTTAAATAAGCACCTTAAGGGAAAAAGGTGTCTTTGGGACAAATGCAGAAGTTATATACCAATTAGTGATTTGAAAGTAACCTATTATATATATCTCCTTTTGAAATTGCAATTCTATAAAATGTGTCTTGTGTCGCTGGAGGTTTAGAAATTACCAAGACAAGACTGCCTAGATGCTGACACCCTATTCAGAATGCCGCACCCATTTTCTGAAATTCTAAAATAGAAATGAGGTTTTGGGTTTGAAAACTTGAAATACAGAGATGACATATAAACATGAAAACAGCATTAAGATTGTACCACAATTCTACTAAACACAATTACGTACAAATACAAAGATACAATTTACAAATGGTTGTATGTATATATACTTAACATATACATTTATGTATATGTGCTGTTAAGTTTTAAATGTACATTTTAAAATCATAGTCATGTTAGAACTTATTTTTGTATTTCTATTGAGCTTAATAATGTGACAATCTTTGCACTGAACAAACCATGTGTGGGAATTCAAAAAAGGGGAAATCTATCCTAGACAGCCACATCTAGCTACCATACGTATATTGAGAGTTTATTTATGGGCACTTTGGCAATTTCAATGTCTTCTTTTAAGATTTTATTTATTTATTTGACAGAGAGCAGGGGAAAGAGCGAGAGAAAGCACAAGCAGGGGGAACAGCAGAGTGAGAGGAAGAAGCAGGCTCTTCACCGAGCAAGGAGCCTAATGCGGGGCTCCATCCCGGGACCCTGAGATCATGACCTGAACCGAAGGCAGACGCTTAACCGACTGAGCCACCCAGGAGCCCCAATTTCAGTGTCTTGTAAAAACATTCCAGGAAGTGTTGGAATGTTTGTTCTGCTACAGGCTCTCCAATCTCTGAAATGGGCCACCATTAAATCCCCTTGCAGATGACACAGCTTCCTTTCCAGCAAGTTGCCCCAACAAGAATTTCTTGGAAAACGAGATATACTGCTTAGAAAAATTCATGCTGTAACACCAAAGAGCTCGCAGAGAAATTTTTGGTTCAACTGGAAATTTCCTCGTAGAACCAGAAACCTTTCGGAAAGAAATAATTGGCAGGTACTGTCAGAAGAAATGTTCTGTAATCCTGCGGGGAAGTCAGAACATAATGCTTCCATTGACACTTCCATCAGGGCTGAACTCCCAGAGAAAGAAAAAAAAAACAAAAAGCGGATGCCCCCTATGGATCGAGTTTTACACATCCATATGTTTTACTCTTGCCTGTAGCAAGAGGGAAATGCTGCACTTGGCACGGAGATTTACTATCCTGAATCCACTCTGTGCATCAAATATTCATGGAACACTGCGCTATTCCTATTGAGCCAAAGTGACAAGAGGAGGAAATGCCCAGATTCTGTAGTTGGAGGGCATGAAACATTCATGCCACCGGCAAGAACTCTGGGTGGCTTTCTCGGGTCTATTTTAAGGCCCCAATTCTTGGAGAGTGTAACCCACAGTGACCGGAAACTGAAGTGCCACCTCACTACAGCTTTGGTGTTTTCTCCTGGCCCTGCCCAACGGGCAGCCTGAAGACAGGCGGAACGATCCACACTGGAGATACCTGAGCCAATCTTCATCTATAACATCTGAAAATGTGGGTGTAAACGACATCTACAATTACTATCAAACTTTGTGCAAATGCTCTGTGTCCCCGCTGAGCAAGGAGCCCCATGTGGGACTCGATCCCAGGACCCTGGGATCATGACCTGAGCCGAAGGCAGACGCTTAACTGACTGAACCACCTAGGTGCCCCTCAATAGTAGATTCTTTACCTTAGCATATGCAGGGGCTAACTTGGACCAAATCCTGCCCATTATCTATTTTTATAAATAAAGTTTTATTGAAACACAGCCACACCCATTCATTTTTGTATTCTGCGTGGCTGCTTTTGAGGTACAATGACTCACTGCAATAGAATCTTTGTAACTCACGGGGCTGAAAATATTTACTATTTGACACTTCCCAAGAAGGGGCTGCCAACACTGTTACTACGGTTAACATGACTAAAATAGAAAGCTTTTTCCATTCTTCTGTCTCTCAGGTTCCATGGCTTTTTTTAATATGCTATTTAATGTTCTAATTAAAATACTTCATCGACATGATTTTTATCTATACATTGTAAAACACTAGCTTTAAATTCCAGTATCAGATCATTTATATTGTATTCAGAATCACTGGACTTACACAATCTGGATTTTCTAGCACATGCCTAGAATAAATATTTCACTCTTACAAAAACCATGGAAACGCAGTATAAGACTAACTCAGCTGATTGTGTTTCACTTTTTTTTTTTTTTTAAAGATTTTATTTATTTATTTATCTGAGAGAGAGAGCACATGAGAGGGGGAGGGCCAGAGGGAGAAGCAGACTCCCCGCCGAGCAGGGAGCCCGATGTGGGACTCGGTCCCGGGACTCCAGGATCATGACCTGAGCCGAAGGCAGTCGCTTAACCAACTGAGCCACCCAGGTGCCCGTGTTTCACTTCTTGATACAGAAATGCTCTACCAATACTCTATACTCTACCAACACTCTACTGGTGAGTAAGGAAGGATGAAGTAAAAAGGAATTGTGGGTTGCCTGGTGTTTGCCTTTCCTTCTACATCATCATCTTTAGTGTAAGTAGATGCCGGCTGCAAAGAGTCACACGAATATGGAGATATGATAGTCTTTTTTGGTTGTTTGGATTTCTTACAATGAAATCTGGTTCCAACAGAGAGCATGGCCACTCTGAACTGTTACAGTACCCCTTAGTCACAGATATAACATGCTTACCCTGTTTTCACTTTGATTCTCACCAAAATCCATACATTTAGGGTCCAGACAACTACTGTGCTCATTCATAGGGCACCATGACCCATAGATTCTAGTGCAAGACCTAGCAAGGATCTTGCCAGAAATACATGTAGCATATAGCTCCTCTGATCATGGGTATGGTTCATTTGCCCATTAGACTCCCCTTACAAAACACCAGTTCAAAGTTTGAATTTTCCAGGGTTTTTAGACAAACACAGTAGAACATTCAAGTCTGAGTACCTTTTGAGAAAGGGACCCTGGATACCCATGACAAAAGTCCTGACTTAAGAAATGCAACAAGTTACTGAATGCCAACAATTTCTTCTTATTTTGTTTTGTTGTCTCCTCATTCCAGTTATAGTTATGTTATTTTCAGGTGTATAATTCCATAATTCCATACACTACTCAGTGCTCATCCTAAGTATCCTCTAAATCCCCTTCACCTATTCTACTCATTCCCCCATCCCCCTCCCCCCTGCTAACCATAAGTTCTCTATATTTAAGAGTCTGGTTTTCACTCTTCTTTGTTCATTTGTTTTGTTTCTTACGTTCCACACATGACTGAAATCATATGGTATTTGTCTCTGACTTATTTCACTTAGCATAATACCCTGTGGAACCATCCATGTTGTTGCAAAAGGCAAGATTACATTTTTCATGACTGAGTAATATTCCATAGTGAATGATTTTTTTTTTTTTTAATGTATTGCTGGGATTTGGTTTGCTAATACTCTGTTGAGAAGTTTTGCGTTTATGTTCAAAAAGATATTTTGCATTCATGTTCATAAAAGATAGTTCTCATTTTCCACAGCGTCTTTATCTGGTTTTAGTATGAGGGTAGTGGGGCTTCACAGAGTGAATTTGGAAGCTTTTCTCCTTTTTCTAGTTTTTGGACTAGTTTGAGAAGAATAGGCATTAACTCTTCTTTACATCTTTGGTAGAATTTAACTGTGAAGCTGCCTGGTCCTACACTTTTGTTTATTGAAAGTTTTCAATTACTAATTCTATTTTATTGCTAGTAATGGTCTATACAAATTTTCTATTTCTTCTGATTTGGTTTTGGATGGTTATATGTTTCTAGTAATATATCCATTTCTTCTACATTGTCCAATTTGCTGTCTGATTAATTTTTCATAATCTCTTATAATTCTTTGTATTTCTATGGTTTTGGATGTTATTTCTCCTCTTTCATTTCTGATTTTGAGTCCTCTTTTTTTTTTTTTTTTTGATGAGTGGTTAAAAGGTTTATCAATTTTGTTGATCTTTTCAAAGAACTAGCTCCTGGCTTCACTGATCTGTTCTATTGCTTTTAGTCTCCATTTATTTCTGCTCTAATATTTTTCTTTCATTTTTTTTTGATGAGTGGCTAAAGGTTTATCAATTTTGTTGATCTTTTCAAAGAACCAACTCCTGGCTTCACTGGTCCGTTCTATTGCTTTTAGTCTCCATTTATTTCTGCTCTAATTTTTTTTTTCTTTTTTGATGTCTGATCTTATTTGTCACTCTTAGAAAAATCTCATTTTTGACTGGACTCAGACTTAGAGGTAGAAGCTCTCAGAGAGGACAGCCTCTGTCTCTTAACAATCTGTTCCTGGCATTTTTCTTTGGCCTCCTTCATTCTCTTGGCCAAAAGTTTAGCATATTCTGCAGCCTATTCCTTATTTTTCTTAGTGCGCTGCTTCTTCAAAGCAATACACCAACATTTGTGCTGGAGGACACGTGGAGTAACAAGACGCTGAATCTTAGGCACTTTGGTTCTAGGTTTTTGACCTTCTTTGTTTCGGGGCTTTCTCACAACATACTGGCAGACATCATCTTCTTTAGAGAGACTGAAAAGTTTGCAGATTCTGCTGGCTCTCTCGGGCCCCAGGCGATGAGGCACAGTAATATCAGTGCATCCAGGAATATCTTTACCCCCCTTTTTTTAATGATGACCAAGTTGAGAACACTGAGATTGGCATCCACATGCAACCCTCTAATATTTATTTCTACTGACTTTGGATTTTATTCTTTTTCTAGCTTCTTATGTATGAAATTAGGTTGTTCATTTGAGATTTTTCTTCTTGTGGTAGGCCTGTATTATCTTCCCTCTGAGAACAGCTTTTGCTGTTTCCCAAAGATTTTGGACCGCTGTATTTCCATTTTCATTTGTCTCCATATAGTTTCTGATTTCCTCTTCGACTTGTTGGTTGACCCATCCATGTATTTATGTTCTTTCCAGATTTTTTTTCTTAGAATTTCTACTTTCATATCATTGTGATTGGAAAGAGATGCATGAAATGATTTCAGTCTTTTTTTAATTTGCTGAGAATTGTATTATGGCCTAACATGATCTATTCTGTAGAATATTCCATGTGCACTGGAAAGGAATATGTACTCACTGTTTCGGAATGGAATTTTCTAAATATATCTGTTAGGTCCATCTGGTCCAGTATGCCATTCAAAGCAACTGTTTCCTTGTTCATTTTCTGTCTAGATGATCTATCCACCGATTAAGTGGGGTATTAAAGTATTATTGTATTACTATTGGTTTCTTCCTTTATGTCTGTTAATAGTTGCTTTACATATTTGGGCACTCCTATGTTGTGTGCCTAAATCCCTACAATTGTTACATTCACTTATTGGATCGCTCCATTTATGATTATGTAGTGTCCATCTTTGTCTCATGTTACAGTCTTTTTTAAAAGTCCATTTTCTCTGACAAAAGTATTGTTATCCTAGCTTTCTTTACACTTCTGTTGTAAAACTGTTTCCCCATACCTTCACTCTTAATCTGCATGTGTCTTCAGGTCTGAAATGAGTCTCTTGTAGGCAACATATAGATGGGTCTTGCTTTTTTTTTTTTTTAAGATTTTTTCTTTATTTACTTGACAGAGAGACACAGTGAGAGCAGGAACACAAGCAGGGGGAGTGGGAGAGAGAGAAGCAGGCTTCCTGCCGAGCAGGGAGCCCGATGTGGGACTCGATCCCAGGACCCTGGGATCATGACCTGAGCCAAAGGCAGACGCTTAACGACTGAGCCACCCAGGTGCCCGGGTCTTGCTTTTTTTATTCATTCTGTCACCCTATGTATTTGATTGGAGATGTGGTCCATTTATGTTGAAAGTAATTATTGACAGGTATGTATGCATTATCTTTTTAATTTATGGTTGTTTTTGCAGTTTTTCTCTATTCTCTTCTCTGGTGGTTTTATAGCTTTCTTTAGTGCCATGCTTAGATTCCTTTGTCTTTATTTTTTGCATATCTATTATCGGTTTTTGATTTGTGGTTACCATTACATTGATATATAACATACTATGCATATAACAGTGTATACTACGTTCATGGTTACTAAGTTTGAACCTATTCTAAAAGGAAAAATTTTTACTATCCCCCACATGTTTTGTGTATATGATGTCATACTTTATATCCTTTTATTTTTGCAAATCCCTTGGCTCTGAATCTGTTTTTATAGATAATTCATCGTACTGCTTTTGTGCTTTAACCACTGCACTGGTTTTATAAGTGATAAAACTATTTTGCTTGTACTTATCTGTGAAATTTTTACTTTTCCTAATTTTCTTACTGCTGATTATAGCCTTTTCTTTCCAAAGAATTCCCTTTAAGGTTTCTTGTAAGGCTGGGTAACTGAGAATGAACTCCTTCTTAATTTCTGATTGTCTGAGAAACTCTTTACCTCTCCTATTCTGAATGATAGCCTTGTTGGATAATATTCTTAGTTGCAGGTTTTTTTCCTTTCAGCACTTTGAATATATCATGCCCTTTCTGTCTCACCTGCAAAGTTTCTGCCGAAAAATCAGCTGAAAACCTTACAGGGTTTTCCTTGTATATAACTGATTTTTTTTCTCGCCGCTTCTTAAATTTTCTTTATCATTATGTTTTGCCATTTTAATTATTATGTATCTCGATGTGGACATCCTTAGGTTGATTTTGTTGGGGGCTCTCTGTGCCTCTTGCATCTGGATGTCTGTTTCCCTTCCCAGAATTGGGAAGCTTTCAGCTATTATTTCTTGAAATAAACTTTCTGCTCCATTTTCTCTCTTCTTCTGGGATTGCTATGACGCCAAAGTTATTACACTTGATGGTGTCACTGAGTTCCTTAACCTATTCTCAGGTTTTCTCTTTTTTTCAAAGTGGCTGCTTTCCATTCCTGTCTTCCAAGCAGCTGCTTCATTATTCTGCTTCCTTTAATCTACTGATTCCCTCTAGTGTGCTTTTAATTTCAGTTACTGAGTTTTTCATCTCTGATCGGTTCTTTTTTATATTTTTCTCTTTGTTGAAGATCTCACTGAGATCGTCCATTCTTTTCTCAAGTATAGTAAGTATCTTTATAACCTTTACTTTGAATTCTTTATCAGGCACATTCCTTTTGCTGATCTTCATTTCATTCAGCTCTTTTGCTGTGGTTTTGCCCTTTCCTTTCATTTGGACGTAGTTCTCTGTGCACATTTTGCTCTGCTTGTTTCTATGTATTAGGAATGTCAGCTCCATCGCCTCTTCTTGAAAATAGTGGCCTTATGAAGAAGAGGCTCTGTGGTGCCCTGCAGTGCAATCTCTCCCTGTTCACCAGAACCAGGTAATCCAGGGGCTTCTCCTATGTACTTCTCCTATCTACTGCTGTGGTTCAGATGCATTTCCATTCCGTCCACTTGTCTGCAATGGCCCTCTTTGCCTTTTGTGGGCAGGTTTTGGTCCCTGTGCTGTTAAGGGGCCTGCGGCCGCCTTGGGCTTGAATTGCTCAGACCACCTGCCTGCCCTCCGCCCTTCTGCCAGGACTATAGGGCAGTCTCCCTGCATTGTCTTGAGATGTGTTCATTGGTGGGTGGTACCTTCAGTCAGATAACGTGTACCCTCAGTCCGTCTGCTGGGGCTGTAGTGACCTGGAACTACAGGCCTATCTGTGCTGCCCTGTGTGAGGTTTCTATTGTGGGTGGGGCCAGCAGTCAGATCAGGTGTCTGCTGGCAGCCTACTGCTGGAGCTGGAGTAGAACTGCTGTGTGTGGTTATCTTCCCCTCTATCCTGAGCGGGAGTCACTTTTGAGTGGTGCTGGCCCGTATCAGGGCTGCTTGCAGAATGAAATAAGTCAGGCACTGCTTTGGAGAGACTCCACCCTGGTTGGGGAGGGTTGCATGGGACAGATCTGCAGGAGAATGCAGGGGTGAGTTGCATGGTGTTAGCAAAATAGTCACTGGTTCCTGGTCACTACTGGGGCTGCTTGTAGGGTGAGATCTGGCCAGAGCCAATTTGGAAGGACTTCTGCTGAATGGAGCAAGTTGGATGGATTGGATTCACAGGAGAACATGAAGGGTGGGGTGCTCGGTGTTAGCAAGCTAGGTGGACAGTGGGCTGGTTTATACGCGTATCTGTGTGTTTACCTGGGGGTGTGGGAGCAGGGAGGAATAGCACTCACCAGCTGTTTTGTTCTTAGAGAAGTCTCTTAAAGGTTCCCTGCCCCTTAAGCACACATTCTGAGATGAGTAGTAAATCCTCCTTCCCATACACCCAGGCAATTTTCAGACTGCTTCTGTGCTGTATCTCTGTGGGGTTGTTTGTTGTGCTCTTTAAGGGCAAGGACTCTTTCCTGTTGCCCTCTTGGCTCTCCCTGAAACAAGCCTGCTGACTTTTAAAGTACCAGGGTGAAGCCCCGCTGATTGTAACAACATGAAGATAAGCCCCACCGGCTCTCAAAGGCAAATATCTGGGGACTCATTTTCCCAGTTCTGGTCCCCCACGACTGGTGTGCCTGGTGTGTGCTCTACCTCTCTCCCTTCTCTGTGCTTTCTGTGTCCCTCCTGTTTGTGGTTATTCTTGCCAGAAGTCTTGTTTCAACAGAGTATCTGCCCCTCCTACCATTTTCAGTGTCACCTCCTCTCTACAATTAACTGTGGAGAGCCTGCTCTGCCAGAGTTTGGGGTGTTTTGTTGGCTGTCATTTAGGTATATCCGTGGGACGAGGTGGATTTAGGATGTTCCACTCTGCCATCTTCCCAGGCGTCCCCACTGAATTATTTTAGCCAAATTGTTTTCCATAATCAGGGGATACCACTGTCCTGAACTGAGGGCTAGGTTTTCCGGTATTCTGTTGTTAGGAAACATTCTCAAGCGTTTACTGATTTTGAATATTATACAAAAGAACCATACTGTGTATGTCCTCTTTTGTTTTTTTAACATTACGTTTTCAAAGACTAACCCAGGATGATTTATACACATGCAGTTTATTTTTCTTTGCTGTAGCATTTCTTTGTTTTAGTATGACACACTGTTCAAGCATTCTGCTTTACTTTCACATATTTTTTTCTTTATAGAAGTGCAGTTGAACACACATTGTTACATTAGTTTTAGGTGTACATCACACTGAGTCAAGTTTGGATATTCTGTGCTCACCACAAGTCTAGCTACCTTCTAAAGTTGTCCTTTTATTCCCATGACTTACTCATTCCATAACTGGAAGCCTGTGCCTCCCACATCCCTCCACCCATTTTACCCAATTCCCATTCCCCTACACTTTGGCAACCACCAGTTCTTGGAATTTATGGGTCTGTTTCTCCTTTTTGCTCATTTATTTGTAAGATCCCACAAATAAGTGAAATCATCTGTATGTCTTCTTTGGGAAAATGTCGGACTTATTTCACTTAGCATCATACCTTCTAGGTCCACCCATGTTATCGCAAATGGCAAGATCTCACCATTTTTGTGGCTGAGCAATAATACATCCTACACACACACACACACACACACACACACACGACCCGCCATCTTATCCATTCATCTAATGATGGACATTGAAGTTGTTTCTGTATGGTGCCTATTGTAAATAATGCTGCAGTAAACACAGGGGTGCATATATCTTTTCCAATCAGTGTTTTTGTTTTCTTTGGGGAAAATACCCAGTGGCAGAATTACTGGACCATATGGTATTTCTAACTTTTTGTTGAACTTTTTTTTACAGTGGCCACCACATTTTACATTCCCACCAACAGGACATAACGGTGCTCTTTTCTCCACACCCTTGCCAACAAATTTCTTTAGATACTAACCATTCTGACAGGTGTGAGGTGGTATCTCATGATGGTTTTGATTTGCATTTCCCTGATGATTATAATGTTGAGAATCTTTTCAAGTGTCTGTTGGCGATCTGTATGTCATCTTTGGAAAAATATCTATTCAAGCCCTGTGCCCATTTTTAATTAGCTTATTTGTTGTGGGGTTTTTTTTGGCATTATGAGTTTTTTTATATATTTTGGATATTAAGCCCTTATCAAATACATCATTTGAAAAATATCTTCTCCCATTCCTAGGTCGCTTTTTCGTTTTGTTGATAGTTTCCTTTTGCTCTGCAAAAGTTTTTATTTTGGTGTAGTCCCCATAGCTTATTTTTGTTTTTTTCTCCTTTGCCTGAGGAAACCTATCTAATGTTTCTAATGCTGATGTCAAAAAGATCACTGCCTTTGTTTTGTTCTAGAATTTTTATGGTTTCAGTTCTCACATTTAGGTCTTTAATAAACCATTTTGAGTTTATTTTGTGTATGGTGTAAGAAAGTGGTCCAGATTCATTCTTTTGCATGTTGCCGGCCAGTTATCCCAACACCATTTGTTGAAGAGACTGTCTTTTCCCCATTATATACTCTTGCCTCCTTTGTTATGGATTAATTGACCATAAAGGTGTGGGTTTATTTCTGGGCTCTCTATTCTGTTACATTGATCTCTGTGTCTGTTTTTGTACCAGTCCCATACTGTTTTGAGGACTAAAGCTTTGAAGTATGTCTTGAAGTCTGGGATAGTGATATCTCCAGCTTGGTTCCTCTTTCTCAAGATTTCTTTGGCTAATATTTTCAGGATTATTTGTTCTAGTTTTCTAATAAATGCTACTGGTATTTTGATAGGGATTGCATTGAATCTGTAAATTGCCTTGTGCAACATTTTAATAATATTCTTCCAATCCATAAGCATGAAAAATCCTTTCCCTTGGTGTCATCTTCAATTTCTTTCATCTGTGTTTCATAGTTTTCAGAGTACGGGTCTTTTCGTCTCTTTGGGTACGTTTATTCTTAGTTATTTTATTTTTCTTGGTGCAGTCGTAAACAGGGCTGTTTTCTTATTTTCTCTTTCTCTACTTCATTATTAGTGTACAGAAATGTAACTGATTCCTGTTTATTAATTTTATATCCTGCAACTTTACTGAATTCATTTCTTCTTATAGTTTTTTGGTAGAGTCTCTATGGTTTTCTCTTTATAGTATTATGTCATCTGCAAATAATGACAGTTTTACTGTTTCCTTACAAATATGGATGCCTTTCATTTCTTGTCTGTTTGCTGTGGCCAGGACTTTCAGTACTATGTTGAATAAAAGTAGTGCAAGTTGACATCCTATTATGTTCTTGATCTTAGAGGAAAACTTTCCACCACTGACTATAATGTTAACTTTGGGTTTGTCCTACATGGCCTGTATAATATTGGGGTATATTCCCTCTGAACCCACTCTGTTGAAATGATCATATGGTTTTCATCCTTCATTTTGTTAATGTAGTGTATCATGGTGACTGATTTGCAAATACTGACCATCCTTCCATCCTCATAATAAATCCCACTTGATCCTGGCAAATGATCCTTTTCATGTATTGTTCAATGTGATTTACTAATATACTGTTGAGGATTTTTGCATCTACGTTCATCAGAGATATTGGCCTATAGTTTTTTGTTTGTTTGTTTTTAAGATTTTATTTATTTATGTGACACAGAGAGAGATAGCGAGAGCAGGAACACAAGCAGGGGCAGTGAGAGGGAGAAGCAGGCTTCCCGCTGAGCAGGGAGCCCAATGCGGGGCTCGATCCCAGGACCCTGGGATCATGACCTGAGTCGAAGGCAGATGCTTAATGACTGAGCCACCCAGACGCCCCCTGGCCTATAGTTTTCTTGTACTCTCTGCCTGGTTTTGGTATTAAGGGTAACGCTGGCCTTGTAAAAGGCATTTGGCAGCTGGTTCTATTTTTTTTGGGTATTTTAAGGAGAACAGGTATAACTCTTCTTTAAACATTTGGTAGAATTCATTTGTGAAGCCACCTAGTCCTGGAATTTTGTTTGGGGGATTTTTTATTGTCACTTTAATTTCATTCCTACTAATTAGTATTCAGATTTTCTATTTCTTCCTGATCCAGTTTTGGAAGACTATATGTTTCTAGGAGTGTATCCATTTCTTTTAGGTTGTCCAATTTGTTGCCATACAATTTTTCATAGTAGTCTCTTCTAATACTTTATGATAGTGGTTACTTCTCTTCCATTTCTGATTTTATTTATCTGGATCCTCTCTTTTACTTGAGGAGTCAGTCTAAGGCTTTATCGGTTTTATCTCTGCAACGAACCAGCTCTTTGAGCTTTTCTATTGTTTTTTTTTTTTAGCCTCTATTTCATTTATTTCAGCTCTGATCTTTACTATCTTCTTTCTTCTATTATCTTTGGGCTTTGTCCTCTTTTTAGTGCTGCTCAATGGAAGGTTACATTGTCTTTGAGATTTTTCTTGTTTCTCGAGGTGGGCTTCTATTTCCCTCTTAGAACTGCTTTTGCTGCATTGTAAAGATTTGAGTCAATTTTTTCATTTTCCTTTGTGTCCATTTATTTCATCTGATTTCTTCGCTAACCCACTGGTTATACAGTAGCATGTTTTTTAGCCTCCATGTATTTGTTTTTTTTCCACTATTTTTCTTATCATTGATTTCTACATTTATACTGTTGTGGTTGGAAAACATGTTTTATAGGATTTCAATTTTCTTAAATCTACAGAGACTTCTTTTGTGGCCTAACATGTGATCTAGCCCAGAGAATGTTCCATGTGCACTTGGAAAGAATACGTATTCTACTGTTTTCTGGGTGTAATGTTCTGTATATATGTGTTAAGTCCATCTGGTCTAATGGGTCACTCAAGGACACTGTTTCCTTGTTGATTTTCTGTCTCGATGATCTATCTACTGATGTAAGTAGGGTGTGATAGTTCCTACTGTTGTTATATTATTGTCCATTTCTCCTATTGTGTCTTATAATTTTAAGTCAATTTTTTTCTGATGTAATTGTTGCTACCCGGCTTTTGTTTTCCATGTACATTTACATGGAATAACTTTTACCATCCCTTTAGTGTCAGTCTGTCTCTATTTTTAGGTCCGAAGTGAGTCTTTTGTAAGCAGTGTATAGATGGGTTTTATATTTTTCTTATCCATTCAGTCACCCTATGTCTTTTATTAAAGTATTTATACCATTTAAATTACTACTTATAGGTATGTACTTCTTCCTACTTTGTTTTTGCTGGTTGTTTTTGTACTATTTCTGTTTCTTCTCTTCCTCTTTCCTTGTTATTTACCTTTATTTCCTCTTTCCTTATTTATTGATGACTTTCTTCAGTGTTATACTTGGCTTTCTATTTTTTTGTGTATCTGCTATAGGTTTTGAGTGTGTGGTTACCATTTGGTTCTTATATAACACCTTTTATATACATACATATGTATGTATATGCAGAGCAGTCTACATTAAGTTGATGGTCACTCAAGTTCAAACACACTGTAAAAGAACTTCATTTTTACTCTCCCTTCTACATTCTATGTATATGTTGTCCTACATCTTTTCATTTCTAGCCTACTTAACAAATGTTTAGTTCTAGTCTACTTAATAATTGATTTTACTACTTTTGTGTGAAGCTATTATGAAGGTTAAAATACAAGTGACTGCTATTATACCTTTACTGTATGTTCGGTTTTACACACAAAAATTTTCCTTTCATAATTTTCTTCTAGTTATAGCCTTTTCCAGTTAATATCCACCCTTAGCATTTGTTGTAATGCTATTTAGTGTTAATGAACTCCTTTAACTTTTGTTTGGGAAACTCTTACTTTCTCCTTCAATTCTGAATGATAACCTTGTTGGATAGAGTATTCTTGGTTGGGGACTTGACTATATCATGCACTCCCTCCCGGCCTGCAAAGTTTCTGCTGAAAAATTAGCTGATAATCTTACAAGGTTTCCCTTGCATATAGCCAGTTGCTTCTTTCTTGCTGCTTTTAAAATTCTCTATCTTTAATCGTTGACATTATTATGTGTCCTGCTGTGGGTCTCCTTGGGTTCATTTATTTATTTATTTATTTTTGGAACTCTGCACTTCCTGAACGTGGATATCCTTCCCCAGATTTGGGAAGTTTTCAGCTATTATTTCTTCAAATTGAGATCCCTGTAATATGAATGTTTCTTTGCTTGATGTTCAAGAGATCCCATAATCTATCTTCATTTTATAATTTTTTTTTTCTGTTCAGCTGAGGTGCTTCACATTACTCTCTCTTCCAGATCACTGACCCATTCTTCTCATCATCTAATCTGTTGATTCCCTCTATTTTCATCGTATTTTTCTTTTTAGTTATCATATTTTCAGCTCTGATTAGTTCTTTTTTATATTTTCTGTTTGTTCAAGTTCTCATTAAGCTCATCCAGTCTTCTCTCCAGTGGGTGAGCACACTGTAATCATTACTTTAAACTTTAAACTCTCTATCAGACATATTGCTGATCTGTTTTAGTCCTTTTTCTGAGGTTTTGTCTTGTTCTTTCATTTGGACCATATTCCTCTATCTCCTCATTTTGCTTGATTTTGTGTCTGTGGATTAGTTGGAATAGCTCCTTCTCCTAAGCTTGAATAAATGTCCTTGTGTATGTTCATCCTGTTAGAGTATGCGTGCCTGGTGACTTTTGCTGGCTGGAGCTGGCATGGGCTGTGGGTCCTGCCGTGCTCTGTGCTAGGACAACCTTGATATGGAGATAGCGTAGGTGAGGGCAATCCTAGGGCTCTCCACACACAGAGGATTTCCTGATAGGACAACTAAAGCTGAAGTGAGTGCAAGCCAGGGCATCCCAGGTCTCTCTGTGCAGAAGACATCTTGGCAGGACAGCTGAAGCTGAAGAGGGTGCAAGCTGGGAATCTGAGGGGCCCTGCGCAGGAGATGCCCTGGCAGGGCAGCTGGGGCTATGGCAGGTATGGGGCAGAGAGGGCATCTTGGAATACTCCACACAGGATGTGCCCTGGTGGGGCAGCTGGAGCCAAAGTTGTGCAGGTGTGGAGTGTTCTGTGGTGCTTTGTACCTATGTCACCTTGGTGAGACAGCTGAAGCTGCAGTGAGCACTGACAGGGGGAGTTCTGCTGTGCACCGTCCTGTGGTCACCTTGGTGGGATGGCTGGAGCTAGCGCAGAATAGGGGCGCGGTTCTCACTGAGGTGACAGGCTGGATAGGGATGCCTGGAACGTGCTCTTGTCCACACTATGAAGGTGGGGGTGGGGAACCTAATCTGTGGTGCTTGCAAACCCCCCTGACCTGGAAAGAGCTCCAGCAGATGTCCCACTGTTGGTAAAAGAGCCAGCCCTAGAACCGTGCCAAAGGAGTTGCTCGTTTAAACCATGGCTTTCTTTCTGGGCCCCAGATGAATCTGCTCATGGTCCCTGCATCCTGTCCCTCCCTACTACAGTTTACAACACCAGGGTGGGGGTACCCTTCATTACCGTGTCTCTGTCTCCCTTGCCACTCTTTGTGATCTGTTATTGTGCAGAAGCTGTTCAGGCAGCTCTCAGGTCTTCTTTAGGGGGAATTGCTCAATAATAAATAGGTATGGATCTGGCATGTCCACGAGGAGTTGAGGTCAGGGTCTTCCTACAGCACCATCTTGCACCAGGACTACCTAATATCACTTTTGCTAGATGTATGGGTCTTCCAGGATTTTGCTCTTAGAAAAGCTGCTATAAATTTCCCTTTAGGTACTTCAGGGTCTCCATATACCTGAGATAGCCATGCTATATGCATTCAAGCAGAACTGTGGGTTTGTGAGTAATTCTTAACACTAGATTTTCTGCAGTAACACCAAACTGTATTCTGAAAGCATGATGACAATTCATAATCCAAGCAAATGTGGGCAGAGTTTACAGTGACTCACAGCCTGACCTTTACTCGCTGTTTTTTTTTTTTTAAGATTTTATTTTTTATTTATTTATTTGAGACAGAGAGAATGAGAGACAGAGAGCACGAGAGGGAGGAGGGTCAGAGGGAGAAGCAGACTCCCCGCCAAGCAGGGAGCCCGATGCGGGACTCGATCCCGGGACTCCAGGATCATGACCTGAGCCGAAGGCAGTCGCTCAACCGACTGAGCCACCCAGGCGCCCTTTACTCGCTATTTTAAGTACACTGTTTTGGCCAACTTTATGGGTTAAGACAGGATGTCTCTTTAAATTGATAATTAAATTTTTATTTTACTTATAGCTCATATTTTATGCTTTAACTTAAAAACCTTTCATGTTTGAGTTCTAAATAATTATCTCTGAGCTACCCCATTTCTAATTTTGCCCATTTATATACTGCAGTGTGTGCATGTGTATATTATATGTTTTTATATTTGCTGGTTAAATAGATTGAAAATTCTCCAAATTAGATTCTTCATTTAACTACCTTTAGCATAGAATGGACAGAACTTTTTAGTTGAATGAAACTTATCTTTCATTTTAGTTTTTGATGCATTTCATACCTGTCTCAAAAGTTCAAGAGTTTTTATATTTGTCCTTAAATTCTTAAGCCTGTAACTATCTTTAAGTGGTTCATGAGTTTACAAGTATAATTTGCACAGTCTGTTCAAGCACAAATGTGAATTTTATTGAGTCAGTGGGTTAATTAGGAGAGAACTAGCATCCTTATTTATGGAGTCTTATATATACTATGACAAGGAAATAGCTTTGATGTTGCACTATAAACTACATGCTTGTTCACATTTTCTAAATGATTATTACCATTTCACGGAAAGAAATTGCCTTTTGTAAGTTGATATTGTATCTACTGGGTCTTTGACCAGCTATCTGTAGAATCCTGTAGGTTTGCTGTGTAGTATCACATCACTGATAGGACAATTTTCCCTCTATTCAGTTCATAAAACTTACTTTTCCTTTTCTAACCAACAGAATATAGAGCAGAGGTGATGACAGAAGGAATCAGGATTTCTCCCTTTCTAAGTATCATAGGTATATTATTTGCTGCAGGTTTTCCCAGTGCTCCTTTCCCTTGTTAAGAAAGCGCCTTGGAATTCTAGTTTCCTGGGAGGATCTGTTCATGAACATCTGTAGAATTTTATTGGTTTTTTTTTTTTTGCGTATGTTAATTGTACATCTATGCTGATAAGTTAGATTAGAATAAGCTAGAATAAGCTATTCGGCCACACTCTTTCTGAGTGATCCTGAATTTCACAAACGATATCTCAACCCAGCACTGCAAACACTCACAACACACAGCTGGGGCAGATATTAAATGTAATTGAAATTCTAAGCTGGTGTCAGAATAAATCATTTCTAAGGTTTCCCCTTAAGTTGCTCTGATTCTTGATACATTTTTAAAATCAGTGTACTCAGGTTTATTATTTTCATCATGACTGAATTTGTATGTTTTGTAAAATAATACATTTTGAGACCAAACATTTAACAGTGCAGGTTGGTTCATTTCAATTATACTTCAAAGAACACTTTATAATACTTGCTTAAGGAATCATTACGTAGGGAGACTGTTGATCAATGTTCAGCTAACCTTATACGATTTTCTATTAAAAAAAAATATTGGTGCTTTGGTTTACCTTTATTTCAGTGATGACCTCTCAAAGATTTAACAGGTGTTGTTCTAATTATTACAGTCAGATCCAGGGATGGGTCAGTCAGTAAAGGTGAAAATTTTGTTTATCTTTTAGTGATCAGGGCAGTTTTAGGCACAGAATATAGAATGCAGACTATGTAAAATCTTCTTGAACTGAATTCAACAGAAAACTTTTGTGTGTGTGATTTGATACTGAACTCTGGGTGTTTCCCAATTATGGAGGCCCTGTGATTGTGGGTTATGAATTATACCCCAGATAGTTAATACTGTCTTAATTCCATCAGCCAGAATATACAAAAGTTAATAAACAGCTCTTTGTAACAGCTCTACATAGAGAGAAAAGGGACATTTCAATCTCAAAATAGTCTTCTTTATTGCACTCTACATTCTTCCATTTTTTGTCCTGTGTGTGGGTATAGCTTTTCTCACTCTGAAGGTTCCGGGGACCAACGTAATTCTTATGACTCACTGCTCACATGGAGTAAACCGTGTCATTTAATTAAAGAAACGACTAATACTGATGGGAAATGCATTGAGATGTAGAGAAGAAAACATTAAAATCTAGCTCTAAATTATAGAATTAACGGTCTACACCTACTTCATCATCCATGTAAACGTGCCAAAGCCCTGATGAATGTCACATACTGAAGTTACGTTTGGTGGAGTGAGTCAGAAACTTTACATTAAGCTTTCATTGATGTACAAAACCTCTATACATATACATAAATGTTCAAATGATGTTTGCATGTATCATAAATAGATTTGCCTCACATAATTTGGTGATTCTGGTTCAGCGTGTAGTCACAAGAGCGCTTTGTTTCTTTATGTCAGATGGTTAAATGGTTTGAAACGTGTTATTGTTCTCAACTGCTAGGCAACTTTTCATGGTAAAAACAAACCTGAAACAGTAGTCTTATGAAATAGCCCAATATGGGGTGCCTGGGTGGCTCAGGGGGTTAAGCGTCTGCCTTTGCCTCAGGTCACGATCCCAGGGTCCCAGCATCGAGTCCCACGTTGGGCTCACTGCTCAGTGGGGAGCCTACTTCTTCCTCTCCCTCTACTCCTCCCCCTGCTCATGCTCTCTCTCTCAAATGAACAAATTTTTTAAAAATCTAAAAAAAATTAATAGCCCAATACAAAACCATGGGGTACTGTCTCAAGTCCTTAATGTCACCCCTAAGATTTTTTTTAACACAGTAAAGGTAAACATCACTGGGTCTCAGCTTCCTCAATCATTAAGTAGACAAAATTACCAAAGTACAGAGTTGCTTTAAGATTTAAAAAAAGCATAACTGTTCTTTGTAAACAGATGTGAATTATGAATTTCACTTTGGATAGATCAGTTTATTACTTCAGCCACATGAACTTTAGATGATGAATAAAGACTGAGACAAGTATTTCCAATAGCAGTGAATCTGTGCAATTCTTAAAAATGTAGCACTCCAGTCGACGCCTGAACAACACAGGTCCCCTCATACACGGATGTTTTTCAATAAATAGAGTACCATAAGTGTATTTTCTCAACATCCCTTCCCTAGCTTATTTTAACAGCACAGTATATAATACATATAAAATACAAAATCTGTTCGTTGAAAATTATTGGTAAGGCTTTTCAACAGGAGGCTGTTACAAGTGTGTGCTTTATAGATAGATGAAACTCTATACATGGAAGTAGAGCTAACACAGATTAGTTTCAGGTGTGCAACATAGTGATTCCACAAGTCTGAATGTTATGCCATGGTCACGACTGGCGTACCTACCATCTGCCACCATAAAATGCTCACTAACTATATTCCCTATACTGTACCTTTTTTTTTCCCCCAAGATTTTATTTATTTGAGAGAGAGAGGGGGAGTGAGAAGCAGACTCCCCACTGAGCAGGGAGCCCAACACGGGGCTCCATCCCAGGACTCCAGGATCATGACCTGAGTCGAAGGCAGATGCTTAACCAACTGAGCCACCCGGGTGCCTCTGTGCTGTATCTTGTATTTTGTGACGTATTCATTCCATAACTGGAAGCCTCTGTCACTTACCCCCTAGCACCTCCCCTCTGGCAACCATCAGGTCTCTGTATTTACAGGTCTATCTCCGCCTTTTGCTTATACATTTGTTTTGGTTTTTAGTTTCAGTGAAATCACAGGGTATTTGTCTTTCTCATTTCACTTAGCATTGTACTGTCTAGGCTCATGGAGATCATAGCAAAGAGCAAGAGCTCTCTTTCTTTATGCTTGAGTAATGTTCCATTATGACTGTGTATCAGTCTTTATCCATTCATCTATGGATGAACACTTGGATTGTTTCCATAATTTGGTGATTATAAATATTGCTGTAATCAGCACAGAGGTGACTATATCTTCTTAAATTAGTGCTTTTGTCTTCATTCCATAAATACCCAATAGTGGAATTACTAGGTCATATGGTATTTCCATTTTTAACTTTTTGAGGGAACGCTATACTGTTTTCCGGAGTGGCTGCATCAGTTTGCATTCCCACCCACAGTGTAAGAGGGTTCCCCTTTCTCCACATCCTCGCCAACATCTGTTGTTTCTTGTGCTGTTGATTTTAGCCATTCTGACAGCTGTGACATGATCTCTCTTTGTGGTTTTCATTTGCATTTCCCTGATGATAAATGTTGAGCATCTTTTCCGGATGGCCATCTGTATATTTTCTTTGGAGAAATGTCTATTCAAGTCCTCTGATCATTTTTAATTGGATCTTTTCTGGTGTTGAGTTGTATGAATGTATATGTTTTGAATATTAACCCCTTATCAGGTATATCATTTATAAATATCTTCTCCCATTCGGTAGCTTGCCTTTTGGTTTTTTGATGGTTTCCTTTGTTGTGCAAAAGCTTTTTATTTTGGTGTAGTCCCAAGAGTTTATTTTTCCTTTTGTTTGCCTTGACTAAGGGACATATCTAGAAAATGTAGCTACAGCCAATTTCAGAGAACTGACTGCCTGTGCTCTTTTAGGATTTTTATGATTTCAGGTCTCACATTTAGGTCTTCAATTCATTTTGAGTTTGTGTATGTTGTAAGAAAGTGGTCCAGTTTTATTCTTTTGCATGTTGCTGGCCAGTTTTCCCAGCACCATTTGCTGAGGAAACTTTTCTCCATTGCATATTCTTGCCTCCTTTGTCACAGATTAATGGGCTGTATAAACATGGGTTTATATCTGGACTCTATTCTGTTCCATTGATCTATAGGTCTATTTTTGTACCAGTACCATACTGTTTTGATTATTATACCTTTCTAGTGCATCTTGAAATCTGGGAGTGGCACACGTGCAGCTTTGTACTTTCTCAAGATCGCTTCAGTCATTTGGGGTCTTTTGTGGTTCCATACAAATTTTATGATTACTTCTATGAAAAATGCTGTTGGTTTTGATAGGGAATACACTGAATCTAGATTGCTCTGGGCAGTATGGACATTTTAATGCTTCCAATCCATGAACATGGAATGTCTTTCCATTTGTGTCATCTTCAATTTCTTTCATCAGTGCCTTATACTTTTCAGAGTACAGGTCTTTTCACCTCCTTGGTTTATTTCTAAGCATTTTATTCTCATGCAATTGTAAATCTCTCTTTCTGTACTTCATTATTACTATCTAGAAACACAACCAATTTCTGTATATTTATTCTAATAGTTTTTTGGTGGAGTATCTAGGATTCTCTATGGATAGTATATCATCTGTAAATAGTGACAGTATAAATTCTTCAGACAAGAATTCCTTGTCTGACTCCTGGGGCTAGGACTTCCAGTACTATATTAAATAAAAGTGGTGAGAGTGGACATCCTTGTCTTGTTCCTGATCTTAAAGGAAAAACTCTGATTTCGCCACTGAGTACACGATATTACCTTTGGATCTGTCACATGGCCTTTATTATTGTTGAGGTATGTTCCTTCTAAACCACTTAGGAGCAAATGCTGAATTTTGTCAAATGCTTTTTGGATCTATTGAGAAAATCATATGATTTTTATCCTTCATTTTGTTTATTGAACCATCTTACATCCCTGGAATAAATCCCATTTGATTATGGTGAATGATTCTTTTAATGTACTAAATGTGGTTTGCCAGGATTTTGTTGAAGATTTTTGCAGCTATGTTCATCAGGGATATTGGCCTGTTGTTTTCTTTCTTTGTAGTGTCCTTGTCTAGATTTGCTATCAGGGTAGGCTTGTAGATGTAGAATGTGTCTGGAAGTTTTCCTTCTTCTTCTTTAAACATTTGGTAGAATTCACCTGTGAAGCCATGGGGTCCTGGACTTTTGTTTGGGAGTTTTCTGATTACTGATGTAATCGGTATGTTCAGATTTTCTATATTTTCCTGAATGGTTTCAGAAGGTTCTATGTTTCTAGGAATGTATCCATTTCTTCTAGGCTGTCCAATTTGTTGGCATATAATTTTTCCTAGTAGTCTCTTACAATCCTCTGAATGTCTATGGTAGTAGTTGTTACTGCTCTTTCATTTCTGATTTTATTTGGATCTTCTCTTTCTTGCTGGTTTTGGCTAATGGTTTATCAATTTCATCTTTTCAACGGATCAGCTCTTGTTTCATTCATCTTTTCTTTTTTTTTTTTTTAAGTGTCCGTCCCTGCTCTGATCTTTCATTTCCTTCTACTAAACTTGTGTTTTGTTTGTACTCCTTAACTCTGCCCCTAATGCCTGCACTGTTCAAAGGCCAACTGTACTTATTTACTACCATACAAGTTAATACAGACAAGAGAGGCTCCCTTATATAAAGACAGGATCACTGGACTCTGAGTCACCCTGCCTTTATGATCTGCTCTAAATTAGTAAGCGAGGACCAGCTGTTACGGGAAGGGAAACTTAGACTACATGCCTCACATTTGCGGACCTCATTGATGATATATTAAAATGCTTGCAATGAATTGTCTTTTCCTGTGCAGAATTTATATTTTTTCAGAGTCCCACAGGGGTACAAAGCCATTTTCAAGAGGAGTTTTCAGAAAGAAAAGGAATAACTAAGACCCATTTAGGTAAATGAAATTTAAAAAGTAGGAAGACTACATCTCACACTTCAACACATCCAGGTAAATTTTCTGGACACCACACAAAAAAGCCTATACATTCTAGGAGTATTCACACAGAAATAAGAATATACAAAACTCTTAAACTATTAAACATTAGTTATAATGAGAATCAGTTGAGATAGAGCTTGTGATTTAAATCTATTTTTTAAAAAGACAGTGGAAGTTCAATAGCTAGAATTATATAAGAAGCTAGACACTCCTGGAAGGTGTCAGAAAACACTTAGCTCTACCAACTCTATTATCCCCACTGTTTACATCTCAAGGATATACATGGACAAGAAGTTAGTCTAATAGTTATGGAATATAGGGAAACAGAAGTGCTTCACAAGGAGTGATGAAGAACAAATCTTATAATGTTAAACTAAATGTGTGAGGATAGAATGAGTGGGACTTCCATAAAGGCTGGAGAGGTAAATATGAGAAAGGGTTGTCACACGTACACCTTCCAAGTCCAGATTAAGAGAGGTGAATGCAAACCAAATAGAAATGATGAATCACAGAGAATGAACACAAAATAACAAAAAAAATACATAGTCTAAGATTGGGTATTCTCTATAAGAAGACAGATTTCCATAGTTATTAAAATTTAAATCAGGCTCCTCTTGAACCTAGGCAACAATGCTGTTCCCTGCATAGCAATCAGTTTTGAGAGGAAGGCTCTGCACTTTTTTCCATCATGGGAGAGAAGGTAGACTATAAGAGAAACAGCCCGAGCTTCTGGAACACACTTTCCATCTGTACCATAGATGGGACTGGCTTTCTGCCTTCTCATTGAGTGCAGGAAGAGGCTGTGCTTGCAAACAGAAGACTCTCAGAAGAGTTAAGATTACCCTAAAGCAAAATTATTAGGAAAATGCCAAACAATGTTATGGATGTAAGTGCAAATTTCAATTATATGCTGTTGAGAAAAGAAATCCCCAAACAGCCTTTGAGTGAAGAGATGATCCAAGAGATAGTGCTTACCTAGGCTCTGCGAGGATAGTCCTATTGTTTCCCCATCCATCTTACAGTTGTTGTTGGTGGTCTCTGGGTTCCTGGACACAGAGTAAGATGCACTGCATCTTCACAAGGCTGTCACCTGCCAAAGCACCAAGTGGGAGCTTTGCTCCATGACTTTGAGTCATTGCCAGGCACCAAAGGTTTGAAGACGGCAATGACGCAGGCACAGACCTCTTTAAATAAATGGATGGTGGGAGTTCAATGGTAAAACATTACAGAAAGTAATGAAGGGGAGCCTAAAAATATTCCGAATGCATACATCTTTGACTTATTGAGCCAAAACCAGTAACAATGTGTGTATATACACACATGAACAGAGATGTACACAGCTTCTCTCTATTTATGTATCGTACTTTTTCCATCTATTCATCCCCCCACTATCCACACACACACATCTGAGATGTAGCATATCCAGAGATTAAGGATTTTCAGGTGAAAGGGAAGAGGCAGAAGTTCGAAGCCTTTTTCCTAGAAGGACCCTCCCAGGACTTCCCACCACACCTGTTTAAACATAACTGGGTGACACAGCTGCAAGTCAGGGAAGACTGACTGTTTGCAATAGTTTCTTTCAGAAAGGAAGTGAAAATGGCTGGAGACTAGATTTAGCACAGTCCTTCCACAGTGCGTGCCAAACATACTACTTTAGCTTATATAATTTTAGTTGCATGGTTTCATCCAATATATTCTCAAGTATTATTATTTTTGGTTGCATTTTTTTTATTGTACAGAAATGCAGCCCTATGACTTTACTGGAAGTTCTAGAACATAAATTCAGTAGAGGAAGGATAAAGGAAAGTATTGCCTTTTTCAGCCTAAGTCTAGGCTACATATTACAGGACAATTTTCAGTAATTTTACTCATTTTCTGAAAGAAGCCTAAGACAAACTACCATATGCCTTGGTTATCCATCCATTATTTCATGGTATAAAGATCATTTTCCTTTAAAGATAAAATGATTGTAATTCTGAGACATGATGGAAAAACTCAGATAAAACCTATTTTCATGAGCAAGGAAAATCAAAACATATAGCCTAAATAATTCATTTTTCTAAAGCAGTTTGATATTTTAGATCAATAGAATTATGCCAACATCTTGATACATGAAAGCTGAAAATACACTGTGAATTTAATGCATTGTTTCAAAAACCCCATACTTAAAGAGTTGTGCCTTGGTCATATTTTTTTTTTTCCATACTAAGTGATTGCTTTCACATACATCCCAGCCATGTCGATGACTGCCTGTGTATGTTTTCCACACCCATCTTCAAACCTCAACTGCCAAGATTTAAGGGCATTGAGAATCATAGGAACTGCTACTCCCCTGTATTTGAAGGAGATTTTTCACCCTCCCTAATTTATTTTTGGAGAATTATTTGAATGGAAGAATTATGTAGGGAAAGAATACAGTTTCATGGACACCATATACTAGTTGATCACTGATTACGAACTTTCACATCTTGTTTGGAAAAGAGGGTGCCAGAAACTGGTGACCACAACTGCCATTTCAAACATTTTTGTCCTGGTTGTCCCACCTATGTATGGTTTGGCAACTTAGCAGACCATCCTTGAGCAACTGAAGTCTTGACATTTAGATGACTCAGTTGTTAGGATTCCAACAAAACTTTAAAATCCTCATCCCCTGAATGGCTGACATCAAAATACTGCAAAACTTCTAGCCAACTCTAGAAATGAACAGTGGTGACTTTCACCAGAATTTCCTCATTATCCTGGAAAGTGATTAACATCCTTCCTCATGGTACTTAATATTCAGATACCCCCTTTTCTACCTAGGACAAAGGCCACATAGAGACCCTCCAAATTCCCAATGTCTCAAATGATTAACTGAATTGTTTTCCCCCCACTCATCAATGGAAAAAAAATGCTTGTTAAACTTTGGTAAAAAGTCTTTGTCCTTCCCGTAGTCATGAACTCTGGCCCATCGTCAGTCTGAGCTAGCACACCCCACCTCTTTGACTGTCCAGCCCGAAGAATAAGCTGTTATTAGTATAAAGCATCCTCTGATCTACTTGTTGGATCAGTTACCATTACATCCCACACCTCCCCACCCAGTTAACTCCTCCCTATAAAAGAAAAATTCCTTCCTGCCCAACCTCTGAGATGCATGCAGATGTCAAGGGGAGAAAGGCTGTTGCAGTAGGTAGAACATTAACCCTATCTCAACAGAGTCCCCCTTCCCTTTCAATCACCCCCCAGGAAATAGTTCATCTCCTTCTCCAATATGGCTCCCCCATGCCAACTCTTGGCCTATGTCTTTCGTTCGTACACCATCTTGGGGATGAACGATTTATAAGATGCCCAGTAGCACCAAAATATAGTAGTTAAAGCTCTGCACCACTCTTTTAGCTGCATTATAATTCTCCCCTGATAATCGAGCCATCTTCTTTGGCTTAAGATGGACTTAGAAGGACCTGGTTTACCCTTCTGACTGAAACAACTAAAGCAACAAAGCAGACAAAATACACCAGAGCCTGGATTTCAAGACCTAACTAGACAATCCAATGACACAGACAATCTCTGAGCACTGGGTATAACTGGTAAGAAGATAAAACTGTTAACGAAAAACCTCATGATCAGAAAACAGTAAACACTGAGTTTTTTAAGGTCAGAACAAAAACAATGAAAGAAGTTACTCAAAGAATGGAGAGAAGCAAAAGGTGATTGAGCGCACAATCAGCTTGTGTGAGGACACATGAAAAAGTAAACAATGCTCAAAGCTCTCAGGAAAGAAAATGAATTTTCCCAAGTACAGATACATTATTTTCCAAGAAAAAATAAAGCTCAACCTACATTAAACATATCTTTATATACAAATATCACAATTATTAATTTATATATAAATTATATTAAGATATGTTTACTGTTTAATGTTAAGATTATATATTTGGGCATATATGTGATATATATTTTTATAATTTATAAGTATGTATTTATAAATACATGTAAAGCTTAAATACAAGTTAAACTATATAAACCTAAGTGTATATAAATCATATGTATTACACTATATATAAACATCTTTGGGGCACTTGGGTGGCTCAGTCAGTTAAGCATTTGACTTAAGCCCAGCTCATGATCTCAGGGTCCTAGGCACTGAGACCCTAAACGTTAGACTCTCTGCTCAGTGGGGAGTCTGCTTCTCCCTCTGCTCACACACGCTGTCTCTCAAATAAATAAATAAACATCCTAGAGACACATGAGCATCGTGGCCACCATCCCTCTATAAATCATCTAATCAAAACACCAACAGGAAAAGTAACTTGTGAAAAATACCACAGCCAACCAAGAGAAAAAGCAAAATAATTTACAACTGATGAAAATGTCCTTTAAAGAGGCAATGAACTTTGGATTCACTGAAATAACAGAATTTAAACAAAGTACACATAATGCACCTTTACATAATTTGGGGGTGTGAGTGGAGAAATTGGGAGAGGTTTTAGAGTTACCGCTTTGTATTTTTTTTTTCAACTGGTGTAGAACAGAGCCTAGTGTTGGGGGGGAAAAAAAAACAGCCAACTGTCGTTCGGCAAAAGTCATGTCTAAAAATGGTACTGACATTACTGTGCATTACAATCATATCTCAAAGACGTGTCCTCAGAGTCTGAGTAGCTGGTCTCCTGAATTGGAAAGGGCTGTTTTCACCTACCTCCAGTGGTTTTCCTTTGCCTCTTTTTGAAACACAACCACATGAGCCAAATCCTTACTATGGACATTTCAATTACCAAAAAAAAAAAAAAATTGCATACACCCCCACCACCACTCACACACCCAAAGAGTCTCAAATAAAGCTGGCAAATGAGGAAAAGATCATAATATTTAAAGTAACCCAAGACCGCATCAAAATTTGACACTTTCTCAACAAATGAACTTTAAACTTGTAGACTCAACATATCTAAGTCCCCCCTGTCAGAGTTGATAATTAAAGGGCAAAGCCTTTGTGAAAATAGAAACAAAATTAGAACTGGCAAGAGCAGGCAAATATGAATCAAAGAAAAATATCATTGAATGGAAACCTTAAAGTGCAAAACCATCAGGGCGACAAAAACACCAAAGGACATAGAGCCAACTTCCCTGGGAATCCATGATGGTTCCTCATTTCATTAACGTGCTGATAGGACCCTGAATCTTGGAACACACAGTCTGTCTCCTCCTGAGGCAGAGCAATTTGCTGAGCTCTTTATTTCTGCTGGTAGGTTTAACCAACAGGGCTCCTGTCTTGCTCTCAGGCTGGTGCTCCCCATCAGGACTCCTGAGCCCCAAAGGCAGAACTTGCAAAAGTATGCTTGGTGAATGGCAGATGGGATTAAAGAGAGTTTGGAGGTCAGGCTGTCAGAGATGGGAGCCAACTCCAGAGAGCGGTTTCCGAGCCGTGAACATGAGACGTGAAGTAAATACAAGACTACCGTTGATTCTGGATAGTAGGACGGAGCAAAGATCCTTTTCTCTATGCCTGACGCCCCCCCCACAGAGTCCGGAGAAACCTGGGGGTGCTGGGACAATCAGGAGTCTGGGACTTACAAGGATGGATGTTGCTGTGATCTCGGAAAATAATCCAGATGCATACAATGCATCATAATGACTGCTGACAGTGGTTTACTTTGGAACACAGCACTGAGAGGCTGGGGAGAAGGCATTTTCTTTCTTCACTGATTGCCTGATTATACCTTTTTAAAATTATCATGTGTATACTAGCATTGAAATAAAGATTTTAATGCTTTGAATAAGTGCATATTCTGTATCATTGTGTGCCTATCAGCCTATGATTTGCACAGAACCCACAATGAAATTGTTGGGAATATAATTCACGTTGTAAAGCCGTTGAGGAATTAGCAGGTTTCCTTCTCTCTCAGAAAGAGACTTTTTTTTAAAATTTTAAATCAAAGCAACAGTCCTTGAAAGTAGTGCCTTCTGAACATGATAAATGCTGTTGTTCAGGAGAGGCCAAGAATGTGAGCAAATTAAAGAAAACAGTTAAGCAGGTGCCGGGCCTCACGGAGGTACAAAGGCTAAATTCTATACATTCTTTAGCGTGAACTCTCGGGAGAGAGGACACAAACTCTCCGTTTCTACCACCTATCATCATGGCATCTGTGGTCTGGGGCAGAAGCACTGATTAAAGATGACTTTGAAAATCAAGTCCTGGGAATAGATCATCTACAGCACGGCGATGATACTGAATACTGTACATCTAAAAGTTGCTAAATCTTAACAGTTCTCATCCCAAGGGAAAAAATGTAACTCTGCGTGATACCTGATGTGAGCCAGCCTTAGGATGACCACTTTGCAAGATGTACCAATGCTGAACTCCGTTGTACACCTTGAAACTAACGCTATGTGTCAACTAGACTTCCATAAAAAAATAAAACGTGACTCTGGTTACACATCAGGACGGTCTTGCAAACCAGAGAACCGGGAGGGCTAAGGGAGAGGGAACATCTTTTGGAGGCTGAGCACACATGTCATTTAGCACAGGGATGATTCTGATCCTCACAACGGCAGACGTGAACTTGTGATCTCCTCTTTCACACAAGAACAGGGAGTCCTGACAGTCTTTTGGAAACTTGCTTCTATGAGGTCTTATAAATAGCAGGACTGAACCTGTGGGGTAGGCGGAATGATTCTCATTCCCGACTCCCACCCCAAATGTCCACATCCTCATCCCTGGAATCTGTGAATACCTAACCTTAATGAACTTGGCAGATGTGATTACATTCAGGGTCTTGGGATGAGTAGACTATCTTGGATCATCCAGGTGGACCCAGCGTAATCACAAGGGTCCTTTACTGTAGAGGAGTGAGGCAGAGGAGTTAGAACCACAGGTATGGGTTTGTGGGGAAACACCTGACCAGCCATGGTCAAATGAAGGGTGTCCCATGTGCCAAGGGACACTCTGCATTGTCTCCATGACACCATGTCAGATTTTGGACCACCAGAGGAGTAAGAATGGAAGTCTGCATTGTTTTAAGCCACTAGGTTTGTGGTACATGCGGGTCAGTTCCAGACCACCAAAATAAAGCATCTACCTTCAGCTGTGGTCATGATCTCAGGGTCCTGGGATCGAGCCCCATGTCAGGCACCCTGCTTAGCAGGGTGTCTGCTTCTCCCTCTCCCTCTGCCCCTACTCATGCTCACTCACTGTCTCTCTCTCTCTCTCAAATAAATATTTTTAAAAATATTGCAAAAATGCCAAGTTTCCCAGTACATATAGAAGCTTTATGTTATATATAGTGTATTAACCGTGCAACAGCCCTGTCTAAAAAATACCATTATCTGAGTCCTAATAACAGATCACCAAAACAAAAATATGAGAAAGTCTGAAGACGTGAGAATTACCAAAATGTGACCCAAAGACAGGAAGTAAGCACATACTGTTGGAAAAAAATGGCACCAAAACCTCTTTACGCTGTGTTGTTACAAACGTTCATAACAACAGAAAGAAACACACTATCTGGGAAGTACCATAAAGCAAAGAATAAAACAAGGTATGCCTGTAATTTGTTACAGCAACCATGAGAAACTAATACAACCAGACAAAGAGATCCAAATCCCATGCAATTAGAACAGATAGGCTGGTGTCTCCAACGGACTTTGGTCAAAAAGTGGTCAGAGAGTGGAATCAAGGAACAGTGGAGGAGCCCTGTGTCTGTGGGTAGGCAGGCAGCTCACAGGCTTTTTGTATGGCAGAAAGAAGAGACTCCTGACAGCCCAGAGAATGGAGCAATCCCCATGTCAACTACGATCCTGGAATCCATAGAAATCTATAATGCCCAGAGTAAGGCTCCTTCTACACTGGGAATGATGATGAAGAATTCTGAAATCCTTCAGGGCTGACAGAGAGCAGGAAAACATCAACTGTTGAGAGCTAAGTTACTGTGCAAGAAGTAGTCCTCATTCTGCCCTTGTAAATCCCGTGGATTTTACCATTAACTGAGTGACAAGATGACCATGAAGTCATTGACCTGACCAAAAGAAACAGTGGTCCTCCATACCATGGGGTACTGTTCAGTGATAAATGACGGAATCATCAAGCCCCATGAAGACATGGAGACCACGAAGCCATTGACCTGACCAAAAGAAATGGTGGTCATCCATACCATGGGGTACTGTTCAGTGATAAATGAGGGAGTCATCAAGCCCCATGAAGACATGGAGACCATGAAGCCATGGATCTGACCAAAAGAAACGGTGGTCATCCATACCAAGGGGTACTGTTCAGTGATAAATGAGGGAATCATCAAGTCACGTGAAGACATGGAGGACCCTTAAGTGCATATTTCTTAGCGGGAGAATGCAGTCTGAAAACACTATAGACTATGGTTCCATGTATAGGACATTCTGGAATCAGCAGAACTACAGATGGATAACCAGGTTTGGGGTCAGGGGATCTCTGAATAGGTGAAGCACAGGAGACATGCTTAGGATGGTCTACGTATTCTGTATGACCCCATAACAGTAGATCAGGACCCTGTATGTTCATTAAAAATCACAGAACTTCACAGCACAAAGACTGAATGTAAGGCATGCAAATAGAAACAACAATAGGGATTTAGGGGACCCTGGGGTGGGATGCACAGTGTGACAGAAGAATGAAATAAGCACGTACAGAAGTGTGAAGCCACCTCAGTGGAGAGAGTGGGGGGTGTGTGGGGCAGTGCCAACCGAATGTTACTTCACATGGCATCGCATCTCTAAGACTAGAGACAAAGGAATCGTCCATAAGCCTGTGCTCTGGTTGATAACACGCTTCCCACAGGACTCTGAACGCTATGCACACACCCTGGAATGCATCAGTTAAGTACATGCACAGCAGATGGTCGGTCAGGGCCAGTTTTGGTCACTGGTGGAGTGGGAGTCAACGCTGCAATGATCCCAGTGGCAGTGACTTGGGGATGGTCATCCTTGTGTGGGATTTATGAGAGAATATTGCAAAAGAAATCAATTTTTAATGAAGGGTTGGGCAGAGTGTTGCTATGAGTACCATGGAATGCTTTACAACAGATAAGAACGTTGAACCAGGTCCAAGTATATCTTGTCATTGAGTGAAAATGTGAAATAGAAGATGATGCTCAACAGAATTCTATCATTACAGGGGAACGTTTGTTCAGTCAGTATATAAAAATGCAGAGGGGGCACCTGGGTGGCTCAGTCAGTTAAGCATCTGCCTTTGGCTCAGGTCATGATCCTGGGGTCCTGGGATGGAGCCCCACGTCGGGCTC
>NC_138385.1:104042119-104062848 GCF_054177405.1 Leptonychotes weddellii | reverse complement strand
ATCTTTGGGGTAAATACCCAGTAGTGCAATTGCTGTGTCATATGGTAGCTCTATTTTCAACTTTTTGAGGAACCTCCATACTGTTTTCCAGAGTGGCTGCACCAGCTTGCATTCCCACCAATAGTGTAGGAGGGTTCCCCTTTTGCTTGGAGGTTTTTAATACAGTTGAGCCACTGTGACTTTAGGAAGAGTATAGCTGTTTAAAATGCATATGTATCGGGGACCCTGGGTGGTTCAGTCGGTGAAGCACCTGCCTTCAGCTTGGGTCATGATCTCGGGGTCCTGGGATCGAGCCCTGCATCAGGCTTCCTGCTCGGCGGGGAGTCTGCTTCTCCCTCTGCTTCTGTGCTTGCTCTCTCTCTAATAAATAAATTAAATTAAAAATAAATGCATTTGTATTGACGTTTGCACAGCATAAACCCATGTTCTGAACATGAGCTTCACAGCCTGCAGTGATAGGTAATAATATTAAAGGCTGTATGGTTTAATTAATTAGTAAGATTTTATTAGATCAATTAAGATTTATTAACTTATTTTAGAGAGAGACAGAACATGAGCAGGAGGGCCAGAGGGAGAGGAAGAGAGAATACCAAACAGACTCTGCACTGAGTGTGGAGCCCGACGTGGGGTTTGATCTCACAGCCCTGAGATCATGACCTGAGCTGAAACCAAGAGGCAGACGCTCCAGTGGCTGAGCACCCCCAGGTGTCCCAAGGCTGTAGGGTTTAAAGAACTGCAAGTGTTATTTTCATTGGCATGCTGGAGGTACTGAAGAGGGCCACCACCCCTGAGCTTCATTATCCCCATGCTGTATCTCCCACATCTGCTCTTTAGAACATTTAAGCCCAACAAAATAAAACATTGCACCCAACGCGGAAGAGGGGTTAAGAAAACATCGTGCATCCCATCCAAGTTCACCTTTCTCTTCTCTTTTGATTTTGGAAGTGTGTTGCATTCTATACGCACAGTGTATGAGATAATCAGGTAGGAGCGTGATTCATATTCTCGGAAGTTTCTCTTTTCAGATCTGCTCAGCAGAATCATTGTACTTTAGTTGCTTTGGGGATCATTCTGTATGTATGTGAGAGAGAGGGCAAGAGGTAGACAGACCACATGTTAATGATCTGTTGAATTTCTTGCCCTAATATGGCAAAGATGCACAGTTTCCTGTTCAACAGAACCTGATGGTTCTTCCTATCAATATCTAAGAGTCATCATATGTGTGTGAAGGATTCTGGGCCGTACTCTCAATAAATATGGAGAAAGGCAGAGTTAAGAGAGTCTACCCAGGTTCATGTTTTACTCTTAGATGTAAAGCCTGCCGAGAGCTTTCAAAAAGGTATTTCTAAAAATGGGGAGTGGTTGATAAGCCCAGTGTAGTTTGAGATGGGAGGGAACCAAGTAAAATATATTCAGACAGGATTTTCAAGTGGAAAAGTATGAACCTGGTAAGCCTACCTCTGGGTGCTTACGCTATTGGATACACTCATAATGTATTATCAGCTTATAATTACAAATAACTGTGAAAGTGCCAACCTAAATTGGCACATTGGCCTCTAAGATGTAACGGATTTGTCTATGACAGATATAGGAGTCCCAGGGACTGGGATTATTGAAGGCGTAGAGGTACACATTCTAGAAAGCATCATGGATCCGAGATTCAAGAGAAGGCTCCTGCTCTTTGTCTCCTCTGTTAGCTATGAGGGAGTTTTACCTAGAAAATATAAAGTGCTTGAGGTAGAGACAATTAGATTAACTCTTATAGGGAAAAAGAACAGGTTAATAACTTATTTATGTGCTCTGTATTTAGTAAGTATCTAATATGCTTTTTCTTTCTTGTCCAATAATTTTAAAATTGTGTTTAACCTACACTTTATTGTTTATAATTAAAAGGATTCTTCTCTTTAAATAATCAAGTGGAGGAGGAGGTTCCTTTGGAGAATTTCCTTGAGTCAAGTGCCAACTTTACAAATCAAATCTAGCAATATACAAAAAGGATCAGACATCATTACCAGGTGTGTTTTGTCCAGAAACATACGGTGGATTTCACATGGAAAATCTATCAGTGTTTATCTCTAATTCTGTTACCAGAATAAAGACGGAAAGCTATATAATCAACTTAGTAGATGCAAGAGAGAATATTGAATAAACTCAAGAAAACTCACCAGAATTGATGGTGGTTTATTCACACAGTGTGATACTACGTAGCAGAAAAAGAAAAATCAGGTATTTATTTATGAACAGGATGGGTTGCTCTTATAGATGTGAGGTTGAACAAAAGTAACCAACACAGAAGAAGTTCATATTTATATACTGAACTTAGATTTATAGGAAGCTCAACAAGAAGTAAAAAGCATGGTGATACAAAACAGAATGATGCTTTTCCATCTTGGAAGGAGCATTAAGAGGATTTTTTCCGGTGATGAACATACTCAGCCTCTTGTCAAAGTGGTAGACTCATGGGATTATGAAAATATTAAAGCACACACTTACCATCTGCATTCCACTGTTGGTACTTTTCATCTCAATAAGTTAAGAGGGAGCAGACACACTCTGACACACAATTGTGGGCACACTGGGCATAAGAAAAAATTGGAAGGGAAACCTGGTAGCCATAACCCAAACCTGCTCTCCTCCAACATAAAGATCTGTGACATCTTCTCTTTCTGGCAATACAACCCATATTCATTCATTTTAGCTATAACTGTTTCATGACATTTACAACTATCTGTCTTGGAGTAAAATGATTCTTGAAGTTGTGACAGGTTTTTCCCTGTCCTTCAAGTTACTCTTCATGCGTTTCCATAATCTGCAGATTCTCAAAGTATGGAATTCCATGTGTCTCCCTAAATGCGGGGCTCGGGATTCCAGGAGAGGGAGAGGACAGGAAGTCTTCATGCCTTCGATCTGTCCGTGGCTAGATTTGATTCATCTGGGTTGATCGTGACTTCACAGTGGAAGTCGCCAGGCTCCCTGTCTCTAATGTAGATGCTCCTCTTATTTCTAGCGGTAAGCTTCCTCAGTGCTCATGCCAGGTGCTTCATCAATGCCAGCAAGAACAATCTAATTAGTCTACTCTGTCTGATGCAGATCCTTTAACAAATGGATCCCCTTTGGGGCTGAAGGTTCCGTGAAATGAAGTTAGTTGTTACATAAACTTCTCATACATCACGAGAAGCAGTGCTGGGATGGCACGGAGGGACTCGGGACTGTATCTTTACTCAATTGTGACCAGCCCCGGTTAATGAGGAAGGTCCCCCTCTTCTGAATAAAGCCGTGACATTTAAATTATCCCGCCAAGCCCAACCTTCTGGTGGTCCTTTCTTCCCCGTGGTGACAAAGCTGTTCTACAAGTAAGCATTCACTGCTCCCTTGTTCTTGGGAGAATTCCCACATCAAAATATAAAGAAGATGGGCAAAGATTAGACATTTCTTAGGCATGTAGGACTACCCATGTGTGTGAATGCTTTGATATATACTATGTGTATACAAAGTAGAATGTCAGATTTCATTTATACTATCACTTGGATGGGTAGAGAAAATGGAATTCTTTTAGTTTGGAAAAAATCTGCCCTTCCTTCAAGTCCCAAGTGTGCATTAGTAGGGAAAATAAAATCAGTTACCCCTCTGACATGGTTTAAAATCTTGGTCTAATTATGTAATTTGAATCCATTATTGGATAAAATTTCTTAGAAATCTTGACTCTTGGGGCACCTGAGGGGCTCAAGAGCATCCAACTCTTGATTTCAGCTGAGGTCATAATTTCAGGGTCATGAGATCGAGCCCCCCATTGGACTCCACGCTCAGCGGGGAGTCTACTTCTCTCCCTCTTTCTTTCCATCTGCCCCTCCGCCCTGCTCTCTGTCTCTCTCAAATAAGTAAGTCTAAAAAAAAAAGGAAAGAAAAATCTTGACTCTCAGCCTTCTTCCTTTGCTTCTCTCCCTAAGATGTGGAGGAGGGACATCATTGGACTCATGGATATAGGGGGGAGATGGTTGTTTGGGTGCCATGTTGAGCCCCTCTGGTCTGTGGCGTCACCCTTTGTCCACGTGGGAACTATGTACTTGATCTGCTACTCTTCTGAATTCATGTCTTTAGCTGATACTGTTCTTTGTCTTTTCTCTGCTTCATCCTGGCCGATGCACCTTGAGCCTGGGTACCATTATGATGGCAGGGGCCAGGGACTTTGCTCTATCATTCATTCATCAGAGCTATGAGCCTTGTCCCAGACTTAGCTCTGCAGTCCTGTGACCCTGCTTGGTCCCATTGTGCTGGGAAATTCCAATGGGCCCCAGATCATGCGAACAATAGCTCGAGGGCAGGGTTGCTCACCTGTTGAGGAGGAGGTTGATTTCAAAGGAGTGCCTGGCTGAAATCTCCCTTTACCTTGCTTGCTAATCTCCGTGCCATGCCCTCGAAGAGTGTCTACCCAGAACATGGGATACCTTTTTCAGAATCACGCCAAGTTCTTTAAAGTCATTGGGTTCTCCTTGAAAGGATGTTGTGTGATAGTTAAATGATAGTTTGGTTCATGTTATTTTAGTACAACTTGGAAAAACCTATAAACCCAATTGATAGAAATAAATGTTACTCAAATTGCCTTGCGAAGTATACATTTCTACTTTGCCTGAATAATCTCAATTGTGAAATGCAGAAAGGTGGATAAAGTACATAGTGTATCTAAACATTCGCCAACCTCTGTCTTGAATGCTGCTTTATTTTTGAGTTTCCATGAGACTTGGTTGGGATCGAGCCACCCGCTGCAGGACTACGGTCATCTCCCTGAGTTGAAGGACATCTCCCAGAATAGTTTGCTTAAAGTTTGCTCGACTCACTAAGGTTTTAAGTCCGTGCAACATTTCATCTGCGCTTAACGATAGCAGGTGGATGGAAATGAGAACTGTTTATGGCCTGCACTTCATTTCAAGTAAAGTCGAAATTAGTTTACACTTTTCGTTTTGGTCTTAGGCAAATGTACTTTTTTAACCATAGTTTAAACTGATTAATTTTTGTTTTTTTGTGGATTCTTAAAATCTATTTATTATATCCATGCTGAAAACATGCACCGAAATGGTCGCTATCTTCATTGCATATTTTGATTAAGTTATATGTTACCTGAACCCATGTGTACATCGTAACATGTTTGGAACATTTTTGAAAATATTTATTTTCCATTTTCTACAATCATAACCCTGTTGACAGGCTTTAAATTTTTGAAGCAGATCTTGAAGTTTTAGTGAACAGAATACAGATAAAGTGTCAGGGATTCTCAAGGACATGGCTTGCCTATGTATTTTTCTACTGGGGGAAAAAGACATAAGCTAGCATTAATCAAACCAAGTTTTTAGAACTCTGAATGGTTCTGATACATGTTTCTCTTTTACTTTTCATTGGAAATGTAATCAAACTACCATCTCTGCAAAAATATATCCATTTTGCTTAACTTTTAGAAGTTTTATTTTTATTTGGTTGATGTGTTTTATTGACCTTGGTGGAGTATAAACTAAAATGTTTTCAACGATAAAGACACAACATAACTGCAAAATATCTACTGTTAAATCTGAAACTGTGGCTTCATATAAGGTGATGAAATCATTTCAGTCAAAACTGCTGTTTACCAGGCGTGCCCAGGGGACTCAGTCAGTTGACCATCCGACTCTTGGTTTCAGCCCCGGTCGTGATCTTAGGGTTGTAAGTTCAAGCTCCGCATCGGGCTCTGCGTGGAGCCTACTTAAGGAAAAAAAAAACATGAAAAAAAAAAAAACCAAAAAAAACTCCAAAAACCCAAAACTAGTATTTAACAAAAATATTGATGCAGGTCAATATTTTTCCTCCAAGTAGAGATTTTCATTCTATTTAGGAAAAATATGTTTGTTAAACTATTTCTCTGATTGAAATACATTACTGTTTTTAAATTACATGGATATTTGCCCTATATATTCCCAGTTTTCCATGGTAGTAAAATCATCTTAATAATCAGGAAAGAAACACAGCTTGTATTCTTTCTTTGTTTGGAGAAAATGAACTGTTACCTGTATTCATATATGTGTACTTGTATTTTTTCTTTGATTCCATTTCATCTCCTGACTGGAAATAGAAGGAGAGAGATTTACAGCTTTGTCATTGTAAAGAAATTAATCCATCTTTCCTTTATGCTGTGTGAAGTCATTCTCACCAATTTATTCAATTACTATAGAGTTCTCAAATAATATAAAGGATATATATGCCTGTCACTTTAAAGATACATGGGAAAAAATAAAAGATACCTGTCCGTAGAAAGATAACTATCTTTTACACAAAATTTCAGTCCCTCCACTGATTGGGGGGAGGGGGAGAGATGGTCACATACAAGTTACACAGGTGTGGTTGGAAACATTCTCACCTCTTAGGTGTTACCATTAAGCAGTGGTTTTTAAAAGAAGAAACAAGTGAAATGTTCATTGTTGTGGTTTTTAAGTATTGAACGAAAGGACTGATTCACAAAATGATTATGAAACACTCACAGACTCTAGATGAGCACATCCTGGCTTGAATCTAACTCAAATTTCTCACCATCACAGATTTTAACTTTCTGTGGCATGATGCAGGCAAGAGATGGTAGAGATAATACTCAAATTAAATGGTATGTTAGAAAGTATGTGAGTAAAGAGAGCAAGACCAGGAGGGACAGGCATTGTGTGTACTCAATACCTCTCTACCATACACTTAACAACTGGGAGCATAGTGAATGGGATGTCGTATGTATTTGGCCCCATAAAAAGTCGGAGAGAAGAGTAGAGCACGTTCAAAAGAGTATTGCTTTAGTAGTCCAGTCTCAGACTTAAGTCTCCACTTCCTCCCAACAACGTTTAAAAGCAAGACTTGAACAAAGCGTTTCCAAGTTACATAAAAGTATTCCGAAGCAAAGGTCAAGTATATATATGAACACAGTCTGTCCCTGAAAAGGGAACATTTAACAAAGACTGGTATCTAATGAAATATTACTAACGTGCAAAAGAACAGAAAAATATGACCAGAGTCAAAAAATACAATCTCTGGGATAAAGATGCTATCGAAAGGAATGAACAGCAGATGGATATTGTAAAAGAAAAGCAAAATTTTTAAAAAGTATGCAAAGTGTCAAGATTACAAAGGCTAGTGAAAAAGGAAACAGAGATCCAGTGAACTCTGAGACAATAGCAAGCAGAATAATATGCTTGTCACTGGATTTCCGGGGGAAGAAATATTTAAATAATGCCACTCCACCCCCCCAAATTTAATGAAGACTGTACATCTGTTCCAAAAAAAAAAAAAATTGTCCAATGAGTATGGCATGGAAGAAAATTGAAAGAAATGAAAGCAAGATGCATTATAATGCAATGACCATAAAGTAGTCATCCAGACCCTTTCAAAGGAAGCCAATGGAAACCAACCTTACCTACAGAGGAGAAAACATAAGGCCGGCCACGTCTTTTTCATCAGAAACAGTGCAAGCCAGGACATAGCGGAGTGCCATCTTTTAAGAACTGAAAGTCCCGGGGCGCCTGGATGGCTCAGTCATTAAGCGTCTGCCTTCGGCTCAGGTCATGGTCCCAGGGTCCTGGGATCGAGTCCCACATCGGGCTCCCTGCTCGGCGGGAAGCCTGCTTCTCCCTTTCCCACTCCCCCTGCTTGTGTTCCCTCTCTAGCTATCTCTCTCTCTCTGTCAAATAAATAAAATCTCTAAAAAAAAAAAAAAAAAAAGAACTGAAAGTCCCATTCATCCTAGAATTCTCAATGGCGTGAAAATACCTTTGAAAATAAAATTGAAATACGGACTTGTTCCGACACACCAGCTGAAAGTCATCAGCAGCAGACCAACACAGTAAGAAACGAAGAAGGATCCTTACCAGCAGCAGGACAATTATTCGTAATGGGAATCCAGATCTGCACACGGGAATGAAGCATGCTGGAAACGATGCATATGATAGTACGTGTGAAAAAAGGTGCATTTCCTAAAACCCTGGAAAAGAGAGTTGACAGCTTAAAGCAGAGTAAACCCACCAACCATTCTGTGGTTAATTACATATGTGGAAGTAAACACTATGACCCCATAGCACAAAAGTTGAATGTAGAACATAAGGTTCTTCCGTGTGGCAGGGCGTAAGAAGACTCACAGTGGACTGTGATAAATAAAATGTGTATAATGTGAACACTAAGGAAAATTCTGAAGGAAGAAAAAGTTACAGATAATGAGAGAAAAAATCTAAAAGAAGGCAAAAAATGAAAAGGTAATAAAGAACAGTGGAGACAGAGAAAACAAATAGGAAGGTGTGTAGGACGTTATGTTTAAAACCTGCACATCAGTAGTCAAATATAAATGATCTAAATTCCTCAGTTTATTTTTTAAAAGATTTTATTTATTTGTCAGAAACAGAGAGCTCACAAGCAGGGGGAGAGGCACGCAGAGGGAGAAGCAGGCTCCCCGCTGAGCAAAGAGCCTGATTGGGGACTCGATCCCAGGACCCTAAATGCCTCAGTTTAAAGGCAGAGAAATGGCATTAAAAAAAAAACCAAGGTCCAACTGTAAGCTGCCTACAAAAACAGTTTAAAAGTACAGAGAGGTTAAAATGCACAGAACAAGGGATGTACTGGAAATACTAAGTTACCAAAAGCTGGAGTGGCTTGATTCATAGCAGACTGAGCCGGATCTGGAGCCAGGATTGATGAAAGAGATAAAGACCGGTGGTTAACAATGGCCTGTTGCTAACTTGCAGAGAACATCACCATCCTAACGGCTCTGGACTTCATAGCTTTGAAATACACGAAGCAAAAAATAATGTGAAAACAAGAATCGACACATTCATAATTGTCCGTTTTTGAAATACCTCTTCCTTTTTAATAAAACAAGGACACAGAAAATCATTAAGAATAAAGACCCGAAGAACACTATTGACATTTATAGAACACTCAACATCAGAGTATATGTTCTTTTTATGTGCACACTGGACGTTTATTCAGATAGAGAATATATGGGTCGTAAGTCAAGGTTCAATAGATTTAGAATGGTTTAAATCATACCTGTTCTCTGGTGACAATGGAGTTAAATGAACAATTGATAACAGTGTCTGAATATTCCAAGTATTTGGAAAATAAGCATTGGGCTTCTTCTAAATAATACATGTGTTAGTAAGGAAATTACAGAGAAATTCGAGCATTGTTCACTGAATGAAAATAAAAACGTGATGTATCAGAAAGCGATGGATATGTTTGTTACCTGGATTGTGGTGGTAACAGTGTATCCATACGTCCAAACTCATCACATTGTATACATTCATCATGTGTGGTTTTTATGTACTTATTATACCTCAAGCTGGAAAGAATTCTTCAGTCACTATGAAAAAAATATGTAGGATGCAACTTAAGAAGTATTTATAGGGAGGGCACCTGGGTGGCTCAGTCAGTTAAGCATCTGCCTTCGGATCACATCATGATCCCAGCGTCCTGGGATCGAGCCCCACGTCGGGCTCCCTGCTCAGTGGAGAGTCTGCTTCTCCCTCTGCCCCTCCCCTGCTCGTGCTCGCTCAATCTCTCTCGCAAATATAAATACAATCTTTAAAAAAAAAAAGTATTTATAGGGATATTTATACTACGAACACTTACTACCAAGGAAATACTTCCTTATACCAGTGACTTAATCTTCCACTTGAAGAATCTAGAAAATCAAACATAAGTAGGAGAAGGAGAATAGTAATAAAACAGAAACCATGACCCGTAAAACAGATTAAACCATAGATATCATATGATATCAGTGAAACCAAAGATGGTTCTTTGAGGACCGCGATGCAGTTCTTAAACGTTTAACCAAACCGTTAGCCCAACTCCCATCACTTTACCAGTATCAGAAATGAAAGACGCATTATCCCTTCAGATCTGCAGGCATTAAAAGGATGACAGGGAAATTAAAAACAAGTATAAGAGAAATGATTCTGTACTTTAGATTAAATGTACACATTTCCCGAAAGTCCCAAAGTTCACTCAGGCAGCAATAGCTATGTACTTATTGAATAAATTGATTTTGTTTTTAAAAGCCTTTCCACCAAGAAATCACCAGGTTCAGGCGGCTTCACTGGGGAACTGTTCTAACCATTTAAAAGATTAAAAAAAAAACCAATTCTACACATATTGTTCGAGGAACTGAGAGAAGAGGGAACGTTTACAGTCTATTCAAGGTGGTTAAATATACCCTGATATCAAAAGACAGACCAACATGGCTCAATTAGAGGAGAAAGTGCCACAGAAAAATATCCCTCTTCATAAATGCAGGATTATTTAAAAAGATTATCCAGACGAATCTAGTACCATATATATGTCAACGATATTGGGTACATGTGCTATTTCAACACGACAAAGCGTGTCTAAGGACCTGTACTTACCATCCTATTTCATAGTGAAAGACTGAGTTTTCTCGGATAAGGCCATCAAGTTGTTCAAAAATTTTGTTTAGTATTCCTTTATTATCCTTTAAGTATCTGTAGTATTTTTAGTGATATCATCACTCTATGTGTAGTATCTATTAATGTCTTTAGTTACTATTGTATCTATTTCATTGGTTATCCTCTGAGAACCAGCTAGGGGTTTGTTTTCTCTATATTGTGTTTCTGTTTTTATTTTATGGAATTCTACTTTGGTCTTTATTATTTCCTTCCTTGGCTTACTTTCTTCCTTTATTATTTTTTTTTCATTAAGTTTTTAACATTTTAATTCCAGTGTAATTAACATGCAGTGTTGTATTAGTTTCAGGTGTACAATATAGCAATTCAACACTTCCATCCATCACCTGGTGCTCATCATGATGAGTGCCCTCCTTCATCCCCCTTATCTGTTTAACCCATCTCCCCACCTCCCCTCTGGTTACCATCAGTTGGCTGTCTAGAGTTAAGAGTCTTTGGGGGCACTTGGGTGGCTCAGTTGGTTAAGCATCCAAGTCTTGATCTCAGCTCAGGTGTTGATCTCAGGGTAGTGAGTTCAAGCCCCACGCTGGGCTCCATGCTGACCTCCACGCTTGGCTTGGAGCCTTCTATTAAAAAAAAAAAAAAAAGAAAGGAAAAGTCTGTTTCTTGGTCTGCCTCTCTCTTTTTTTAATTTTGTTTCTTAAAATCTGCATATGAATAAAATCATATGATATTTGTATTTCTCTGACTTATATGACTTAACATTATACTCTCTAGCTCCAACCATGTTGTTGCAAATGGCAAGATTTCATTTTTTTATGGATGAATCATATTCGATGGTGTGTACACATACGTGTATATATATACACACACACATATATGTACATACACCCCCCCCACATACCTTCTTCATCCATTCATTTATCGACAGACACTTCAGCTGCTTCCATAATCTGGCTATTGTTGATAAAGCTGCTATGGACATAGGGGTACATATATCCTTTCAAACTAGTGTTTTCATAATCTTTGGGCAAATATGATTACTGGATCGTAGCATAGTTCTATTTTTAACTTTCTGAGGAACCTCCGTACTATTTTCCAGAGTGGTTGCACCAGCTTGCATTCCCACCAACAGTGTAAGAGGGTTCCCCTTTCTCTGCATCCCCGCCAACATTGGTTGCTTCTACTCTATTTCTTATTTTTAAGTTGGAAGCCGAGGTCATTGATTTGAGACTTTTTTTCTTTCTAATATAGGGATTTGTTGCCATACGCTTTCCACTAATAACTGCTGTAGATGAATCTCACACATTTGTATAAGTTGTGCTCCTATGGGCACTCAGTTCCACATAAATACTCCTCTCTTGATTTTGTTTCTTCGACCCATAGGCTGTTTAGGATATCGTTCTCAAATGATTCTGGATTTTCCAGATAGCTTTCTGTTCATGATTGCACAATTCTCCTATATGGTCAGAGAACATCCTATTTACGTCTTGAATACTTAGGGCCCAGGATATATTCTGCCTTGGCAGATGTTCTCGAGTTCACCGGAATGAACTGTAGATTCTGCTACTGTGGGTCAGCTCCTCTCTGAAGACGTACTAGGTCTCATGGGGTGCACGGTGTGCCTCCTGCTGTTTTGTTTTCTTTAAATCTTTCCTGATCTTCTGTCTACTTCTGTCAGTTATTGATAGAGGAGTAGTAAAAGCTCTATGATAGCTGTGGATCTGTCTATTCTCCTTGAAGTTTGCTCAGGTTTTTCTTCATGTGTTGTGACGCTGTGTGAGTTTATAGATTTTCAGGATTCTTAGGTCCAGTTGAGGGAAGGACTGTTATGTCACTATGGAATGACCCTCTTTATCCCTGCTAATATTCTTTGCTCTAAAACTTACTTTGCTATGAATTTATCTATTATGTATTTCTTTTGTTTAATGTCATCAAGGTTATCCTTTTCCTTTCTTGTAACCTATTTGAGCTTTTACACTTCACATGATTTTTTTTAGGAAGCATATAATTGAGTCTTGCTTTTTTTAAAATCCAATATCTGCCTTTTTTTAAGGTTTTATTTATTTATTCATGAGAGACAGAGAGAGGGAGGCAGAGGGAGAAGCAGGCTCCCCGTGGAGCAGGGAGCCGTGGAGCAGGCTCCCCGTGGAGCAGGGATGTGGGACTCGATCCCGAAGGCAGACTCTTAACCAACTGAGCCACCAGGCGCTCAATATCTGCTTTTTCGTTGGGGTATTTAGGTCAGTCATGTTTAATGTGGTTATTCACATGGTTGAATTTAAACCTACTTTCTTGGGGCACCTTATGCTCAGGTCACGATCCCAGGGCTCCCTGCTCAGCGGGGAGTCTGCATCTCCCTCTGCCTCTCACCCCGTTCGTGCTCTCTCTCTATCTCATTCTCTCTCTCAAATAAATGAACTCTTTAAAACAATAAAAAAATAGAAAATAAACCTACTTTCTTAGCGTGGTACTGTACCACTTTTGTGTACTAGAAGAGATTACAAGGGTACCCTGCCATTTCTCCGCTGCTTTGATTGCTGGTGTAAGTTTTACTTCTGCATGTGACAAGCCCCACAATACACTGTTATCAGTGCTTTTAGATGTGTCTGTTATCACCGAAGGACACTTAAATGGTAAGAAAAACGTCTGTCTTGAGATCCACTCAGTTGTGAGTCTCATTGCTCTTTATTCCTTTTGTGTAGATGAGAATTCCTTAGTATATCGTCTGCCCCAAGGATGCCCTTTATCTTTCCTTAGCTTGGCAAGTATGATGATGAATGTTTTGACTTTTGTAAGTCTGGCAAAGTCTTCACAAAGCATCTTAGCTTCATTTATTTCAGGCATTGTATTTTACGTTTCTGTAATTTACATTTTATGTATCTTCCGACTTTTTGGCTCAGGTTTTCTTTTTTCTTCAGTTTGTTGGAAGAATTGCGTGCTGAAGAATTTTTATGTGTGTGTTGCTTTCAAACTTTGTCAGATAATTGCATCTCCGTGTTGGTGTCTCATGAATACGTTTTCTCATTCAATCTCTGATAGTCCAGGGTATTGCTAGGGCAGCAAGTGTTTTTTTGATCGCATCATGGACATTTCATGTATTCGGAGACTCTGGATCCTCTGTAACTGGTAATCATGTTGTATGCAAGAAGGGTGTAGATCCTCACTCACTTTTGTGTTCCGTGAATCTGGGCATCTTTGTGTGTTATCCGTTCGCTACTCGAAAACACTGGATACTGTCCCGCACTGTAATCAAGTTTCCCAGCATGCTTCTGTATTTAAAACCAGTACCAAACAGTATCCTGCTTGTAACTAATTTACCCAAGAGAAATAAAGCCCTTCCTTCAATCTGCTTCTAGCAAATTTAAGCAAGAAAAATAAAAGTCCTCCTTCAATCTCTATAATCCCACTCTGATGTCTTCCCGCTGTGTTTACCACCCTGCAACTTACCTTCCTGCTTAAACACGCATTCTTGCCCATATTGTCACAATAGATCACTCCTACCTGGATTCTCAATTATACGGTGAACAGAGATTCTGGGCACCTAAGTCTGGCTATTTAGGATGATTTGGTTCAGGAGTGCCTTAGTGATAGAGGGTATAATTTGCGAGTGAAATCTTTGGACAGAACGAGTTCTTTATAGGCAGACATGGGAATAGAACATCGAATTTAGAGATCATCGTAGGAGATGTTGGTCATTGCTGATACCTGTTATATCCTAGAACTGTTGCCCATTGAAAGACAAAATGTAACTGGCTACGTAGACTTCTCAGATCTATTTCCTATTACCCACAGAACTCTTGCTTATGTGGGGTTATCACAGATTTAGGAAAAATTCTCCAAACCGTAAAATACCTTCCTTCTCTTTCTCTCTCACCTGTAAAAAATTTCAGGCAATACATAAGTATGAACTTCTTGGTCAGACTGATGTGATGCGTCACCCAACAGAGACAACTTTTTACACACATATCCTGATGATCACTGGAGAGGGGTTTATTACCACTTCTGGCAGTTCCAAAAGAACTGTTATCAAAGATTTCTTTTTTGATAATCTGAGTCTAATTATTTCCACTATTCTGATAAATCCATTTTTCTTTCATATTGTATTATAAAAATGTCAAAGGAAAAGAAAAACAGGCTGAACGCGTGAATGTGATATTCAAATCATATCACTGAAATGTTGTTGAAGTTTTTTCCCTTTAGAAATAATTACTTTACAAAGAAAGCCTCAAGGGCCCTTTATTTTTCCATCATAAAGCAAAACATGGATTTAATGAAAGGGGCCTGAAGGAGGCTTTCAGCACCGTAATTAGCTTTCAAATGGGTTGTTTGAATTTTTTGACTCATTAAGCCCTGTTTTATTTTTTATTTATTTATTTTTCTAAATTTTTTTAAAGATTTTATTTATTTGCGAGAGAGAATGAGAGACAGAGAGCATGAGAGGGAGGAGGGTCAGAGGGAGAAGCAGACTCCCTGCTGAGCAGGGAGCCCAATGTGGGACTCGATCCCGGGACTCCAGGATCATGACCTGAGCCGAAGGCAGTCGCCCAACCAACTGAGCCACCCAGGCGCCCCTCATTAAGCCCTGTTTTAGATTCGATCTATTCTGTTAATCAATACTTTACAATTTTGTTTTCTTTGTGACATAGATTCGAACAGTGCCGTTTCTGTTTTAATTCTCAAAGCATAAATAACACCGAGATGCATGTTATAAATGTTGAGAATCTGGAGACTAGAGAATATTTCAGGGTGTAGAATTTTCCTTCAAATGGGCTGATGATTTATCAGATGCGAACAGGAAATAGGTGAAAGAAATCCTGTTAATTTTGGCAGAGGGGGGGAAAAAGCAACAAGATCGTCCCAGGAGAGAGCCTTGCCTATATTTTTTATGCAAGACAGAAGCTGAAGACTTGGAAGGTCCTGTCCCCTGATACAACAGTGAGGTCAGTGAAGTTAAATTTTTTTTTAAATTTTATTTTATTATGTTATGTTAATCACCATATACGTCATTAGTTTTTGATGTAGTGTTCCATGATGCATTGTTTGCGTATAACACCCAGTGCTCCATGCAGAACGTGCCCTCTTTAATACCCATCACTGGGCTAACCCATCCCCCCACCCCCCTCCCTTCTAGAACCCTCAGTTTGTTTTTCAGAGTCCATCGTCTCTCATGTTCGTCTACCCCTCCGATTTCCCCCCCTTCATTCTTCCCCTCCTGCTACCTTCTTCTTTTTTTTTTTTTCTCTTAACATATATTGCATTATTTGTTTCAGAGGTACAGATCTGAGATTCAACAGTCTTGCACAATTCACAGGTATGTGCTATGGTGAGCGCTGAAGTTAAATTTTAACTGTTGTACCTGTTTCTCGCATTTTTTGTCTGCGTGACTATGGTAACTGTCATTCCTTCTGTAAAATCCCTGTTGTGATTCCATGATTTATACACCTAGCCAACTAAGCAGTAATGACAAAAGCCACGTTTGTGATGTGCGTCCTGCATTGAGAATCCGCATTACCCCCTTCACCCCCCACCTAGGATTCTCACCTCCGGAAATCCATGCCTATGGAATCCCCTCTCCTTGGGCGCGTGCTGAAACCACTGTCCTGATTCTAACTAACAGATTATAGGAAAGGTGACTAGGTGGCTAGGATAGCTTGCCTGTGCCCCACATGGGAATGATTAGGGGCGCTTTGCAAGCATAAGAGCTCAGTGCTTTCCTAGAATCTTGTTCCCCTCCTGCAAGCTTTGTAGAATCAAGTGGCCATGGAATGTGGCAGCCCCAATGGGAAGCCCAGATGTCAAGGATGGGCAGCCCCTGGACGTGAGCTTGTCTTTTCTTATGAAATTCTCTCTCCCTCAGTCCGTGAATTAGGCCATCACATGGTGAAGGTCTAGGAAACAAAATGAATAAGGAGACGTGAGAAAATCCAAAGTACCGTTTTTAGATTTTAGCACACCTTTTTTTGTCATTGAAGATCAATCATTTAAAGAAAACCAGTGAAGACATTAAGGCTTTGAAAAAATAATGCATTTGATTTAAGGGGTATATATAGGAAGTATGCCCATCAATTAGGAAATAGACATCATTTCGTGCACATATAAAACACATATTGGACTAAAAAAAAAATCCCAAAACAAATATTGGACTATACAGAAAATATATACTTCAGCTTGATTAGGACTGTCTAAGTTTACTGGAACTTGAGTTAAGGGTCAGGTTTTGGGAGTTAAAAAGTCATGGAATATACAGGAGCTTATTAGGGAGAGATTTCCCTGCCTGGAAATGTGTGTTCCTATTTCAAAGGTTGTGTCAGGGATCCCCCAGACCAGTCCCTGGTTGGCTGATGCACTAGGAGAAATCAGCATGTAGTCCAACTCAGAACTCTGGTTTATCACAGCAAAAGAATATGAAGCAAAACAAGCAAAGGGAAAGGGGCACGGGGTGAAGTCCAGAGGAAATTATAAGCAGGAAGAGTTGGGGGTCCCCAGCAAGATTTGTCATTGCGGGCTCCCAGCTGTTTTCCCTGAGCTCCACTCTGCGGGCTCTACTCACCCTAGCACATTCTTGCAAAACTTCCTAGGAGGTGTCAGAGTTAGGAAGAAATGCAAAAACCTCAGTCGCTAAAGGATTTTAAGGGAACAAAGGGAATGCAAAAACCCACAGTCCTTACCAGGCCAGGAAACAGCTTAACCACAAGACAGACAATTAATCAGTGGTAAAGCTCCCAGTGCTGTTTCAAAAGTAAGCAAGGCCCCCGCATTCCTCACCTGAGAGAAGTGAGCCCAAGACCCCACCCAGCTTACACTGGCTCTCGGAGCCTGCCCTTAGCCCTGTCCCTTGTCCTCAGCTACCTCTGCTTCATTATAATGTTCAACTCTCTGCCTGGAGAGGACCGCAAGCTTCATTCACATAACATAGGATGTACTTACAGGCAGGTGTTCTAAGTACACCTGCCCGGCCTTATGCCTTTACACGCGAGGACAAAGCTCCCCTTTCTGCACATATTCATCCTAACCCTAAGTAAACGAAAGCCACTCTCCCCTAGTCGGGGAGTCACAGCTTTGGAAGTTACTCCCTTCTGTTTACTTATTTGCTGCAAGTCCTTTCCTTTGTGTGACTGATGTAGGAAATTACATTAAGGTTCAAAGCCAATGGCCAAGAAAGAATTCTTGAGTTGAGACGTCTTTGGTGCAAAAAGGTGGTTTTATTGAAGCACGGGGACAGGACCCGTGGGCAGAAAGAGCTGCACCGGGGTCATGAGGAGCGGCCCATTATATACTTTCAAGTTGGGAGGGGGTTAGGGAGAGTGTAAGTCTCTAAGGAATTTTGGAAGCAAGGTTTCCGGGACCTTGAGGGGCTAGCTATTGTTGGGGAAAGGTCATTTATTACCGTCTAATAAAACCTTAGTCATGAGACCCTCCGGATGTCTATCAGTGGGCCATATGCTCGGGGGATGATTGCCAACACGTATCTTGGGGGTTTAGAGATAAAGGAAGTTTCCAGAGGAATTTTTATATGTTAAAGTAGACTTATAGCATTCTGGGGGTCAGGCTAGGATTGCCTCCTGCCCTTAGCCAAGTGTCCACATGGTGGCAGCTGAGTCCGTAGAAGAAGGTCACTCTGCCGGTTTCAAGGACTTGTCAATGGGATGTAGGTAGTAAGGAAATGTAATAATTTTTCTTCTGCCTATGTTTCCCACATCAGTACCACTCCACCTGGTGCAGTTGCTACCTGTAACTCACCAAGGAGGGAACTCACATCAGTTCGGTTCCAAAACCAGGAGCAAGCTTCCCAGGGTCTTCAGTGGACATGCTGACTTCCTCCAGTATCAGATTTTGGCAGTGTCTGCACAGAATTGTCCATCACGTTGGCTCGTTAGACGTCAGTGCCCAAAGATTTCACTGGGGGCTGCTCAGATAGCACCCTCTGTCTTGCACATATCAAAGTACCAGATGCCCAGAAGGAAAGTTTCGGTGAAACACAACCCACATGGCATGTACAAAAGGTTTAGGCACTGGGAAGCACCCTAATTAGTTACGGACTGTCGGGAATGTAGCTGGAATCCAAGCTCCCCAATGGCGACCAAGAAGAAACCTAAGGGTAGGAGACTTAGAACTGCTGTGTTCACTCTTGTCTGCTCAGGCACCCGGTTGGGGGGGCGGGGCAGTGGGTTGTGACAGTTCTCTCCCACCTGTTCATTCACACTCTGATGGGTAAGAACCCAGGGACTTTCTCTTCTTCCAAATGGGATTTTTTTTTTTTTAACATCAAGAAGATTAAATTTCTCTGCCTCCCTGCAACGTTAAAAAGTATACAAGGTAGAGGAGGATGTGGAAGGTAGCATGTGTTATGAAGTACTCAGAACTTCATGGGGTGAAAAATCTCTCCTTAAGGCTCTGCCTCAGCATTAGGACATAGATCCACCATTTACTCAGCCATTCAGCAAGTCATCAATAAGCAATGGCACCAGACAGGCGAGGCAGCGAGTAAGGCTAGATATGAAGAACGCATTTACAAAAATGTTTAATTTCCTAAATTCCTAAGCACCTTCTGAAATATTTTATATGCAAATGGCTTCTACTGAGTCATGATTATATGACAACAGGTTATATGATTAATACCAGGAATTAATGAATATTACTTAGAACTTCAACAAAATTGCATCGTAAAGTAGTTGCCGGTATTTATCAAGTATGTACGATATTCCAGCCGCCATTTTTAGTGCTGAATGTGTATAATCCTTAACTCTGACAACGACTTGTGAAATAGCGGGTCTCGTGATAAAACTGAATTTAGGATTAAGGAGGCAGGCAGAATGGAAGAACATGTCCAGCTAGCAGGGAGAATGAGGTGGGGGGACAAGGATTGAGGAAGTGACAGCTTCCCTGTTCTGATTATGAGGATGTGTTCATAGGGAATGACAGTAAATTTCCAAGACAGGTGAGTGATTCCATATATGAGTGATACGAATGAATGAGCGCTGGTTGCATTCCATAAAAACATTATGACTTGACATATCTGTTGTGAGTCATGAGTGTGCTAGGGGGTCCTGGTACCCAGATATCAACAATTGACTCTTTGGTCAGGCTATGATTATAGATAAAGTGGACTAGAAACATACCCAGGAACAGGGTGGAATATCCAGATTCTTGGCCAGCCTATTGCTTCCAGTCAGCATCCAATGTATTGATAGCCCCGATGAGTTACACTTAAATATGGGATGATTCTCACTTTGATCATTACAAGTTTTCTACGTTCCCTGCCATGTGTAAATCCAACACAAGTTTACAGAGTGACTTGTCAGTGTTCACCCAAACATCCACCGCAATAACACCAGTAGACCCTAAGACAAAACCAAGTTTAAAAAAAACAGTAAGTCCCAAACCCAGTGGGGAAGTTAGCACATGGCTTCAAATCCTACAGGATGACGTAAAATTGGAATGTTGGCCCAAAGTGAGACAAAAAGTGGGGGGGGGGGGGGCGGCAGTTTCTCTTTGACATTTGTATTTTCCCTAAACATGTTATGATGGTAGAGATATTCAACAAAGTCAAAGTGAGTGGCTATTTCCTGGGAGCTTTGGATCCAGATGTGTAGGAAAATGAACCAAGAACGTCTCTTCAAGGAAGAGTCAAGTCCCATGGCCTCAGTGCTGCTGACTTTACCATCTGACACTGAGGAAAAGCAGAAGTTTGACTTTCTGAGATTCAGAACAGGGTGGGCCTGCAAGAATGAAGCCATCTGTGGCTCATTTTGCATATTTATCATTCCGTGTTCTGTTTTAATTACAGCTCCAATCAGGATAGCTGTGGGAGTGCCATAAACTTCTCTTTGAGCGTCTCACCCCCAGAGCGTCCTAGATCTATGCCAGAGAAAAATAGCTCTCTGCGAGGGCAGTCAGTCAATCGAGTGGAACCTAATAATTTCTATTAGTTATCTGGCTGAGAATTTCCATCTCAAAGCCTGAAAATGAAAACATCGAAAATTGAATTTGCTCAGAGTGCTCATCTGAGGTGGTCTATGTACGGAGTTGCTTTGAAAGTCATCTCCTTGAGGGACATAATGGCTATGTTGAGATTATTTCAAGGCTGAGTCACAAAGCAGTGTAAAGAAGAACTTGATTCTTTTCCAGATTTATCATGTCTTATTAATATGGCTCACCCACATTAATATGGCTTGGCATCTGCATAGCGAGTTTTCCTGATATGCGACAATTTGTGCTATTGGTGATATTAAAATAAATATGAACTCCTTAAAGTGTTGGGAATTCACGCACCAAATTCCTTACTCAAGCTTATAATACTTTTTTCCTCCTTGC
>NC_138385.1:104036275-104041619 GCF_054177405.1 Leptonychotes weddellii | reverse complement strand
CTGCTCTCTGTCAAATAAATAAATAAAATCTTAAAAAGAAACTAAAATGTAAAACAGATGTGTTTTAAACAAAGGAAAACCTCTCAATAATTTCTAATATTTTTTCCTTAATTCCTTAATTCTCCAAGCTTTCTTGTATGTACCTAAAAAAGGATATTGGTAAAAATATATGGTATACATAAAGAAAAAAATCTCCAGTAAAACATGAAAAAGTAATATTTTTCATACTATTTGGGTAATGTACTACTAACATACTACCCATGCATGCATACACAAAATATGTATGAGTCTTACTTATATTTGGTATGTTCTACCAAGAAAACTTTACCCACATATAATTGTAAAATTAAAATATCTCTGTACAGAATTTAAAATTCAATTTGATTTGAAATACAAGTGATATTTCTTCCAAGTCAGCTCATGAGTTAGAGTTTTTTGAATGGTTGCTTTGGGCTAACCTTTAAAAACCAATTAAAAAAAAAATAACCCAGATCTTATGTTTGGCAGTTCTCTGATAAATAAGGGAAAAAAATTAAAATAATCCTAAATAAAATTGAGAAGTTTTGGCATCTAACTTCAAACTCAATCACTGATACTTGAAAAAACAACAGAATCTAGAGGGTCATTTCATTTATATAGATTTGTAACGTGTTTAAAAGGTTCTCGAGTGCTTCCTTTTAATTCTGTAATAATACAGGCTCATATTTTATGTAATTACTTAGAGTTAATGCATTTATATTTATAAGCAAATTAAGCTAATATAAAATTAAAATATGACTAATACATCGTTCACCTCACTTAATAAAAATAGTTGACCTGAAGGTTTATGAAATGATCTATCGGGAGCATTTGTGAGTGCTCATTTTCCTAAGACGTGGGACAGTGATTCCAAGCAGATCCATAATCTGAATGATTTCTTTATAGGATGCCTCTGCACCTACCTTACCCCTCCTTTTTTATGCTTTGGGTGCTGTCACTCACTGGATTATCAGAATCGAGAGAAGCCGTCTATCACACTATAGCATTTGCTTTTTCCCTAGCAACTGGGCAATGCCTGGAACTCGGTAGAACCTCCATAAATGTTCTCTTAAAATGTCTGTGCTGCTTTCTTACACATCATCCTCACAATACAAAAGCTTTATTAAACCACCTGGTAAGCAGTCAGGTTTGGGCAATACTCTTCAAAAAAAAAAAAAAAGAGAGAGAGAGACAGAGAAACAAAGTTTTGTAGAAGTATTGAAAGCCAAATTGTAATGGTTATGTATATTTTATTGTTTGATAAAAATCAATATTATATATTTAAATATAAAAGCCCTCTTTCTCTTCAGTTGGCCTTTGGATCATGGTTGCTCTGCATCCCAGGATTCAGAGATCACAGATCTTTACTGCATTAGGGCTGACTCACACAGGAGAATTCACTTGAATGGTATGTAGATCAATATTCAGGTTCTTTGTAGCCAAATATCCACTTCTCCATCTGTATCATGATCATTGGCTTTCTTACTGTAAGAGCTATAAAAAAAACAATTCTCTCATTGGAGACATTCATTTAATCGATGTATCTATCATCTATCCATGTCTATTCTCTGTGTATCTATCTGCCATCTATCTGTCTGCCTATCATTTATTTACCAACATTTGCTGGATGCTCTTGCTGCAGAAAAGCGTGTATGTCCCAAGTCATCCACCCATATGAGCAAGTGTTATTAGAACTCACTTTGAAATCATCCCAGTTGCACTACTGTTTTGGATTTGGGAGTCAGGTTCCTGGTACTCTTGGTGATACTCTATTCTTCTGCTTCAACGTCCGTACCCAGTATGACAGTTGGGTGTTTATTTTTCACCTGTTTTTTTTGCCATCTTGCATAGACTTGCTAGATGGATAGCAGCCCACATCTCAATGACGTATCTGCATCTTCCCTTATCCCTCCACTTTCCCCTACGCTTGTTCTACCTTCTTCAGAATCTATTTGTTCTCTAACCCAAGGCTCAGAGTCTAACTGCCCAGCATGTTAGAACGGTTTCACAGAACACCCCAAGCAGTTAAAATGGACCTTGACTTCTTTATAAGACTTTACTTTCCTTTACATAGCACAGAGCTGCTTTCGAGGAAAATTAGAGCAAGGTCTAATAATAAGTATATATGAGTTAGAGGAAAATAATCCAAGTTTTTCATATCGTATTAATTAAACACACCTAAAAATACCAGCTTGCTCTCTTCAAGCTGCATATCTTCATCCAGAGACAGGTAAGCTTTGATGCATTATAAATTCATCCCAGTTAGGAAGCGCCTGGGTGACTCAGTTTGTTAAGCATCCGAGTCTTGGTTTTGGCCCAGGTCACAATCTCAGGGTCGTGGAACAGAGCCCTGTATTGGGCTCTGTGCTCAGTAGGGAGTCTGCTTGAGATTCTCTCTCCGCCTCCTCCTTCTGTCCCTTCCCCCACTCATGTGCTCTCTCTATAATAAATAAATACATCTGAAAAATCAATCCATCCTGTCAGTACAAACCGTCTTGAAACTACAACTTTGTCTGGGAGCTACCAGGTTGCCATTCAAAGCCCAGGAATTAAAGTTGGTACAGTGAGCACCATTTGGAGGTTTGCGGATGGGTAACATTTTTGCTGGACAGCTCATAATTTAGGTCAGAAGGAGGCCATTTATATAAAACCTGTAAGGACTGCACAGCAGAGATTGAACGGACAGCAGAGTGGGGATGTGTGCTTGTCCTTGTGCATTTCCAACTCCCCGTTTCTTTTCTGAGAAGAAGAAGAACATGTCACAGAACTCCGCTAATTGGTATGATTGCTTCCAGCGCTCTGATTCACGTCTGACTTTAAAAAGCTACATAGCGAAATAAGGAGAACTGGATTTGGTATTAAATTGTCAAGGATTGAAAAGCTTTCCAAACTCTCGCTGTTGTGAATGCAGCATGTTTTATGAAACCTTCCTTCAGACAAATAATTTCACACAGGGCCTCATATTTCAATTCGATGTCCTTGCAACAAAAAAAGGTAAAAATAAAAACACCTTCCTGTCTTTAAAATACTTGAAGTGTACTGTCTTGGTTTGTGAATGAAACGAAATGATGAATTCCTTGTGCTGAAAAATGTATGGCACTTGGAGATACTTTGAGCACAGCAAACATAACCGAGATCCATTTGTTTGGAGGGATAATGATTAGCTTCTGTTCAAAATATAGAGCTCATACCAGCACAGCAAATAATGAAGTTCCTCTTCTTCATAATGCAGCTATGTATTTATTCAGCACATGGGTGATGAGGAAGGGTTTTGGTGGGAGAAAAAAAATACTTGTGTGCGTGCACACACACACACACCCTCACATTCTGGTTTTTTTTAATGTCCAAAAGAAGGAAGGATTCTAGCTTGCGTGAGAGACGAAATCAGAAAGACTAAGACATTTTTAAGTGGGTCACAAAGGAAAGGCATTTGATTTTAACTATACATATTTGGACAAAGGAGTTAATCCTTTGTCTTTTTGTACAGAATGAACCTACAATCTATTGTACATACCGCACATCCGTAGAAGAAAAAGAGGGTGTATCACTTCTTATACAGAAATAACAGCTATAAGACACAGTTGTTCCAGGTACATGGGACATAAGGCTAGCCAAGCTCTATGTCTTAATTCTCAATTGTAAGAAGACATCTTAAAAAAAAAAAAAAGATTTATTTATTTTAGAGAGAGAGGGAGAGCACACATGAGCAGGGCAGGGCAGAGGGAGAGGGAGAGAGAGAATCTCAAGCAGAATCCCCACTGAGTGTATAGCCCGATGTGGGGCTCGATACCACGACCCTGAGATCATGACCATGGGATCATGACCCTGAGATCATGACCTGATCTGAAACCAAGAGCTGGACACTCAACCAACTGAACCATCGGTAAGAAAGACATCTTGAGGACAGAAGGTGCAGCATTTGGTCTATATACAAGAATGATGGTCGAATGAATGAATGAAGGCAAAAACGAAGAGTGAAAAACAGCGTGTCTCCATTAGACAGTTTCAGAACACAGAGCTCAACATGGTTTCATGCAGAACATCAAACTCAACAGATACAACCCATATTTAGTTTGCAAATATATTTTCCTCATTCTGTGCTCCATGGTTTTGTACCTTAAATGTTTGCTCCGTGTACACATAGCCCAGTGCTGAGGAAGATGAGTATAAATGTGCCCTTATTCAGTCCACACTTCCGAAATACATGCATCAGGGATTACAGAGCTCTCTATCAAAAGACAGTCTCTTTTATGCCTTAGATTTTGTGGCTCCTTCATGTGACCAATGGGAATCTAGCTACCAAGTCTACTTGCTACTTCTCTGTAAGGGATCTGCCTTTCTCCTTGGATGGAGGTGGGCTTAATTCAGCTCAATGAACAACACTCACTTGTGCTTCTGAATTTCCATTCTGTTCCTACACTGCATGAAGCACCATTCCCCCTCTCACGTCCCATCACTTTGGAGTCCTAATGGGACCCAAGAGACCATAAAGAACAGTAGATGCAGATGGTTTTGGCATGTCATGCAGCGTCCTATGTCTGCAACACCCAAGCATGTCCTTACTTTGTCAACTGGTCATAGGTTTTTGTCCGTGAGGCCATGACCTGGGCATGTGAACAATTTCCTCCGGGACCTGCTTAATCCCAGCCTTGTTGATGCATTATTTTGGGCTCCTTCACTCGGTGGGTGGGAGAACATCTTGTTTCTGATACACAGTTCGACATGTATGATTGTTGGACTGGGATGATGATGGGAACCCTTGCTACTACCAGGACTTTGTACAAAACAAGCAGCTCTAATTCAAAATGAGAAGATTTTGTAAAGATGGCATGATGTTTCCCTACATAACCCTAACATTTCGCTATCATTATCTATAGGGGCATTCTATAACCTCGTCAGCTCTATGACCTGCTACATATACTCCAAGCAATAATACACGTGCTTGGTGACAAAGCTTATAGGGCAGTGGGGTTTGCAGATGAACCCGATGGAGAGCTCTTGTTCCTACAGTCACCACTCAAAGCTAGCCAGCACGTAGAGTATGCATATGTATTTTGGCTCATTTTTATTTCAAGGTAAAATGAAGAGTATGGTGTCTGGTCGTGGATAACCAGACATTCCATAGAGGATTCAGACCCCTTTGTTTCATGGAGCTTCCTTCACAGATCAGATCCTAAAAAGGTAGGGGAAGCTTGATCTTTGTGGGGCCACCTTACAGAAATAGGGTCTGCAAGGCTGGACCTATGGCTTCGCAAATGTTGGTTGGACAACTTGGGTTTTGCAAGAAAAGTGAGGATGTGTAGTTTGGGGAAAAGTTACTGTAAAA
>NC_138385.1:104015332-104036175 GCF_054177405.1 Leptonychotes weddellii | reverse complement strand
AGCACATACCCTCCCCAGTGTATATAATGATTTTTTTTAAGATTTTATTTTTAAGTCATCTCTACACCCAGTGTGGGGCTCGAACTCATAAACCCGAGATCAAGAGTCGCATGCTCCACAGACCAAGTCAGCCAGGTGCACATCTCAAGATTTTTATACTAAATTAACTCATTGGAAAAGTATAGATTCAATGCACATCTGATGTGTCTAGCAATATATAAAGAGGAATACAGTTTGCATGATCTAAGATGATGCTCTATAATTTTGGGATACGTGAGCGTGTGTCATGAAAACCTTCCTGCCCCTAGTAGAAATCTCACAGATTGTTGGCATATCAGAACCAGAAGGCAAGACCAATTTTTAACTCTTTGTCATTTTCCACTTTGTCCATACCTGATTTTCACAGTAATGCAGGGGAAATCATGTCTGCAGACAGGTTTTCTTTCCCTTCTATTTTTGATGCTGGTATCCGTCTGTACTCTATCCCTGACCAAATGGTCCATTACAACAACATGAAAACTGGACACTATCAGGTGAGTTTCTGCTCATGAAGTTGATGGAAGAATAAAATTATCAGTAACTATGTGGGCAACATATACTTTTAGCACGAATCGAAACCGAAAATTACAGCTTACTATCCAATTAATGAAAATCTAAATTAAAAACAGATGTTGAGAGGGATGTCTTCTAAATTTCAATCATTATCCAGTTGCTATTATACACCTTCATTAGTCATGACCTTTGACATGTGAGCAGAAAACCTCCTTTCATGAAATTTTAAATTGAGATCTCCAGTGAAATGGAACCTGTAAGCCGCATGTTACCATCAAACGGAAGTGACCTTGTTTTTCTCGTGGTTCACACAAAACTGTTTGTCACAGGGTTGTCCTGGCTGCTACAGTTGATGTTAGTGGTATTTTTTTCAAGCAGAGTAAACCCTCATTATGTAGTCACTTTGGGTAATTAATTAAAAATCACACTTAATTCAAATCATGTAAGGTATCTAAACCTTTAACACTAAGACAGCATGTGAGGCACGTATCAACGAGTTAATACATGTTTTTAGAAGTGATTACTTTCTTATTTGTTGGTTGGCCAAATTGGCTTTATGATTACTCTTATTTTTAAAATACTTTTTAAATGCTATATTTAGTATAATAGAATAAGGCATTAAATAAAACGTGTACATGAGGCAAATACCTGGTCCTTAGATAATTCCAAATTTGGCTCATGAAGAGCAAAGGGTAGCTGTGTAGACAGCTCAAGGAATAGAAGTTGCTTGCTCTGAAAGACTCCCAACAACCAGCTTGGATGTTTTAATGAAAAAAAAAGGTAACTTTATGAAATAAATAGGGTGAGTCTGTCACCTACAGAGGACGTGTGGCAAAATCTGGGGACATTTTCAGATGTTACATCTGGAAAGGAGGGTTTGCCATTGGCAGTGAGTGGGTCAAGGCCAGGGATGCTGGTGAACAGCCTACCCAGCACCAAACAATGATCCAACCCCAACGTCAACAGAGCCGAGATCGGAAGACCTGCCTTAGCATGAAAGACCCCGCCTGTCAGTGCATTGGTCTATTCCAGTGGTTCTCTACTGGTGGTTAAGAAACCCTCAGAAAGAGACAGGACACTCCATGGAGACTGCTAGGGAAAGTGTAGCTTTATTTTCATTTATTTATGTATTTAAAACCAATGAATTAACATATATTGTATTATTAGTTTCAGAGGTAGAGTTCAATGATTCATCAGCTGCATATCACACCCAGTGCTCATTCCATCATGTGCCCTCCTTAATTCCCATCACCCAGTTACCCCATCCCCCCACCCACCTCCCATCCAGCAACCCTCAGTTTGTTTCTTAGAGTTAAAGAGTCTATGGTTTGACTCCCTCTTTGATTTTGTCTTATTTTATTTTTCCTTCCCTTCCCCTATATCCATCTGTTTTGTTTCTTAAATTCCACATATGAGTGAAATCATGATATTTGTCTTTCTCTGACTGGTTTATTTCACTTAGCATAATATCCTCTAGTTCCATCCACATCATTGCAAATGGCAAGATTCCATTCCTTTTGATGGCTGCATAATATTCCATTGTATATACATACCACATCTTCTTTATCCACTCATCTGTCGATGGACATCTGGGCTCTTTTAGAAACACAGTATCAATGTCTAATTCCTACTGTGAAACTGACCATTTTCCAAAGTTACTGTATTCATTTCCTAGGGCTGCTAGAAACAGCACCATGACAGTTCACGGCTTTAACCAAAGCACCACAAGCCAGGCGGCTTCAACAAGAGAAATGGATTCTCTCCCAGTTGCAAAGACCGGAAGTCCAAGATCAATGGTGTAGGCAGGGCCGTGCACTCCCGTGAAGATGCTAGGGAAGGGTCTGCTCCAGGCTTCTCTCCTGGCTTCTGGTAGTGCCCTGGCTTGTGGCCACAGAAATCCAATCTCCCCACGGTATACGTGAGTGTCTCTGTGTCCAGATTTTCCATGTGTATCAGGACACCAAGCAAATTGGATTAGTCCTCACCCTTGTCCAGTATGACCTCATTCATCTTAACTAATGACATCTGCAGTGACCCTGTATCCAAACAGGGCCACCTGCCCGACGGCACTATTCCATCAAGCATAGACAACAATTCCATCAATTAACCATCATTACTTCATGCATTAAAAAAAACACTGATTTCAGAGTAACCATGATATTTCTAGGAGGAGCAGAGGTCCCAGTGATATTCTCAAATTTTACAACAAAAATGAGAGACTATGGCAGAGAGACGCCAACCCTCTGAGTAGACATAATATTCGTAACCTTTCTATTCTCGCCTACAGTTTTAATACTACTATCAACCTAAAATAAATATCTTCATGCCTACTCAGTTATATTTTATTCCCAGAAAAGTACATGCCCCATATTCTTTTTTTTTTTTTGCTAAACTTTTAATATTTTTAAAAATCCCATAGTTTTCCCAAGAAACAAGTTTGAAAGGCTGACTAACCGAGGCAAAAAGAATAATTTTGTACCTGCATATAGAGAAAAAAATGCAAGATGCTTCAGTTTCTTCCCCATGGGCTTAAGAGTAAGGGTTTGAGTTGACCTGATATATAATCTTCTCCAGTGACCTAAAAGGAAATTAAATGTACACTTGTGAGTGTTGTATTTCAGAAAAAGCAAGAGGTAAACTACCCACAAAAGAGCAGATGTCCTTGTTGGATTTGGAGCAGAGTAAAACACAGCCACATGCTACAAAGAAACTCCCAAAGGACTGATGAAATTTGCAAAATTTGAAGGAAGAAGAATGTTGAGAAGTGCACTTTTATGGAATAAATTTCAGTTTGCAAGCTCTTAAAGTGATTTAAAAAATAGAGTTTAAATATGTATTTGACATTGGCTCCTTTCTTCAAATGTATGTCCATTTTCCTTTTAATGGACTTCTCCAACTGGTTGTCACGTTGCCACTTAAAAGGGAACTCTTGTTCCGACAAATAGTAAGAGAAGATGTGGATGGAGAATGGATGATATTTAAACTCAAGAAAATAATGCATTTTCTCCATTTGTGAATTGTAATATCTTATTTCAATAAGAGCAGGAACCAGGTCAAGCTGTTGCTGGAAAACATTCAAAGTCAAGGAAGGACTTAAATGAATCTTCTTTGACCAACCCTAAGAGAAAATAAATATTTTTCTTAGATTTCCATTCACTCTGAATTTTTCCAGTGGTTTTTCCATTCTTTTTTTTTTAATTAAACTTTTTATTTTGAAATAATTATAGATTCAAATGCGATTGTAAAAAGAATGCAGAGAGATCCCATGTAGCGTTTGCCTAAGTCCCTGCCCACCCCATGCCCTGGTAGCATCTTGCAATTTCCCAACCAGGATATTGACATTTGCACTCAAGATACAGAACATTTCCACCACCACATGGATTGCTCATGTTTTCCTTTTATAATCAACCCACTTCCCTCCCACCTTTCATCCCTGTCTCTTAACCCTAGGCAGCCACTAATTTGTTCTTTATAGTTGTCTATAATTCTGCCAATTCAATGGAATCACACAAAATGTAACTCTGGGAGACTTTTTTTCACTCAGCCTAATCCCCTGGAGATTCCATAGTGTGGATGTATCACAGTTTGCTTTGCCTCTAAAATAACTTTTAAAATATGCTTAAAGATTTTTAATACAGCATAGAATTTTATTTTTTTATTTTTTAATATAACATAGCATTTTAAATACTATAGTATTTTATTTATTTATATTAAAACTGTGGCCTATTTCTGCTCATAACAGTTCTTTTATATGCAAGTATATTAGGTGCATGAGTGTGTAGACAATATAGTAATTTCTGTATATAATATAGTAATTTTGCAAAAGTTACCTCTTTATACTGCAAGATAAAGAATGGGATCCCTTGCATTTTTCAGGGTATAGTAAGCCTAAAAATACCTTATACAAAGGATAACACATTGGATATTTAAAATGATTTCTTGTGTTCAATGATAATATAAGTTGTCATGTAGATAGTATAAATCCTATTATGAAGACCTTGCTTAAATTATTTCTCTTTAAGTTTCTCTTTATTTGAGGATTCAATCTATAACTTACTTTTTATTGTAAATAACACTAGGGACTTTATATCATTAAAAGGAAGTAGTGATGATAACAGCAAGGAATAAAACCTCTTAAGGAATAAGAGCTAAGATTTCTCTGGGGCGTCTGGGTGGCTCAGTCAGTTAAACGTCAGCCTTCTGCTCAGGTCATGATCCTGGTGTCCTGGGATCGAGCCCTGCATTGGGCTCCCTGCTCAGTTGGGGAGTCTGTTTCTCCCTCTGCCCCTCACCCTGCTCTTGTGCTCTCTCTCTCAAAAAAAAAAAAAAAAAAGAGTTAAGAGTTCTCAATGTCCATAGATATCTCGATATCACAGGATTTTTTTTTTTAAATAGCTTTATAAATATTATGTGAACTAATTCTCATCACAGCTTTGAGGTGGGTATTGTTAATGATTGCTCCATGTTATAGATGGGAAAAGTGAGGCAAAGAGAAGGTGAGTAACTTACTTAAATCCATAGGAAGTAGTAGTCCACATTGCTGCACATTTAGGCTTGAGATTTGCAGCTCTGCATCCTGCCACCAAACCGATTAAATTAGAATCTTCGGTGGAAAGGAGTTCGCTGGTTTGGACCTCTCAAAAGTATTATCAGATCTCCAGCGTTTGGTATAAATAGCTACATTCTGGTGTTAGAGAAGGTGCAGATCTCAGACCACTTTGTTTGAAATGCAGAATTAGCCAAGACCTACTGAATCTGAACCTGCATTATAACAGGATCCCAGGTGATTCTGTGCTCATCAGAACTCTCCAGAAACCCTATTCTGTGTTACTATTCTTAAAGATCCATCACATTAGCTGACCTGCCTGTTCTTTCCAATAGAAGGGTGGTTTTCCCCTAGAGTACTGAAATTGAATTGCCAGAAATGTTGCCTCTTGCTGTTATGTCAGCATAAATCCTGGGGAAGTGCTGGGATTGGCTCTGGGGGCTCAGGGGATTCAGATAGGAACAAGGAAACACTGATGGGTGGTGAGGTGGATGGATTTAAGAGCACATGCTTCCCACTCGAGTGGTGTTAGAGACTGAAGTAGGTCCCCACTAAAAGTTATATGCTGAAGCCCTCACCCCTGGGACCTCGAAATGAGGTTGCATCTGGAGATGGGGTCTTTAGAGATGTGACCAAGGTACAATGAGTTCATCAGGGTGGGCCCTGATCCCATAGGACTGGTCTCCTTCTAAGAAAACGTGAGGACACAGCGTGTAGGAGACACAGGGAGAGACGGTATCTACATGCCCAGGAGAGAGGCCTCAGGGGACAGCAATCCTGTGCACACCTGATCTCAGACTTCCAGCCTCCAGGACTGTGAGAGATAAATGCCTATTGTTTAAGCCCCCCAGTCTGCACTGTTCACGGTAACTCTAGCTGACTAATACAAGTCAAAACAAATCAAAACAAACAAAATTAATTTTTTAAAAAAATTTGTTTCTTCTCACATTTTCTGTTTTTTTGTAACAGTAATAAAGTGTCAGGTGACTTTAGAGTTACCAAGATTCTAAACAAATATTTTTACACATGAGAAATAATGTAGCATGATAGAAATACCACATATTAGGAGAAGAATGTGATGAGCTTATTAGATACACTTTTGCCTGGTTCCAGAAGGGAAAAGAAATAGCCTATGACAGTCATACAGATGATGGAAAGTGAATCATTTTAAGTTCCACCAAGAGAGATTCAGATTCTATTTTCTTAACATACAACCACATTGGGCGCCTGGGTGGCTCAGTCGTTAGGCATCTGCCTTCAGCTCAGGTCATGATCCCATGGTCCTGGGATTGAGTCCCACATCGGGCTCCCTGCTCGGCAGGAAGCCTGCTTCTCCCTCTCCCGCTCCCCCTGCTTGTGTTCCTGCTCTTGCTATCTCTCTCTCTGTCAAATAAATAAATAAAATCTTTAAAAAAAAAAAATACAACCACGTTGTTAGGGATAGCTGCCATCTAAAATGACACTCATTAATTGTGCATGAGGTAACTGCTAGCACCTATTTCTAATTTATTTCCATAGAACACTAGATGCACATAAAATTCTAGGTTATAGGCCGAGTGTGAGAAAATGATCTAATATACCATTTTAACATTTTAACGCTTTCAGGTCATAAGCAAGCTGTTTCGTTGTTTGCAAACATTACAATTGATTGCACATTCTTGGTTGAATAAATGGCAGAACATTTGGTATTAAAAAGCACAAGAGCAAACTATTATTTGCAATCTTATTAGGTAAGCCATATGGAGAAGGGGTAGGGATTTTGGTGGTGAGTACAAGTTTTATGCTGCGAAACTCTCATCTTTAGATATTTAACTAGAAACTTATGGGTATATATTAATTAAAATGTCATTCGGCAGTGCTATAGAATGGTAACAAGAATATAAAGCCCACCCCCTCCAAATTTGTCAGTCACCTTGGAGAAGTTTTTAGAATGGTCTCTATGGGTATTTGTAACCCCCCAAAATCACCTAGAAAGAAATATATATATATATATATATATATATATATATATATATATATATATATATATATATATATAATCCAAACAAATCACCTAGATAGGGGAAATGATTTTATTTAGTGGCATGGCTGTTCAGTCTCAAAATAATTTTCATGGAGACTCTAAATATTGATGAGTAGCGAGCATCCTCATGCCACCTGTCTGTCTGCTGGGTGTTATAAGCAAATTCTGTCTCTGCTTGACAATCTCTTTGCTTATGTGATCAGTGACTATGCTGGGGCCACTTGTGACATTCCACCTGAGAAAAACTTGTTCCCAAACTATGAAGGTAATGAGGTCGAACTTTGTTCTTAAACTTCCTGAGACAGAAACGAGGAGTTCTTCCTCTAACCCAGTTAGTGGGATAAGTAAGATTAAAAGCAAATCTTTGCAAAGGCACATGTGGGATTAAGAGTTGACAGTGGGAAGTCAGACGGGATGTAGTGTGAGATGAGTATTATGGAAGCTGAGTCATGGCAGAGAGAGGTATGATATGTTAGGGGCAAGAGCATGTATCCTATGTTTCATGGGACCCTATAAACCCTCAAAACTCATGGTTGCAGCTCCCGCAAATATTTCTCTTCTGTTTCTTTCCATCACTGTCATTGATGGTTCTTCCTTGAGGTAAGGGGTCGGAGATCCCTTGGGGAGGGCTTTCCAGGATGGGAAACGAGTGGTAAGTACTATCAATGTAGCATAATTCTACAGAAAAGCAATTAGAATCAGGTCATTCCATGCATCTTTCTGGTAAATAAAAAAGTTACTCAAATTACAGAAAGTTTGTAACATGCAGTTTGATCAAGCACAGATTCTCCCTCGTACTCTTTGAATTCAGTAATGAAAATACCAATATTGAATTTATATATGTAAATGTGAACACAGAGAAGAGAGGAGATACGTTCCACTATTCGATGTCCATCAACAATATCATCTGATTCTTAGCTATTATGCAAGCAAGTCTTCATTGCTTGTGGGAGTGATATTTGGAAGTATATACAATGATTGACATTATTCTTATAGTTAATATGCTTTTTAAAAGATGACATTTCTGTGTTTCCTTTCCACATATACTAAAGTGTCACATCTGATGGAAAATTGAGAAAGACTTAAATTATAATAATTGGTCATAGGCATGCAATTTTAATTTACGCCATTGTCAGAAATAATCAGTTCCCTACGGCCATGTTTCTTCTCTCTCCTCTCATCCACACATAATTTGGTTTGTCTTAATTTACTTATTTAAATTTATCCTAAGAAGCACAACTTGAATATCTACTCTGTGTCCTCATGACAGCCACAAAATGCAGTGAAATGTCTACATCTGTTTATAGCATTAAATTAATAACGATCATACCAGTTCAAGTTGTTTAGGATATTTAACCTAAAACACATCTAGGATGTGTGTTTTGCATATCCAATAGTCGATATGAATACTATTAAGCACATCTTGCCCAGCTTTACTCTACAAGAAAGGTAAAGATCAAAGGATCCAATGCATTTTATCAAGGCATAAATTTTGACCGTTTAGAATTTTAGTGTTTTGTGTGTGCAAAAAAATCAAATTGCATATTAGTGTTTTTGGCTTCTACTCATTATATTGACTCTTTACCTACAGTGTATTATGTTTTCTGCTCATCCAGATGCATGACAGATATTAAATTTTAGATAATCAAAATTTGTATTAATTAAAAATAACTGTGATATATTCTGTCATAATTTTTTTCTCCAGATTCACCAACTTTATCAAAACGATATTTACATAGGCACAGATTTGGAAAGGGTTGGCAGAACCATCATATTATTAACATCCTATTAGCTGATAGATAATGTTGGCCTTGTTGGCGATTATGCAAGTATCAACTCTTTCCCAGCAAAATAAAATTAAGCTGTGCTTTCTCTTCCCATAAATGAATTCAGAATTCTCTTCTATTTTCCACAAATGCAGTATTCCAAAGTTAAGATGAGGCGGCTTAAAAATCAAGTTAGATTGAACACCTATCATTCACCTAGTTTAGATAAGGATGTTAGGGATATTCTTTAAATACTAGAGACAAAATAATGCACATGGTATCCAGTGAAAAACTCTGGGCTCCTACAGCACACACTGCAAGATCTTTAGTTTCTTATGAAGCCTGAAACCTTGACAAAACAGTGAAGGTATGCTTGTTTCCAATCAACAAACCACACTCTCCCACTGGCTCTTGAGCAAAGCGCCATTCAAGAGTAAAATTCTTTGCATTCTTTCAACAATTGAGGAAGACTCCTTTCTTGTTCTTGACCTCTCCCAAAAACATTCTTGCAATACACTTGGTTTCTTCTCTTAGGCACCACTGACTAAATCTTGAAAAGCTAGCTTTTCTGCTAATATGAGCTTGATTTTAATTCTGGAATATATGGAAATTTTCTTTCCTGAATTCTTAGCCAAACAGCTTAACTGCCCACCACTTTTTCTCAGCCCATTCATGAATATTGATGAACATTTAAAAAATGACCACTGATTCAGAAAAAAAAAAAATTCATCTATTAAACAGGTGTCTCACTAAGCAAATGTCAAATGTGCAACAGGAAGTCATACTATGGATGTCAACAGACAAAACCTTTTGGAAATCTTACACTTACAAGGATTACAATAACAGCAGTAGGAAGTGCATGAATGTATATGTTACTGTTATAAAGTCAGTCCAGGAATAAAGGATTTCTCACAAGATGGGGGTCTTGAGGAAGGAAGTGGTAGGAAAAAGCTTTATGGTAGAAGTGAGCAGCCTAAGCTGGATTTTAGTAGATCATGATCATTTCAGAAGCAAGAGGCAAGGTGAGGTTAATTTAGGTAAGACAACCCCATGGGCTGACTTCATCATTTTTGTAGAACATAAAGGATAAGGATCTATAACACTGGGTTATAAGGGAAATGGAAGGCTTTGTTCCTTGGGAGCCGTGAAGGAGATTTTAACCAACCTAGGATCAGAGAAAGAACATTTAGCGTATCTTAGGCAATTACAATAAATTGAATTAGGTTTTATGGTGATAATAACTAAAAATTATTAAATTCTAATGGTGAAACCCTGATATGTTTCATGTGTATCATTTCAGTATGGATTTCATTAAATAAAAAACAAAAGTTTGTATAAGGAAGTACTCTTATTCCTATTTACCACAATTTTTAGTTTACTAGCACAGAGCATGCCGCTTTTCAAACCTGAGTTCTGTTCTTGTTCTATATGTTTAAGATTCTCTGACAAGAGGGAAGAATGGGCTCAGCCACAAGAAACAGAATCTCTTGTAATAATCTACAGATAAATGAGAATAGGAGCTGGGAGTGGTATTGGAACAGAAGAGGTTGGATATAAACATGTCCGCTAGGGCAGAAAAGAACTGGACACTGGTTACACATGGACATAAACATCTCAAAGAGGTAACAGAATATTTCTTCCAACTTACACTCCCAACTCATAAAAACAGAAATCATACTAAATATTTGAATGTCGCAGGATTTCTAAGTTCCTTCATGATTCTCCTTGACTCAGGAAAATCAGGTGTGAAAATAAAATCAATAGAAACAGTGATAGCTTTTATACAAACATGTCAGAGAAAGCTGAACACTGATAATTAAAAATGTTTACATTGAATAGATAAGATAGAGGACATGAAATAACGTTCATTTGTGCTCTGATTTTTATTTTTTATGTGTGTGGGTTTTTTTCTTTGTCTGTTTCGGTCTCACTTGCTGCTCCCTTGGGAGACACTGCCAAATGAACATTAAGTGTGGCTTATGGAATTTACATGTGAGAGGCATATAAATTTACAGCGTTGTCTCTGGAGAGAAAGGGATCCTTCCCAGGTTGGTTCAGTAACTTATAAAAGATCAAAAGTAAAAACTGTAGATTTCCAACAATATCCATATCAGTTCTATGCAGATAGTTATTTTGAAAGGAAACCATCAACAAACTGAAAAGGCAACCTACTGAATGTAAGATGTTTGCAAATGATATAACCTATAAAGGGTTAATATCCAAAATATATAAAGAATTTATAGAACTCAATACCTAAAAACCAAATAATCTGATTAAAAATGGGTAGAGGATGTGAATTGACATTTTCCAAAGAAGTTATCTAGATGGGCAACAGACACATGAAAAGATGCTCAACATCATTCATCATCAGGAAAATGCAAATCAAAACTGCAATAAGATGTCAGCTCACACCTATCAGAATGGCTAAATTCAGTAACACAATTAACAACAAAGTGTTGGTAAGGATATGGAGAAAAAGGAAACTTCGTGCACTGTTGATGAGAATGCAAACTGATGCAGTCACTGTGGAACATAATATGGAGGTCCCTCAAAAAATTAAAAATAGAAATACCATGTAATCCAATAACTCCACTACTTCTTTGGACATTTACCCAAAGAAAATTAAAACATGAATTTGAAAAGATATCTGCACTCTTATGTTTATTGCAGCATAACTTACAATAGCTAAGATTTGGAAGCAGCCCAAGTGTCCACTGATAGATGAATGGATAAGGAAGATGTGGTGTGTGTGTGTGTGTGTGTGTGTGTGTGTGTGTGTGAATGGAATATTACTCAGCCATAAATAAGAATGCAATCTTGACATTTGTAACAATATGGATGACCTATAGGGTATAATGCTAAGTGAAATAAGTCAGACAGAGAAAGACAAATACCACATGATTTCACTTATATGTGGAATCTAAAAAACAAACAAACAAACAAAAAAGCAGAAATAGATCCATAAACACAGAGAATAAAAAATGGTTGCCAGAGGGAAGATTGGGGAATGGGCAAAATGGGTGAAGGGGAGTGCGAGGTCCAGGATTCCAGTTATGGAATGAGTAAGTCATGGGGATGAAAGGTACAGCACAGGGAATATAAACAGTGGTATTGAAATAGCATTGTATCACGACAGATGGTAGCTACACTTGCGGTGAGCACAGTATAATGTATAGACTTGTCGAATCCCTATGCTGTGCACCTGAAACTAATGTAACAGTGGACGTCAACTCCACTTCAATAAAAATTTTTTTTTTAAAGAAAGGAAACTAACACATGACATATTTTCCAAGTGTTAGAGACTTATTTATCACTCTTCCCTGTGTCCTCACATGGTTGTCCCTCTGGGCATGTATGTGTATTCATCTCCTTTTCTTTAATTTTTAAAAAAGATTTTATTTATTTATTTATTATTTACTTACTTACTTATTTACTTTATTTAGAGAGCTGGGGAGAGGCAAAGGGAGAGAGAGGGGGATAAAGAATCTCAAGCAGACTCTGCGCTGAGTGAGGAGCCTGACATGGGGCTCAATCTCACAACCCTGAGATCATGATCTGAGCCAAAATCGAGAGTCTGACACTTAACTGACTGAGCCACCCAAGTGTTCCTCCTCCCCTCTTCTTATAAGGACCCCACCCAAGTGACCTCATTTCACCTTAAACACCTTTTTAAAGACCCAAACTCCATATATGGCCACATTCTGAGGCTTCATTGTACAAATTTTGGGGGGACGTATTTCAGCCCATGATAGCTACCTTGATCTATTTTACAAATCAGAAATGGATTTATGAAACATAAAAGGATTTTCAAGAATTACACAAGAGAAAAACTAACATAGGATTATTAAATACAGATCTGCGTGTAATCCAAAGTCCTTTCAATATCTTATATGCTTAGACATTTAGACACTTCATCCATGTCACAAGACTATATAGTATCATAAATATAATCAATGCTTTGAAGGCAAAACAAAATAAGGGATGATGTCTTTAAACCAAAGGAGAAGAAATAGCACTAGCTAAATATGGTTGTTAAAAAATATAGTTTTAAAGCTGTCTACACACAGACAGGGTTTATCAGACTCTCCAAAAATGGATCTCTTGATAAATATGATGTTTTAAAAGTGACCATGTATTCTCACATGCATGGACATGCATTTTCTCCTGTGAATAATTTTACTGATTTCTAGAACATAAATAGAGAAATGTCTCTGTAGATGGTGATTTCAGAAAACCTGGATACTCTGCAAATACGTACAAGTACACACCAGATGGAATTGAGCCCTTTACCACAACATTAACCACATAAATAGAACAGTTGTTTATCATGAAACAAATCTTTCAAAAAAATTTGTTGATAATATGTGAATGTTGAGAAATAATTTTGAAATACGAAAATAAAGCCTTTTGTGATATCTATTTTTAACTCTATGCGAACAGAATTTGATCATACATATTATTCTATACCTTATGTTTTTATGGAAAAAGATAACTTTGAGATCTCAACTGATATAAATCTATCCCATTCTTTTGAATTTCAGTGATACGTCTCTGTTCTAATATACACTCATGTAATTGAGTTTATATGGATGGACAATAGCTTCCAGTTTTCAGTGCAAGTGACTGTTTTTTATTTGAAACAATATTATAAAGTCCTTTTTGCCCATGTAATCATCTATATATTCAATCCCGGCATTATAACCGCTGGGTGGAGGGTATGTGAAACTAAGTTACCATGTTTTTCCAAATTTTCTTCAAAAAGTTTTATCAACTGTGGTTCCTTCCAAATCTATAAGAAGATATCTGAATGACAGTCTTCTCCAAATCCTTGCAGACTTGAGCATTATGATTAAGCTTGTAAAAGTATACCAAAACAAACGATAAAAATTTGTATTTATTGTTTCGATTATCATTTAAGAGGAAAGTTGATCAATTTTGCATATATAATTAAATCCTGCTATGATTTTCCTTACTAAAACCATTAGTTCTTTTTTTTTAAAGATTTTATTTATTTATTTGAGAGAGAGAGAATGAGAGAGAACACATGAGAGGGGGGAGGGTCAGAGGGAGAAGCAGACTCCCTGCCGAGCAGGGAGCCCGATGTGGGACTCGATCCAGGGACTCCAGGATCATGACCTGAGCCGAAGGCAGTCGCTTAACCAACTGAGCCACCCAGGCACCCTAAAACCATTAGTTCTTATCCAAAATCCCCACATTGGGGAAATAAATGAAACAAAATAAAATAAATGAAATAATGGCATATGTAAATGTTTAAAGATTATGTTGAGAAAACTTCCCAGAAATAAGACTTACCTCTTCAGATTGATAAATTGTATTATTCCCAGAAAAACGTAAATCTGAAATATTTCCTGGAAGTTCCATAGGTTCCAAGGTAGAAAGAATCCTTAGAATAGCATGTCACATATCAACTCACCTATGTGAAAATAGGGTACAATAGGCAGACTTCAGTTTTCAACTCAGAAACGCTCAATGTCGGAAGACAGTATAATAATACATGGAAAGAACTGAAGGAACACACGTAGTCTAATCAGTTTACAGATGGCCATTCAAATACAGGTTTACACGGGAGGAAATGCAAACACGTTTATGATTTAGACGTTGTAGTTTCTGTGAATTCTGCTGGAAAAAATTTATACAGGATTATATTATTTTCTATGGTTGCCATCACAAATAACCAACATTTTATCAGCTATAAACATACTCATCTATTATCTTGCAGTTCCTGTGGGTCAGATGTATGAATATAGTGTGTCTTAGCTGGTTTTCTTCTTAGTGTCTCATAAGAACAAAATCAAGGTTCGGGTAGGATTGCATTCCCCTCCAGAGGCTCCTTCAGGTTATTGGCAGAATTCGAACACTGAGTTCTGCTCATTCCCTGGCAATTAGCCTGGGATGAGTCTCAGCTTCCAGAGGCTGTGTTTCTTATATGCCCTCTTTCCTCAGCTTATGAACCTACCACCAAGGTATCATGCTCTCTCCCACTTTGAATTTCTTCCATCTCTCTGAGTGACTGTTTTGGTTTTTGTTTCCCATTCAGGTACCCTTGTGATTTTACATTGGTTCCCCCCAGATAATATAGATAATTTCCCTATCGTAAGACCAGTTGATTAATATCCATAATTAGAATATCAAGGTGTCCTCACAGTGGTTCCTAGATTAGTGTTTGGTTGAATAACAAGGGGGTACAAGTCTTGTGGGTATATCTTTAGAATTCTATCACAGTTTATCTTCTGGCCCCAAAGACTCATGACCCTCTCAAAAGCAAAATATATTCACTCCATCTGAAGATCCTTAGATGTCTTATCCTATTTCACCAACTCGAAAATCCAAAATCTCTTTTATAGCCCATCAGTTCAGAATTCCCAAATCTTATCATCTAATTCAGGTACAGAGGAAATTCCTACATATAATACATTCTGGTTCATATTCCACAAGTCCATGGTCCCATGAAATGAAAAAACAAAACAAAAAACAAACAAAAAACCCCCCACAATTTATTTGCTCCTAACATACAATGATTGGGTGTGCATAGAATAACAATTATAGACATTCTGGTTCAATCAGGAGCCGGGGGAATGGAAAGTATCCTGGGGTCCCTGGTCCAGTACAGTTTAGAAATCTAACCAAGCAAACTCCATTAGGTTCCAAGGTTCCAAGGCCTGGGCATAACATTCTGATTCTCAGCTCTAACCCTCTGGGCCACCATCCTTCCATTTGTAGTCTCTGTCCCTACTAGTCCAAACTGGCATTTCTACTGATACCAAATTCCGGAGAACTTTGTGGGTCTCCAGTGTATATCATAAGGACTAACTCCATGAGGCTCATACCACATCTTTTCAAGATGATTTCTTGTCTATTTTTGACTTCTACTGAGAGTGTGATGAGATAATGCTCTTAAGTTTTCTAGGTACTCTTTGGTTTGATTTGGGGGATCTAGAGTCCCACCCTCAATCTCCCCAAAGGGCCTTTTGTGTAATAACTTAGCCTTTTATGACCACTTGCCTTTCAGACAGGCAGAGAATTGCCCACATCATAGTGATGTGGTTCTATTTTGTTTATAGTTCTTAATTTGTCTCTTTCTGTACATTTTGCTATTAGTAGCAGAAAGAAAACAGGTGGAAACTTCCACCTTTTGCTTGAAAACATCCTCAGCTAACTATACAAAAATGTAAATAAATATACAAGTAACATGATTTCCTCTTTTTTTTAACAGCTGAGGTTCACAATTATTTATATATGATCAGCATATATTATACATGTTCGGCTGTGTTAGGATTCAAATATGTGACTCACATTCAATTAGGAAAATAATACAATCAAGGAAAATCAGACTGGTGAAGCATGTGAAAAGACAAAGGAAGTAGAATTTTCTTTATCATTTTTCGTGGCAGTGATTCAATAGCATGCTGAAAATAGAGGATTAAGTAAAATATACACGTTAGGGAAAGAGAAGCCTTCAATGCAGAATATATTCATTGTATCAACACGTGTGAAGCATCCAGTTTTATCTATTGTCACAAAAAATGTTATCCAAAAGAAAAAGAAAAACCCAAAGGGACTCAGATAATGAAAACAAAAGAATGGGCAAAATCTGACAAGAATAATGGGGGAAGGAAGGAAGGAAGGAAGGAAGGAAGGAAGGAAGGAAGGAAGGAAGGAAGGAAGGAAGGAAGGAAGGAAAGAAGGAAGGAAGGAAGGAAGGGAGGGAGGGGAAGGGAAGGGAGGGGAGAGGAGGAAGGAAGGGAGGAGTTTCTGTTGTGAACCTTGGGAAAAGGTTAATTTAGTGAAATAATAAAACAAACCCTAGCAAACAAGACAAAGAATGGTACTTTCTAATGACCAAAAATGATTCCACAATAAAGTTTTAATTGTGAGTATCTGGGCACCAAATACCACAGCATTAGCATATATAAAACAAATGCTATAAAAGATAAAAGAGGGAAAAATTCTCTGACAATTGATCTCTGTGATCAACTGGTATCACAGATCTCTGTGATAACTGAATATCCTTTGAAATATATAAATCATCAGCAGAGATTCAAGTTTGTCTTTGTTCCATGAAAAGTTTTAAAAATGATATATGAATAAAATATGCTCCTTTCTATGTCCTATTCAGTCTATGACATATAAAGTAGACCAAAAATTTAAAAAAATTTTTTTTAAGATTTTTTATTCATTTGAGAGAACACGAGCAGGGAGAGGGGCAGAGAGAGAAGGAGAAGCAGACTCCGCGCCGAGCAAGGAGCCCAACACAGGGCTCAATCCCAGGATCCTGGGATCATGACCTCAGCCAAAGGCATAGAAAATGGGGTGTCTGGGTGGCTTAGTTGGTTAAGCAGCTGACTCTTGATTTCGGCTGAGGTCATGATCTCAGGGTCCTGGGATTGAGCCCCACATCAGACTCCATGCTCAGAGGGGAGTGTGCTTCTCACTCTCTCTAAAAAAAATAAGTTTTTAAAAAATGTTAATAGACAACGATTTATAAAACCTAAAGGACCACTGGACAAATCTGTATAATAATGGAATATCCCTTGAAAATACGGTATAAAACAGTATAGAGATTCAAGTTTGTCTTTGTTCCATGAAATGTTTAGAAATTACAGGTGAATAAAATGTGTTACTTTTTAAAATATTTTAACTTCATACAAATGTGCTTTTGCTATATTTACTGACCGATTTTTTCACACAGCTGTATTTTCCAGAATATCTTTTATACCGCTAGGCGTTTTTTATGCTTTTAGTCTATAGCTGGCCCTTCAACAGTGTGGGGGTTAGGGCATTGATCCCTCCCCATAGTTGGAAATCTGCACATAAATTTTGATTCCCCCCAAAACTTCACTAACAATAGCCTACTGTTTACCGGAAGACTTATAACTTAATAAAGTTGATTAACACACACTTTGTATGTCCTATGCATCACTTACTGTATTCTTAGAATAAAGTAAACCAGATAAAAGAAAGGATGATTAAGAAAATCATAAAGAAGGGGGTACCTGGGTGGCTCAATCAGTGAGGGATTCTTGGTTTCGGCTCAGGTCACGATTTCAGGGTCCAGAGATTGAACCCCGCGTCAGGCTCCATGCTCAGTGTGGAGTCTGCTTGAGATTCTCTCTCCCTCTGCCCCCCTCCTACTCATACTCTCTCTATAATAAATAAATAAATCTTTAAAAAAAATAAAGCCATAAGGAAGAGAAAATACATTTACAGGACTGTCTCCTGTTTATCTGCATGTAAGTGGACCCACACAATTCAAATACATGTTGTTCAAGGATCAACTGTATTTATCTTTTTAGGTATCTTTCCAGGAAGCTCACTTTTTCCTCTTGTATTTGCCTTCCCATTCCTTTTATTGACTTCCTGCTCCCAGGGAACATAGTGTAATTATTTTGATCCAGTATTTAAATATGGTGTTTCTTTCTATAATACTTCCCCCCACCAAGGTGTTTTCTTCATCTAATTTTTATATTCTTTCTATTCCTGTTCTCTTTGGGGAGAGGGATTGCCTCGATTTTTTGATGGAGCTATGAAGCTGTTGCTTACGGTTCGCCAGGATAGAACAAATTCTTGGCTCACCTGGTCTCTTCAACCTTGGCACGTGGAAGCCTGATTTTTGCATTTCCTTTCGTTTAGTTGGTTTCATTGCGTTTCACATTACTGTTTTTAGAGATAATAATATAAACGAAATCCCATCATTTCATCATGGATTTCGGCTTCCCTGATGCATGTGTAGGCTTTTATGTGTTTCCCCCCCTCAGGATTTCTACTTGTATGGTATCATCTCATTAGTCAGGTTATGATCTTTTTTTTTTTTTTTAAAGATTTTTTATTTATTTATTTGAGAGAGAGAGAATGAGAGAGAGCACATGAGAGAGGGGAGCGTCAGAGGGAGAAGCAGACTCCCTGCCGAGCAGGGAGCCCGATGCGGGACTCGATCCCGGGACTCCAGGATCATGACCTGAGCCGAAGGCAGTCGCTTAACCAACTGAGCCACCCAGGCGCCCTGTCAGGTTGTGATCTTGCACGGATCGTAATTATAGTCTGTCTCTAGCCCTTTTTGTGGAAGACTCCCCGGGGCTCTCCTGTCAACGAATAAAGCTCAGGCTGCTAGATCATCTGATGGCACTATGGGATGGCATTAACTTCACATTTTACAGCGTATGCTCCTTACAATGTCAGGAAAGCATACTAGTCTATGGGTGGGCATTGAATCATCTGCGTCCTTATGTTAAAACTCCTGAGGGGCGCCTGGGTGGCTCAGCCGTTGAGCATCTGCCTTCGGCTCAGGTCATGATTGAGCCCTGCATCGAGCTCCCTGCTCCGCGGGAAGCCTGCTTCTCCCTCTCCCACTCCCCCTGCTTGTGTTCCCTCTCTCGCTGTGTCTCTCTCTGTCAAATAAATAAATAAAATCTTTTTTAAAAATTATAAAAAAATAAATAAAACTTCTGAGAAAAATAAAGACATTGTTCTTTGCATTAAACAATGCTGAGGAGGACATCCGCCTCCAAGAAGATGTTACAAAAACCACTGGACATTATATAAAATATACAAAGACTCTGAAATGCACAGAGAAGGCAGATCATCAAGGGGACCTGGAACCTAAGGACTAATAATGTGGTGAGTCTGTGTCTTGTTCCTTCCTCCCTTCTTCCTCTCTCCTTCCCTCCTTCTCTCCTTCTTTCCTTCTCCTTCCTTCCATCCTTCCTTCTCCTTCTCTCCTTCTTTCCTTCTCCTTCCTTCTCCTTCCTTCCATCCTTCCTTCTCCTTCATCCTTCCTTCTCCTTCCTTCCATCCTTCCTTCTCCTTCATCCTTCCTTCTCCTTCCTTCCATTCTTCCTTCCTTCCATCCTCCCTTTCCTCCTTTCTTCTCCTTCCTTCCATCCTTCCATCCTCCCTTCCCTCCTTTCTTCTCCTTCCTTCCATCCTCCCTTCCATTCTTTCTTCTCCTTCCTTCCACCCTTCCTTCTCCTTCCTTCCATCCTTCTTTCTCCTTCCTTCCATCCTTCCTTCTCCTTCCCTTATATGTCCCACACTGAGAGGTGAAGCAGATAGCCATCCAGAAAAGGAAATAATACCTGATTTTAAAAAAAAAAAGTCCCCCATGGCCTTCTCTCTAGTCAGAGGACCAGGGAAGGAGGAGCAGAGCAAGATAATACTTTCAGAGAATTATCACTCTATTCCAATCAAGCACCCCAAGAAAAATGGTGGCTTCACCCCCAACCCATGCTAGCAAATCTCGAGTGAGGAACAAGCCCTGCTGGGCAATGACAAAGCATTGCCACCCAAATGTATTGTTTTTATATAATATTTTTGAAATGCCAAAATTATGAGACTAGAGAACAGATTAGTGGTTTTCAGGGATTCAGAAGGTAGTTGGGCAGAAGGGGAGTGGGTGTTACTGTCACTGGGGAACAAGAGAAATCCTGGCATGCTGGACTGCACTGATATTAATTTTCTGGGTGGGATGTTGCAGTCGAATTTTGCAAGATGTTACTACTGGAAGACCAGATAAAGGGCGTGTGGGATCGCTATCACTTCTTACAAGCGTGCCTGAATCCATATTTACTTCAAAATAAACTGTGCATTTAAAAAGTCCCCTGAAAGCTATAGGTACCCCATGTTTATTGCAGCATTATCTACAATAGCCAAATTATGGAGGCAGCCCAAGTGTCCACTGATTGATGAGTGGATAAAGATGTGATACACACACACACACACACACACACACACAGGAATATTATTCATCCATAAAAAAGAATGTCGCCATTTGCAATAACATGAATGGATGGGTGGAGAGAGTATAACACTAAGGGAAATAAACCAGTCAGAGAAAGACAAATGTCATATGATTTTACTCGTATGTCAAATTTAGGAGGCAGCCCAAGTGTCCACTGATTGATGAGTGGATAAAGATGTGATACACACACACACACACACA
>NC_138385.1:103999649-104014832 GCF_054177405.1 Leptonychotes weddellii | reverse complement strand
CCTACCCCCTACTTCCTAGCTCTCTAAAATAAATAAGTAAATCTTTAAAAAAAATAGAAAAGACAACCACTCCTACAATGTCTCAACTTATGAAGGGTTCAATGTGATCACACTCTCACCTTGGCATCCTATAAAAGGGTTAGAGTCCTTTTCAAGCACACACACATACACACACATGCTTCATCTTCTAGTATTTTTTAGACACATGCTTAACCATGTGTCTTAACCATGCTGAATGGAAGAAGTCTGTCCCAAAACAGATCTATAGATGACTCATCTTTGGGAATTATGACAAGGAGCTTAATATAATTATTATAAATAAAAGTGCAACAGGAAAAGGTAAGTATGAGTGATAAACAGGGAAATTTCAGGAGAGATTAGGGCATCATAGAAAAGAAAATATTCCGGTGAAAAAAATATGTGAAGTCAATTTACACACTAGAAATCACAGCAGACTATATACAACAGAAGGATCAATGAACTTGAAAAGTCATTTAAATTGAAGCATAAAAAAATAGTAAAACTGAAAAGAGCTAGATATAGAACTCTATATCCAAATTACTTTCACCAATAAGGTGAAATAAAGGCATCTTCTGACAACTGATGAATTTGTCTGCAGACCCAGTTGGAAGAAGTTGACTAGCTAGAGGTCAGTTATAGACGATGAAGTGTAGACCCGCAGAATGCAATGAGAATCACCAGAAATGTCGATATGTAGGTAAAAAGCACACATTATTTAAATAAGCACAGCCTTGCCTTAAAACCATGACTAAACAACATAAAATATATTGTAGGGTCTATGACATTTGCACAAGTGTATTTCACAAGCGCACCAAGAATGGTTTAAGGGAAGTAAATACAATTATACTCTTACAGGTTTCTTATCTTGCATAATAAATCACATAGTATTTTTTTTTTCCAAGGTTAACCATCTAAGATGGATAGTGCAATCACTGGATTGACCACTGAAAAATTTAGAAATAGCTAAAAATAATAAATGTTGAAAATGGAATAGCAAAATTATGGTCAAACTCAGAAGAACGTAAAAAAGAAATAAAAGAGGGACAAAGAACAGACGGGACAAACAGACAATGAATGTCAAGCTGGCCCATGGAAATACAACCATATCAGACATTGCATTGTGTGAAACAGAATAAACAGTCCAATTAAAAGACAGATTATCAAAATGATAAAGAAGCAAGGCCTTGCTATATGCTCTTTATTTTTTAAAGGTATTTAAATAACAAGACACACAAACACAAAAATAACAAGACACAGACTGAAAAGTATTAAGGTGGAAAAAATGGCATAACAACACAATATAAGGAATTGGAGTGGCTCTTGGAATCTCCTAACAAGTGGATATAAAGATAAGGACTCTTGTCAGAGATGAAGACTGTGTCTTATTGGAGAAAAAAGAGTGAAACGAATGATCAGGAAGGCATAATGATTTTTATGTATATGGACCTATTTACAGAGCTTCAGTGCATATGAAACAAGCCTGGTTGCATTCAAAGGAGGGAGGGAAGGGGAAAGAGAGAGATTCAAACCGTCATTGGGGCTATTAAGACTGCATTGTCAGGAATTGATTAAACAAGTCCACTTTCACAGGTGAGATTATGTTAAATGTAATATGTGTGTGTATGCTATATGCTCAAGTAATTTTACCATTTATACTCCATAAAATTTCCAAGTTCCTTTCAAGGTTCTACTACCATCTAAAAAACACTGGAATGATGTTTTCTGTAAATGTTTGGTAGACTTTTTCTTATAAAATCATCTGGATAAACTGCATCTTTTGAATTGGTGGAGATTCATTTAACCATTCCTCATATTATTCAAACAAAAGGAGTTACAGATTATATGTGCTTTTGGATCAATTTAAACCAGTTTTATTATCCTAGCATAGTTACTACCTTTAAATGTGTTGTTTGCTTGCTCTGGAACATGTCACTGAATTTCTTTTTTTTTTTTTTTTAAGATTTTATTTATTTATTTGACAGAGAGAGAGAGACACAGCAAGAGAGGGAACACAAGCAGGGGGAGCAGGAGAGGGAGAAGCAGGCTTCCCGTGGAGCAGGGAGCCCGATGTGGGGCTCGATCCCAGGACTCCGGGATCATGACCTGAGCCAAAGGCAGATGCTTAACGACTGAGCCACCCAGGCGCCCCATGTCACTGAATTTCTTATATTTCTATTTCCCCCTTGTCATTTCTTAACTGTCACTGTGGCTTTTTCCTTTTCTTTTATGTATATGGTGAGAGCATCTAGGTTTTCTCCAAAAACTAAACTTGAGATTTACTAGGTCCTACATTATCTTCTTGATAGCAGGGTTGTTTTTTTTTTTTTTTTTCTGTTTTTGTCTTTGTTTTCTTCAGGGTTGATCAACGATACTAATTTTGAGTTTCATGATCAATACAAAATTGCTGTGCTTTGATTTAAAGTGCCTGAAATAGAGAGGGAGTAGGAAAGGTTTTCAAGGGCTGGAATTTCTCTGGAGGCAGAGTAACGGGTAAGAGTTAGGATTCCCACGTGGTTTTGTCTCCTTGTTTTCTGGACCAAGACTGTTCTCTCTCTGTTTGGCATGTGTCACTGTGAACAACTGTGTAGCTGGTGAATACAACATCTAACACCTCAGGGTTCCTGCAGAGGAATTTTCCAACTCTGGAAAGATGTCCTATAGAGATAGTCATGGAAAAGCAGAAGCGATGTCAAGCCAGTTGAGTGTCCTGGGACATGGTGGTCCAAGCATACACCTCTTGATATATAGAGAGGATAATTATTATTCCCCAAGCTAACAACACAAACAGAAGCTAAGGGATCAAGGTACCCACCCACACTTGCTAGAACATCAGATTCGCCTACAGTGAGCTGCCATGTCACGGGGCTCATTTTGTCCTAAATGTCACATTCCCTGCCCAAACTGCCCGTTTTGCAGAGGAAATGGCTTTGCTACTGGCATGGAACCTTAACCAGTCTGCAAGACAAGCCAAGACCACCAGCCACCTAGAAAGACCTCTACTCCCATCAGAACAGGTGGTGCCTGCAGCCCCAGCAAGTGACAGCCAACCCTCCTCCCAACACCTGAGAAAATGGGACATACAACAATCTAATGACCCCTTGATTTCCCAGACACTAGATATGGTGGCAGATCCAGCAAGCACCCTAAAGCATACTCTAAGAAACATGAACCACAAGCTCTTAATGACCTCCTCAAAACAGGTTATGGAAGAAGCTCTAGAAGTCAAACAACCCTACGATTCAGACACATAGTGTATCCAATGAATACTCCTGCTATAAACAGAAAACAAAGGGCACGTCAGTAAGAAAATTCTGCTCTTAAAACATAGCCAATATGGGAGCCACAGAAAATTAAAAGAGGTCACCAACTGATCAGAACAATATGAACCCCAGAAAGATGCCCCAGACTTGGGCACAATGAGACCTCCCTAGCCCACAACAAAGAGGGTAGACAAGAGCAGCCAGTATGTAATCCCAGGTACACCCCGGGTAGAACCACTCCATCAGATGTGAGGAGTGCTGGAAGGTACCAGAGATGCCATGGTCCGGGTACAGGTGACATTTCAGACAACAGAAAACACCAACTTTGAGACAGATAGACAAGTGTTTCCAAGATCTGAGTCTATGCTGAGTTTCAGGAAGCGTCTCTTCCAACCATTTCACAGAACTCAGCAGTTACAAAAACTCTCGTTAGAATAAAAACATGCATGCCTTACCGATGATCAGGAAGCTGCCTAAGGAAGCAGGCTCACATGCTGACCCCAAAGGAAAGCTAACGCCTTCTCCACCAGCTCGCTAGGAGATCTGGATTCCTTGCCTTGCTTCCAGTTCTTGTGTGGAGTCATCTGTTTGATAGAAGCCCAGTCAGAAGTGGATTTCGGACCCGGGGGACTATAGGACAGACTTTCTTATTTCAGCTCTCTGCATCTGTCTTAACCTGACCCTTCGAGCTCCACTGCCCAGGGAGAACGAGGAGGAGAAGGTCATTGGCTGCAGTCAGGGCCAGGATAAGTGAGAAAAGAAGGCTTTCCAGGTATTCTATTGCAAATCACACATTTCTGATGCCATAAAGGATGCAGTCCAAGAGCAGCCTCAAAGAGAAAAGGAATCAGGGTCTGTAAGGGGTACAGACTAGGTAGTAGGTAGAAGTAAGACTCTGCAGTTGAAGAAGAAAGAGGCCACCATGTTGTGTCTGATTTCAGTCCCATACCCCCTCCACCTGCAGGATATTGGAGGCTCTGGGCTTCTCCCTTCCTTATAACCAAAGTAATGAGTGCCCACAGCTGTTTCTGGGCATTGTCAGGGCAGGAAACCACCAGGTGCTTATTGTATAATGTACGTTATATACTCCAAGGAGGGGTTAGCATGCATTAGCACCCAACTGAACCATCACACGCACCCTCACCTCCCAGTCCATCCTAGTGGAAAGCCAACAACATGTCAGTCATTATTCTCTTGCCTGGTAGGATGACCTTCATGGGAACACAAAGCAAAGCATAGTCAGAGAGTGAAATTAACAGCCCCTTAAGGATGAGGGATCCATGCTTCTCAAACTGTGATATGTGATCACCTGAGGACCTTGATGAAGTGTAGGTTCAAATTCAGCATGTCTAGGATGCGCCCTCAAATTCTGTAGCTCTGCCAAGTCCCACGTGATGCTGAGGTTCTTCACACCACACTTTTTGAAAAGCAAGGAGTTGAATCAGTGGTTCTGAAGCCTGTCTGGTGTCAGTTGCCTAGAAGGCATGTTCAAGCTCCACCCTCCTTCCCGAGCTTTTGAATCATCAGTTTGGGAAGGACCCAAGAATTTACGTCTCCAACAAGTTCCCATGTATTGCGGAAGTTGCTGTTTCTCAGCCCAAACGTGGAGGACCATTTCAAGGATCAGAACAGGGGTTTTCGGTCTTGACTACTTAATAGAGTAACCTATAAAAATACCATGGAGGGAGGCTCACCCACTGATTTCCTGAATTAACTGAGCTTGTAGATTGTAAACAATTTCAGGTGATGCACATGTGCAGTGAACACTGTGAATCACTCTGTTGGACTTTTTTCTTGGTTTAAGTGTCGTGAAAGTTCATCTGTATCTGACCAGCTTTGTGGGAGACTGAAGCCAGGATCAACTTGCGTGGACAGGAGGGTCCTGAGGCATCGCCCACCATGGCTACTCCTGGTCCCCGCTTCCTCTGTGTCTGGTCCACCAGCCCGCTCAGGGACAGGTTCTCTCCTTGCATTCCAAATGCCCCCAGCCAAGTGGCAATCTGTCTCCTCCATGCCCCACTGCAATTTTGCATCTAGATATATTTTTAATCCATTTGTAGGTTTGAATCAGAAAGAAAATATATTTCCAATTTCCCCAGAGTCAGTTCTTTCTCTGTTGGATCTATAAATTTGTTGCCTGAAAATGAATTGCTGGTAAAGTTAACTTTTTTTTAACAATTGCAACATTTTCCTTACTAACATGATGGTCTTTGTCCTATATAGAGTCCCTAAATTTACAGGCAGGGTCTAGGGAGACTTTTCTTCTTCACAATTCTGTGAATGTGGACAGTTTTACGACACACTGAATTTCAACTGTTTCCTTCTTCTTCTTCTTCCTCCTCCTCCTCCTCATTTTTTTCCACATTTGAGAATGGCAGTGACTGTGCTCGACTTGCAGTGTGTGAAGTTAAAATGAGTTAGCAAGCTCCAGTTGTCCCCGCTTTGCAAAGGGTCAACAAGTGACAGTTGTTGTCTTGCGTTCCTCTACTCTTTTAAAGGATGGATGTGATGTTCTTTCTTGCAGCAAGTGTGACTGATCTCTTTCTGTATAACCAAGGTGAACTTGTCTGGCATCTGGAGTGTGAGGCACTGTCTCCCGTTCTTCACGCCATCTTCATTCCTCAGCTCACAGCTATCTGGCTTTGACCTCTGTCCCTTCACAAAATTCGCAAAGACCGCTAGGTTGATTACCTCCTTTTGGCCCTCTTCTTGTCTGATCGCTTGGTTTTCCTCAAATCTTCTACTGCAAACACCCCACACAACTGGCATCATTCTGACCCATCTGGCTCTTCTCACAACATGCACCTTGGTGAAGGGGGGGAGCACTCCTTCCTTTAATTGAAGCACTTCTTGCTCCTGGATCTTTGCAGCTGGAGTGGGAAGGAGGACAGTTGTCAGGAGAACGTTGGCCAATGGAAGTCATGGTGAGCATCTGAGTCCCTTTCTGGTCTCAGATTAGCCAGGCTGTCTCAGCATCACAGAGTTCAACCTTGATTGTAGGCAGTTGTCATTGTCCTTAATAGAATGAAGTGATGACTTTAAGCACTGTGAAAAGCCAAGGAATATTCCTATGTGTGGCAGAGAAGCAGAGAAAGAATGATTAGTCACTAATACAACAATTTGAGCAGAACTAAGCATTCCATTTTAATAGAGATTTGGAAGCCAACTAAAATCCTTACCTTCCCATTTGCCATTCCCATTATTCAGCCTTCACAGATTTGTAAATAATACTCAAAGGTATAGCATCAAAACGGCTTCCAACCGGTCTCTGCTTCTAACAAGCTGAGGTCTCCCAGATTTCTTCATTACTGTTAATCATGTTCAACTTGTCTCTGTTTGCTCATTTCCATAAGTGAGGGTCATCTTGATGATTTGATGCCATTGAATCTCCTGGGTTGGTGCTTTCCCCAAATCAGTAAAGTCCTGTTTGATTCTTGATGGCAAGGACACGATGCCTCAGCTCCAACTTGTTTTTTCATTCAAAGCATGGCTAGGCTCTTTGCCAAGGAGCCTTGATTTTTCCTTCCTGGGCACTGAGGAATGATTGTTTACACAGTCCTCGTACTTACTGGTAGGAGATGGGAGACCCCAGAAAATCTGCAGTATCTCCAAGACAAGAGTTAGGAATCTTTAGCATTCTCTCTCTCACTCTCACTCTCTCTCCTAATATAAGCCAAGTGCTTCTTGGTTGATCTGCCCCAGTGGTTCTCAAACTTGAGCATACATCTGCATCACTAGTACAATTCACGAAATTAGAGATGGCTGGATTGCACCTCCAGGTTCTGGAATGGAGCCTGAAGCTCTGCATTTTTAGTAAGTTCTATGGACTGTACTTGGAGAATCAATGATCTGTTCCCTGTTTTCAGTCAATGACTGTCACCTTGGCTCCTCTTTCTTACATAAAACTATATGGTCTGTTCTGCATAATTTAGCAAGGTCAAAATTTTTTTGTCAATGCTTTGCAAAGCTTTGGAAACATTCAAATATCAGCATGCGTCTGCTCCATGGTATTGAACCTTTTTTGAGTGACGCTGTACAGGCTAGGTCTGTCTGTGACCATGTATTTGGTAAACGGGCCTGCGTCTTCAGGGTTTCTGAATTTAACTTCCTCATATCCAGTAGCAATTTCCACCTCTAAAAGATTCACAATACTTGCTTTGATGCCAGTAGAACTCAGTCTTTTATGTCTTCCTTTGCTAAGACAAGAGAGGATATTTTCTTACTGAGGTGATCTTCATTAAATAAATTCCTAAAACAGAAGTACATACAAGAAAGGTCTACAAGCCAAAAAGTAACTTATGAAATAGCCAATTTTTATATTCCATGCATGCTATGAATCAAAGGCAAGCAAAAATTACACTGGATCATTTCACAAAATGTGTGCATCCATGAATGGCTGTCTGTATTCCTACCAGAATCACATCATGAAGTATTATCTGTGCTCAAAGCTGTACCGCTGATGATAGAATTTTTTCCCTCTGACTTGTCTTAATGGCACACAAGCCCCAATATCAATCAATTACTTCTGGCACTTTGAAAATGAAACTTACTTCCTAGGATCAGGGTCAGTTTTGCAATAATCTCCAGCTGTGTTTACGGAGTTGTTGGGATCACAAGAGTTCCCTCAGCAAAAGGTCATCAAGGGTTGTTCTGAGGAGGAAGAGGAGAAGGAGAAGGAAGAGAAGAAGAAGAAAGAAGAAGAAGAAGAAAGAAGAAGAGGAGGAGGAGGAGGAGGAGGAGAAGGAGAAGAAGAAGAAGGAGGAGAAGGAGAAGGAGAAGAAAGAAGAAGGAGAAGAAGAAGAAGAAGAAATAGTAGTGGTAAGGGAGGAGAGGGAAGAAGGAAAAGGAGAAGGGGAAGGAGAGGAATTAGAAGAAGAAGGAGGAGGAGGAAGAGGAAGGGAGGGAAGGGGGAGGTGGAGAAGAGGAAATATACAGAAGAAGAGATAAGTGAATAAAGTAAGCATAGAAGCACAGCCATGTGGGGAGATGTAGCAACCATACACCATGATACTTAGTCTCATGGCTCCAAATTCCTAGGGCCATACATTCCTCTTATCCCCAATTTCTATCAGATATCTCTTTTCAATAACAACGAATTTCAATTTTTACTTAATAGGTTTTGACTGATGAGGGAAAAAATATGTCCTAACTAATGCTCTGAATGCTGGTCTGCAGAGCCTGTGGTTGTGGTGGACAGATAAATTGGGCATTTTTTCCTCTTACCCTGAGAAACAAAGTTGTCCCCTGGGACATATGTAAAGCCTGGATGATGGTGAGGTTTTGTGATCAGTGTGGAGTAGGAGAGATACTGCCTTGTGCTCACCAAGTACTTTTCTTCCCGATACACATTCCCCAGCCTCCTTGGAGAATAATTTGGGACCATGTAACTGTTCCAGCCCAAGGAACTTGGGTGGATGGGAGTGTGCCCCATTAGACCTGGTGGACCCTATACCTTTTCCCATGTCAGGGTCCTTGGAGGCCACGTGCTGTGGGAGAGAGAAGATGGGAAACTTTTGCATCCCTGAGCCATTGCTTAGAAGTAAGCCATCTGACAAAAAAAGCAAATGGGAATTTGCTTGAGCATAAGAGATCTGATTGTGGGAGGCCAAAGAGATTGTTAGTACTGTTTGTTACCACAGCTAGCCTTACAAGTAGTGACTGATACAAAGGGTGAAATGGGTAGAGGTTTTCCTCATGTTTAAACACGTTACAAACCTAGGATAAATAGAACGGAATATGTAGGGTAGAACAAGACAGCAGACCTGGCCCACTTTTGGGGAGGATCTTGAGCAACTCTGCAAGCCTGGAGTTCCAGAATTCCTTCATCTCCTGGCCATTTCCCATTTCATGCTTATTCTCTCAGTGGAAATCGGGTCAGCAATTAGAAACATGGGATGGTGCTTTAATCTTCACTGCTGTACCCTGTGAGAGATGTCAGGTTAAAAAAAAATAGAAGGTCCAATTGGAACCTTGGTTCTTGGCGCTGACAGGGAAGCTCTCAGTGTATGTTTTCCCCTGAGGTGTTGACTTGAAGCTTCAGTGAGGACTACCTAAAAGAAGCTCACTCTTTTCTGTGCTGCTTTATTTATCACCAAGATCCCTTTACTAAGTTATAGCACCTGTAATTATGCTAGAGCAGCATGATTGGTTGTAATGAGAAGTTTATTACCCAGAGCCTGAATCAGCAGTGAAGCAAATAACGTATTATGGACGTACTCGCACGTATATTAAGATGCCGGTTAAGCTGTGATTTCATTAGATGAGCTGATGTGGCTTAAAATATATGTGAGGGCAACGCAAGATATTAGATTGCAATCTGGTACATTTATGAAAATACACTGAAATCTCATGTCACCGTGACCACCTCTGTGCATTAAAGCCTCTACGCGTCATCTCTGTGGACTTAGGCTTTTTCCATACGAACATAGTTTGGAGTCTTTCTAATCTTTTGTAATGAGGTTGGCCAGGTTGCAATCAATGGATGCTCAAGGAGAAAGCAAGATTATTACTATCTGTGGACTTAGAAGGCTTCTGTATTTAGCATATGTGCCAATGGATCATGAATGAATATTATTCTTTGTTTGTTTGTTTTACCTGTCAGGGACTCCTTAAATTCTCAAATGGAAATAACTTGCTGCAGGCTTTTACCACACAAACATAGTATGGAGTCTTTCTAATCTCTTGTAATGAGGTTGGCCAAGCTGTAATCAATGGACGCTCAAGCATGGCATATGAAAAAAAACTGGGCCACCGCGGGGTGTTAGCTAGCTTCTCCTTGTCGCATTTAAGTAACGCAGTTTCTTTCTTGCAAAAGCTTAGAGGGTTAAATTTTATTTTACTTTTCCCTCAGACAACAGTATGATTATGATTAGAAAAGTCTTTTATGTTATTTTAATTTTTTTGGCAATAATATGCATTCGGAGCTTGAACCCCTCTCCCCCCAACCCTAAAAGGTATGTTGATAATGGTTGTTCATGATTTTGCAGAGCATAACTGCTCTATGGACCTCAATTCGGTGGAGAGCAGACATGCATGAAAGAAATCCTTGAAGTCAGAAGATAAACAGCTCAGTGAGATTTTAAATAATTGGATAATAGCTGACATATCACCTTATCCAGTAGCATGCTGAAATAAAATCATTAATCTACTTTTAGGGTTATCTCCTCTACGTTTTGTACAAAGATTTTAACTTTCTCATGATCCTTACATAAGTGATTCAGTGACACACCATTAAAGCTAAAAAGTCGATAATTCTCTTAGGTATATATTGTCATATTTTTTCATCCGTAGTTTCAAATCAGATCCCATCATAGGCAATGATTTCCCAAGAAATAGTATCCAAAACCATGTGTTCACTTGAAAGAGTCTATGCAGCACATTCCAATACATTCTTCCTCTTGACAATAATAGCATCTTGTTTGCATGAGGGTTTAGGATTATATTTTATGATGATAATTCCACTTAACTGATGCAGACATGAAGATGGGAGAAATTGCGTTGCCCTCTCTCTGCCTCCAGCCAGTTAGCTCCTGTTATTCCGCAAGATGGGAATACAAAGCATCACTTTGGCTTTTTATCTGTCCTTGGGATTCGTGGACAGGTTGATTTGCTGGCAGTGAAGACATTCTGAGAGATGGTATCTCTCTGCCCCATGGCTTCCTCATGGCTCTCTCGTCTTACATCTGGTGTTGGGGTGTATGGAGGGGTTTACGGAATTTTAAGAGACCATCCCCGATGATTTCCTTCGTCTCCCACCTGTTTCTCATGTTTCGTGAGACCTCACAATATTTCCGTCTCACAGTGAAGGAGGCAGTGTTAGGTTTCGCTAGCCAGATGCTAATTTGAAATAAAAAAAAAAAATACAGAAGGTATTTTTGAAGAACACCATACGTTTCATTGCCTTGGATGTCTCTTTTCTAAATATGGCATTACACTCTCTCTCAGATGTGACATTACTTTCACTTTACGAAGGAATAGTTAGTCCATACTGATCACAGCAGCCTGTGGGATTTTCACCGACGGACCCTCAAGTTTTATCTCACCTAAAGAAGATTGAACGCCTGCGCTAAATAGTAATATTTTGCCAGGGCCCTCTTCCTCAGAGTGGCTCGAGATTCACGACATTGATGTCCACAGAACTTTGCTAGGTGCCGCCTTGCACGACTAAAAAATGACAGTCATTTTTCTCTTATTAATTGAATGTCAGTTTATTAAAAAAGAATCATTCTGGTTATCAGAATTCATTAATATTAATACCGTATAAAGCAACAGAAACAACTGTGTGAGAATGTAGTGCAACCTTGCCATCAGGGTTGAAATGACTGCATCTTGATTTGCTCAAGTTGGTGATGGAAAAAAAAAAAAAAACACATATATAATTGCTACCAATGAACAGATTTCCTGTTTCCACGGTTTCTTAGAAAGATATGAGTGGCAGTTCTGTATTTAACTTTATGCATCTGAACATTTGGAAGAATTGAAAATAGAAGCAATTTTCTCCTCTCTCCTTCCTTGTTATTACAATCAAATTACCTAAACAATTCAGATAAGATGTAATTCAGGGTTTTGAGTTATCCAAATAATCACATCAATTTCCCAAATTTATGGGATTGCAAAGACAATTCCAAAAACTCGAGAGAAAAGCATTTGCCAATTCTTAGGAAAATCAAATGAATCGGTGAGCAAACATACATGGTTTTGGGGTCGATATTAATCGATACATTGCTCTTTCTAGCTAGGCATATAAACATTTATGGGTGAGCTCCCCGATCCATGGGACCACATGTGGGCACCCATGTGTGCATGCATGCATGACCATGTGTATGAATATTTGTGGCTAAATCTGGGGAAGAAGGGATGCTTTAGAAATTACAGACATTAAAATCACCACTTACATGATTTCATTTCATGTCAAGGACAAAGCAAGCATCTGAGCAGTTTGGCTCAAAGACAATTTCCTCTCTAGTGTCATTCTTAGAAATATCACAGGACACCACCTAGAGATAAATAGATGTCCATTTAGAAGGAAAGAATAAACAACTGTCTCGGGGGAGTAAATAGCCATGAGGAGTGACTTTGATCTCCTGGAGATGCTCTCTCTGTTCTGTGTCTCTGGAATGTCGGGTCTCTGCTCCGTGGGGATTGAAATGGCCCCTGTAGGTGTCATCGAGGAAAGTCGCGATTGTAATCCACTTACGCCCACAGTGTCTTCAAAGTTTACCCCAGTATTCTTTTCCAGGAACTTAATTCTGAGTAAAGAGGTTTTCATGCAAAATCACATTGACAAATACTTCTCATTAGTGTATATTTATTCATGTTCTTCTGGTTGTTTTCACGGTAAGATTTTGGAATAAAGGGCATGCACAGCCAGCTAGCGAGCCTATACAAATAGATGGAAATAAAGCCCCATCCTTGCCTAAAGCACCTTAGGAAGGATTTGCAAATGCCCGTCATGTATGCAGCTCATAAATGAAATCCTGTGTCTTCTTCAAGTGAAGTCTGGCTTGCTTTCTCCTTGGATGTCTTGTTAGAGTGAATCTGGACATGATTTGTGACAAATATTCTTGATTTACTTTTCAAATTCCAGAATGTTCCACATGGGAGTTTCTCACTTTGCATACGTATATGCAATATGTATTGTAGATCTTTTAATATGTATATACAACATATATCAATATGTGCATGTAAATATGTGCAGAAATAATTGGTAAGGAACGTATATATCGTAGTAGACACTGAATGCCATTTTTTGCAAATGTTACGTTATTGGGGTGTATATAATGAGGCTATTTCCATGTCTGAACATATGCTCATAGTAGCAGTGTTTTGTTGATATGATTATAAGCTAATGGTGTAATTTGGCAAGTTTGATATAAAAGTGCTTTGGGGGGTGCCTGGGTGGCAGATTTGGTTAAGAATCTGACTCTTGGCTTCAGCTCAGGTCATGATCTCAGGGTCGTGAGATTGAGCCCCCTGTCGGGCTCCAAGCTCAACGTGGAGTCTGCCTGAGACTCTCTCTCTTCCTCTCCCTCTGCCCTTCCCCCCCCACTCCCCCTCTCTCTCAAATAAATAAATCTTTAAAAAAAAGTGCTTTTGTTTTGAGGGGTTTTATTTGACTGGGGGTGAGGGTACAGACTAGCAAGTTGTGGGAAGTGCTTAGTGAGGTCAAGATGAGACAAAGAGGTAGACAAGGTTCATTTAAAATCATGTTCTGTTACTGGGCACCCAAATGTAAGCTACACTAAATTAGAACAAAGTAGCCCAAAGCTGTACATTAGCTCTTTGTTAAATGGTTTTGAATAAGATGTATCAATAATATTGTACATGACACTTTTGCCTTTGACTTTCTTTGAATCTGGCCAGCCCATTTACTCTTCTTCTCATTTGTTTTATGATGAGAGTCTTCTAATTCTGTCTCCACTCCTTGATATATGTACAGACATGCAAATTCATATGTACATTCATGTGGGGGGACTTTCCAATATACATTTTAGGTAAAAAAAAAAAAAGGACAGAATTCAGGAGAATGTTCTTACAGCTGCCTTTTGCATGTGCTCTGTTAAAACACACACATACACACATACATAGGATTTCTTTTTTTTCTTTTTTTAAAGATTTTATTTATTTATTCATGAGAGAGAGAGAGAGGCAGAGGGAGAAGCAGGCTCCCAAGGAGCAGAGAGACCGATGCGGGACTCGATCCCAGGACCCTGAGATCATGACCTGAGCCAAAGGCAGACGCTTCACCATCTGAGCCACCCAGGCGCCCTACATAGGATTTCTTTATTGTAATTTTGCAGTGATTCACAACAGATGAAATCGTGCATTGTTTCTGGTACAAAATGGATGTCAGGGACCTCGAGTGGGAGGGGCAATTAATTTTCTGTAGTGCAGACTCAAACCTGATTTTAATTTTAAGAAATGCAATTGGAAAGAATACATTGTTGACTTTGCTGCCAACAGTCCAGTTTTCATGCATATTATAGATTCAGGTTTAACGCATTATATGCACATTAAAAAAAAAAAAACCTTAGCGTATTATTTTAAATCAATATTACCTAAAATTTTAATCATGTTTTCATGTTTCATATTTCATATTTTTCAATGTCTTCCTATGAATGCTATACATTCTCGGGTTGCATTACATCTGTCTTTAGCCATTTTGGTACACATGTCCTGAACTTTACATGATGTGTCATTCTCATTCCTAGTTGTGTTCAGCTAAGTTTTCCTGACTAGAATTCTAATTGATTCACAAAGTTGACTAGGCTTTTCTGAAATCAAGATTACAGGAACTTGTGTAGCGAAGCCCTCTCCCCTATCCTTCCTCTTTAAAAAAATTAATATAGGGAAAAGTCATAAAATGGAGAAAGGAGCAGGAAGTAGGGTCAACATTGTTTTTCTTAACTCCAAAAGAGCATGATTGTAAGCTATGCTTGGTGCCTACAGCAAACACCTTGCAATTTTACTTGTGATCGTTGCTTACAGTCCATGAGATTTAGATACCCCATGACTTAACCAGTAGGAGCCAGCATGAAAACACTGTCAAAGGCTTTCCTGTTTTTCTGGGAAAAGAAGTTAATTGGCTGGGACTCCAATTAAGTAACTTCTGGTACTCAGTTGAGTTCCTTCTTGTTGGAGAACATAGGTAATAAAAATTTGTAATGTTACAGCTTACACACATATTGAAGATAAGTTCGCACAACTTCCTGTGACAGAACAAGAACTGAGGCCACCCTGCCCCCCTGGAAGGAGCTAAATAATTGGGGGAAGATCACTTAGCAAATAATTAGTGAACCAACAGAAAATAATCAAAATTATCAATCTTGTTCTAATGCTCTTCTTATGTGGCTGTGACACAAAGTTAGGACAGACTAGGTTATGGAGAAGAGGAGGAAGAGGA
>NC_138385.1:103966586-103999149 GCF_054177405.1 Leptonychotes weddellii | reverse complement strand
GTAAGTGAAATCCACCCCCCATTTTTTTTTTCTGGCTATGACAGCTTCATCCTATTTAGAAAACGAGTTTAAAAGCATTCAATATTATAGTTTTAGAGTGAGTTGTAGACAATTTAATGTTAAATACGTCATGTAGTTCCAGTCAAAGAGATTAACGTGGACTTTGACAGCAGCTTGAAGTTAGACAGAGAGCAGTTAAAGAGGGCTGATGGAGCTAGGGGAGTAGAGTGAGCTTGTGTTTGTGAAATTCTCTGCTCAAGCCCCACAGCAAACAGCACTGGGGAGATGCTGCACACAGCCCAAGACTCTCGTAGGCGAAGAGGACTCAAAGCAGCCACGAAATTCAGCTGTTCTGTGGGCACCGCATCAAATGGTTTATCAGACAACGCTGCCAAAAATGGGCCGCTTTTATTGACTATCTCATTGCAACTCCTTTTCCTTAAACATTGCATAATTAAAAAGTGACACGTATTTCAGGCAGCTTAAAAAACTGTAAGGAAAAAATACACATCTACTCGTTAGAGGTAACACCATGAACGTTTTGCTAATCTCCTTCCATGTTTTCAAATGTACAAAGATACACGGTTGGTTTATTTTTTACATAATTGAAGTAGCATATATTTTAGTAAGATGTATACAATTTGTATATAATTGGACAATTGAACATATTCTTATTGGGCTTATCAGCTGTGATAGGCACCTACATCAAGGAATAAAACATCAGCACTGTTTTAGAAGCTTACCTCATGCAAACTCCTCATAGATATTTCTACTGTCTTCCAAAAGACAATGTTTTTTTTTTCCTGATACTGGACACCAAAGCCTAACCTGGCCACAGTTTGAACTTCATGTAAGTGGAATGATTCAGCATGTTCTCTTTATCTGGAGCTTCCTCTGCTCAGTGTTATGTTGGTGACTTTAATCTGTGATGCAGAATATAGGGTAGGTGACTCCTTTGTTTTAAAGATTCCCTTTCATGAATAGCTACAATTTATTTATCCATTCCCTTGTTAATGGACACCTGGTGTCCAGTTTTTAAGAATTACCTACCTATAGGCTATAAATGTTCTTAAAATAATTGTGTGTCTGTGTGTGCTTGCATGTGCATGCAGACATGTGAACATACATCTTTGGGAACTGTTGGATCAGATTTGATTTCTCTCCTCAGCTTTGGTGAATATCATCAGAGAATTTTCCAAAGATGCCGAACCATCAAAAGTAGGAGAGATCCAGTTGCTCTAATTTTCTCCAGCACTTGATGTTTCTTGACTTTATTTCATTATAGCCAATCTGGTTGGTGTGGGGTATTAGCTCATTCTGATTTAATTTTTAATTTCCATCATGATTAATGAAGATGCATTTTCTCACATGGTAATTGGGAATTCGGGTATGCTCTTCTGTAAAGTCTTTTAGGCCCACCACTATGTTCAACTATCTGCTTTCTTCATATTGATTTGTAAGAATCCTTAATTATTCTGCATACAAGTCTGCTATTCAGAGCAATTTATGTATTTTGAGGCATTATACATATGATGAACATATTCTCCCATTCTGTGGTGTGTATCTTCACTCATTCAGTGATGTCTTTTGATGAATGACTATGTCATCGTATGGTCCTTATAGATATCATATTTTCTCCCATTGCATGACATGTATGTTCACTCATTCAGTGGTGTCTTTTGATGGATAACTATTGGTTATGTTATGGTCCAATGTAGCTGTCTTTCCTTCATTTTTTTTTTTTTTTTTTTAAGATTTGAGAGAGCATGAGCAGGAGGGGCAGAGAGAATCTCAAGCAGACTTGATGCTGAGCATGGAGCCTGACCCTGAGATCACGAACTGAGCCTAAACCGAGAGTTGGATGCTTAAACGACTGCACCACCCACACATCCCTTTTTTTTAATGTACATTTTAAGACACATTTCCTAACACAAGATCGTAAAGGTAATTTCCTATGTGAACTTCTAGTTTTATTGTTTTACTTTTGAAATTTAGACCTACAATCTATGTGAAATAGAATTTGTATATGGTGTGAGGTACAGATCTTTCTCCTCTCTACATAGTTACCCAGTTGAGAAATACTATACACTGAAAAGATTGTCTGGTAGTGTGTGACAAGGTTTTGTATCAAAATTCAAATATCTTTATGAGTGGGTATATGTAATGTCTCTATTCTATTAGATAATTTAGTGTAATACCATATTGTCTAAGCTATAACTATATAATAAATCTTAATATCTGAAAATGTAAGCCCCCGCCACACAGAGAGTCCTCCCTTTAGAGTCTCTGAGATGTCCTTGATCTTTTGTATTTCCATATGCATTATAGAATCTACTTGTGGATTTCTACACACTAGGATTTTGACTGAGTGTAATTAAGCCACAGATCATTTTATCAAAGTTTGATATTGTAACAGTATTAATGTAATTTTATTTTTTTAATGTAATTTTAAATATACTCTTTTGCAAATTGATTTTCCAATCTTTAGTTCCCAATCTATTGCTATATAATTTATATTAGTGCATTGATCTCTTATGCAGTGACTGAGAAAATGTCAAATATTTCCAGTTTCTCATTTTTTGTTAATGTAATGATTTACATTAAGATTTTATTTGAGAAAGAGCATGAGTGGAGGGAGGGGCAGAGGGAGAGGAAGAGGCAGACTCCCCACTGAGCTCAACATGGGGCTTGACCCCAGGACCCTGGGATCATGACCTGAGCCAAAGGCAGCTGCTTGACCAACTGAGCCAATCAGATGTCCCTTACATTGATTTCTCTATTTAGCCAATCTTACATGTAGGCGATAATGCGGATTTTGATTTTATATATATCTCTGAATTCAGTTTGTTAATATTTTAGGATTTGGGATCTGGGTTTACAAATGGTGGATAATAACGGATGCAGGTTAAATCCCCTTACTTGTCACTTGTCTTTCTTGCATTGCCTTCTTCACATCTTGCCATCAAAGAGGGAACTGAGAAGCTACATTTCCTACATGACCACACTGTTTCACTTTGTTTTTTTTCCTACCAACTGTTTTGAAGAAGGCAAAGAAACTCGGTGCTGCCACTCAGCAAAGACTGGGTTTTCTCTTGTGACACCTTTTTTAAGGTTGCAAAAAAATCAGCATGTGTGAATGTCCTGTTGGAATGCTGTCATGACCCAGGTGTTCCTACTTCGATGGGAAGTTGATGGGGATATAACCTGCATCCTAAGGTATCACAGGTGAATTGTAATGATGGCTTGTCTCAGCAAAACTTGCCCTCAGCCTACCTCACTCAGATCAGTTCATAGTTTGAGTCTACTCTGTGCAGCTTTGACTCTTGCAAACTATGTACTGTTAGGGAAGGTTACTTTGGTTGCAAGCAACAGAAACTTGCTGTTGACAGCTTGGGCACCAAAGGGAAACCCATCGGAAGGATACTGGTGTGTTTCTCCCATTGTCAAAGAATGTGTTTAATTGCAAAGTCCCTGTAAAGGAGTTGACCAAGAAAGTTCTGGAGGCTTCTGAGTGGGAGTTGTTGTACTTCATCATTAGAAAGCTATCTGCAGGTCCACCTCACTTCAGATGTCCACTCCTGGACCAATCAACTGAGGCCATGTCTTGGGCTCTTACTAGGATAATTATGGATACACATTCTGGGATGGATACACATCTAGAGATGACAAGAGGTGGGTGCAAAGCAATTTCTAGAAGATGTGGTAAGTACTGAAGCTAACAAAAATGTGCCAATCCAAGATAGAAGCAAAGTGTTGAGAAAGGTAAATCACATCCTAATTCATTCCAAATGGGATATTAAGGGTTAGAGGGGATACCATATATTGCCAATGTGCTTTTTATCTCTTTTGATCCCTTTAGTGGTTGAGTTTTACAAAACAAGAAACAAAACACACACACAGGGTTATTCCCAGGCTGTATATAAAGAGACATGGGCTATGGTCATAATGGGAGGATTTGGATTGCTAAAATGCAAGGTTTACTACTGGACATTCCATTGAATGACAAACATCCCCGAAAGGGATATGTAATGGCATGGATCATCGTCACCTAATCGTGGGGGTCAAGCAATAGAATGCCGTCTGCACTGTGCATAAAACATAACAGTGCAATCCTGCTGCATCATCCACAAGAGGAGAGCAAACAGTCGCTGGGACAGCAAAGATGTGACATTTGCAGACATCCCTGCGGCACTGGGAATGGAGGATTATTTTTCAAGAGTGCTATCTGTGATGTTGGGAGCAGATTTCCTCATTCTGGTCCTGAGGACATGTGGTTGTGGCAGGTCAAGAGGGAAAGAAGACTGAGCTGTTCTAGCCTTAAGTCCTGTAAAGGTGAAGAGGAAGCCATGACCATCACTTTAACAGATAAACAGATCACCCTCTTTGATATTTTCACCATGCATTTCATAAGTCACTATTTTGATGTGTGTAAAAATCATGACTCCACACACTGCTGCATCCCTGATTGTACAGTTCACATATTCCTACTAGTCCAGAATCAAACTATTTTAATATAGATCTTAATATGTTTGTCAGCATGAATACTAATTTGACATTCCAAATTAGGTTTTAAATATCTCAACCTACATGAGGCTGCATGGTGTTTTTGTTTCTCTCTCCCCAGTGAAGTAATGCAGCCTGCAAATTTAGCTCTTTACAAGGATTTATGCAAATTGAAATTCTTTGTGCCCCAAACAATATTGTTTATCCTATACCAGATGATGTGTAGAAAGATACAGTGAGCTCATCTAAACGATATGTGAAACACTTTACCCATCTGTATTTATTTGCTACATAGAATCTTTCACAATTCATTCCAAAATCAAATTTCCATAGTAACAATATTTTTTAAAATGCACTGACCCATCAGGTTGCAAGTTCTCAGTCATAATCTGGCAGCTGTCCTTAGGGGAGCTAAAAATAAATCATGCATTTACGGAAAACATCCACGTAAAACTATATTCCATTTTTACAAAATGTGTTTTTGAAATAGAGGTTTCAATACTATCCTTATCAAAATGCTTAAAATTTATCATATATTTGATGCTAAGTAATTTTGTGATATCAAAAATTCTCTAAATTTTAGAGATTTTTGTTGCTCTAGTTCTGATGTTGACCAACATAAATTTCCATTTTCTGTAGTTGGTGGGATCCATTTCAGATAATTCATGATGTTGTTGTCCCTGAAATTGCCTGTTTTATAAGCTAGGGACTGAAAAATAAACTCTGGGATTCTTATCATAGGTCCATCCGATAGATGATCTGTTTGTAGTTCAGGGAGCCTTTAGATTGAGCTGACACCCAGATGTTCCTGAATGGATGCTTGTTACCCTCCATGGATGGATCACTTCAGTCAGAAAATCTCTTCCATGCCCCATACACACTTGGCCTAAAGTCGTACATGCAAGACTCACCTGAAGCATCAGAGGTCTGTTGGACTTTCCTGGACACCTAAAAATCTCCTGCAGGTATGAACCTGTCATTTGCAGATGGCATGGATTTGAATGACCACACTCTGGAATGAGAAATATTCACTAAATTGATGTATTTATTTCATAAAAGCAATCTCATTTCAAGCACTCATTGTGGGATTTTAAGAAAACTAATGGTGGTCATCACTGGGACTTTCAAATTCCAAAGGTTGGGACGGGGGGAAGAGGTTAGGGTGCTACCCAGTCTAAAGTATCAATCTCCAGTAGTTGATCTACACTGGTCCCACCCAGAGATGTGGCTAAGGGATAAATTAGTGTTTCTCAGTGGGATGGGAGGTGGGGATGAGATGGTGGTATTGTGTACTCCTGGGGACGTTTGATAATGACACATTTTTGGCTGGGGAAACACTACTGGTATCTGGTGGGTAGAGATCAGACATGTTCCCAAACATTCTAATGTGTACATGACAGCCCCGTGACCAATAAAGAGGTATATGAGATAATAGAAAATATCTGTACTGGTCTCTGCCCTGGTTCCCTGCATGGGGGCTCCTAAAACCCTTGTAATTTTGTAAGTGTTAAGAGCACTAGGAGCATCTTGTTCCATTGGGGTGCTTCTGGGTGGGCTCCTGGATGGGGGCTGGTCACCATAAAGACCAAACCATGATTAGAAGCTTGGAATTTTCATTGCCTTCGCCATCCTCCAGACATGGGAGCAGGGCCAGAAATGGAATAACGGATCATGCCTAAGTGAGGAAGTCTCCATAAAATCCCAAAAGTATAGGGCACAGAGAGCCCCCTGATTGGTGAATAGTCTGCTTGGGGTTTGTGATACACCCCAATTCCATGGGGATAGAAGCTCCAGTGCCTGGGACCCTTCCAAACCTCACCCTGTGTATCTCCTCATCTGGCTATTCATCTGTGTCTTTTACCATCTGCTTTAATAAACTGGTAAAGGTAAGTGTCTCCTTGAGTTCTGTGAGTTGCTCTAGCAAATTCATCAAATGCAAGGAAACCTCTGATTCATTCCAAGTTGGAGAGAAGTTGTGGGCAACCCGGGGACCTGCTACATGCAACTGGTGTCTGCACTGGGTGGGGGGTGGTCTTGTGGGGCCGAGCCCTTAGCCTGTGGGGCCTGATACTATCCCCATATAGATCGTGTCATGATTGAGTTAAATGTAGGACACCCAGCTGGTGTTTCAAGAGTGAAGGAGACACACAAAGAGAAAGACACGCAGGGAAAACTGCAGGTGTTTCTGATTCAAGTACATCTCCAGTCCCAAGTATCAGTAGTGCCAAGGTTCAGAAAGGTGGTTCCAAACCCAAGGGAAGAAACTCTCCTGCTTCTACACCTTGCCCTGGTCTAGACGACCATGTGTCTTCATTCCAACCTCCCTTAATAAGAAGCATTGCCTTCCCACTGGGGATCCTACCGTCTCCCCTGGCACCTTTGGTAAACCTGCTAAATTACTATCTATTTTACAAGGATTTCCCACCTCTTCCAATTGCACATGACTTCCAGCTCCCCACATTCAAACCTTGCTCCCTTGTCTGGTGCCCGAGGAAACTTTGGACTCTAACAAACTGTCTTTCCTATCACTTAGTCTTCAAACTGGTGTCTGTGTATTCCAAAACTCTTTCTCGGCTACTCACCAGAACAAAACCCTTCACTTTAACTGTGTGCACAATTGAGTATAAAGTCCACTCTATAAAACAGTTTCAAAAGAGGAAAGAATGTACAAACCAGAATATTAATAGTAGCATACTAAAACTAGTGGTGTGAATATTATTTATATAAGCTTCTCTATGTTTTTAAATTTTTCATTACAAATATTTGCTATTCCATAATAAATTATAATTCTTTAAATTCCTATTCTCTTAAGGAACATCTTCCATCTGGATGGCACAAAGTTCCCTACTTATTCTCAAGCTTAGCTCACGTGAATGCTAATACTATTTTTTATAATGATATTGCAGTAGTTATACATATAACAAATACATTTCTTACAATCTACTTACAGGATTGTAGGGACATTTGCATTATGTTAGACTGGCTTTATAAAAACCAGCAAGAATTACATAACTGCATTCACCAGATCTATTGCTAGCATAATTCATAACATGAGCATATATTTCCCCAAAGCATTAGTGGTATGTTTGTTCAGATGTTATGTGTCTTCAATTACATTAAATCTAAACATTCCCAAAAAATAAGCATAGTAATTGTGTAACTTCCTTTGTTTTGTTCCTCGAGGAAACCTGTGAAGCCCTAATTGCATCCTGTTCTCTGTTGTTCATTGCTAAACGATCTGAGGAAAACAGGTCTGGCAGCTCAGAAAATTGTACTATAAAACCCCTTGAGAAGAACACCCTTCAGTTCATTGTAAACCGGAGAACTCAGACCAAACTTCTCATTGAAAGAAACTAGCAAAGTTGGACAAAATAAAAAGTGTTGCAATGGTTACCAGGTCAATATCTGGGGAATTTAGTGCTGATTTTCTTTTAGGGTTGTCTCCCAATACTTTCAGAGGCAGTGAGAAACTGAGCAAACTTTTCAATAGCCTCATTGATTTAGAGGGAAAAATGCCCAGAATGCCCAGAAGCACCAATAAATCTCCATGCTTTAGATTGAGACCCCTAAATGCTATACCCTAGGAGTAAGTATAATCTACACCAAGTCTGGCTGGCACCAGAACTAAAACCCATGAGTCTCATATAACACTCTAGGATGATCTGGGGTTGGCAATGCCAACTAGCCAGCTTTTTTTTTTCTGAATGAAGATAAAATCATTTGAGACCTAAAATTATTCATGTTTTGTCATAGATAATGTCTGGCATGGAATTAGAAATGACTAGGTACTTGAAGAGATAAAACCACATCAACTCAAACCAAGAGGAATAATAGAACAAAGAGGATCCACCCCTTTCCGTAACTGGTAAAATAGGAACACACAAAAAAAGTTTTAATGTAGAGAAGTTTTGAAAACCATCAAAACAAAATTGACTGAATTAACATACGCAGTATATTGCATTCGAAAAAAATAGAGACTATGTGTTCATTTGAATATGTGAAATACTAACAGAATTTGAATTTGCCATATTTTGGCTAGACGGCAAATCTCAACAAAATTAAACAGATTGCAAGCATGAAGAATATATTGACCATAGGCTAATTCCTAGCCATCAATAATCAAATACAATGAGAAAATTAATATGCTTGAAAAATAGGAAAGCATATTTTTAAATGCTATATATCAAAAAGAAATCAGAGTATTTTAATAAATGATAGTGAAGCCTCTATCTTCCTAGAATAGAGGCTTCTATCAGTGCACAATTACTTTCTTGTGGTTATGTGCTGATATGTGCTATTTTGGCTAAAAATTTCCCTCTGTTTCTGCATTAAAGACATCCAACACTTTCTCTTTGAGTTGAGAATAAGCCCTGGTAGCCTTTTGTCAATATTTCTATGCAAACTTTTATAAACATGTGCAAAGACGATCAAAAAGAATGAAGAATGTGAAACTGAAATATAAAACTGTCACTATTTACAGATGGTGTGGTTGTGTATGTAAAAAAATCCAAAATAATTTACATAAAAATGATAAGTACAAAGTAGTTTAGTTGGGTTCCTCAATACAATGCAGATGTATAGATTTTACTAATTTTAACTATATACCAGCAACAAATGAAATATAAAACATATGGTATTTATATATTAAAGTATTGAATATGTACCTATAATTCTAGCAAAATATGAGCAAGATTCCATGATTTCTACATGGATTCATATAATATTAAAGTAAATGATGTAAGAAAATAGATATAATGAATGCAGTGTGCATGGGTTGTAACACATAATACAATGTAAATATCAATGTTTCTTCCAGTTGACATATAGATTAAATATAACCTTATATAAAATACTAGCTGGAGATGTTAAAATTTGTGTGATCTGTATGATTAAGAAAAGGAATATATTCTTGAAGGAGGAAAAAAAGATGGTGAACGTATTCTGCCATATTGTAAAACTTAGTTGTGCTATAAAAAGGCAATTTGGTATTGGCAAGAGGGATTAAGCAGATCGATAGAATAGCAGAGAGTTTCAAACAGACCCATGACAGTTTATGATCAAAGTGAAATGGCAGAGCCATGGAAGAACAAAATTGTCAAGACATGGTGCTGGTTCAGGTGGACCCCCAAAGAGAAGGAAAGGAATATTGATCTGCACAGCACAGAAGAAACATCAACTCCTCATTGATTCTGGCACTGGTTATGGACAATCACACAATATACCTTACAGAGTAAAACATGAAAAAGATACCTTCATGAGATTTGCAAAAGGAAAAAATTTTTAAATGGGACTCAAATTGCATTAACCATAAAGGAAAAGGTTAATAAATGAAGCTGGATGACAATTAAAAATTTCTATTCATCAACAGTCATTATTAAGAAGAGAAAACGTCAAGCCACATAGAAGAGAGAGACAGGTAGTTGATAGATAAAAGATTGATACATGAATAGAAAAGTAGAGGATTGAGAGAACAGATATGGATAAACTTCTATTATTCACAGAAAGAGTATTTAATGTGGGCTGTACAGTTGACCCCAAAGTTTGCATCTTTATCAGGTTCAAAGGAGTGATTATTTTTTGAGTGTATGCACCATTAACAATTTGAGTGTTTTTGAACTTTTTAAAGTATATTACATATGCAGCAAATCACAAAAAAAGGTAATCAATAATGCTCAGTTATTTGTATTAAAAAAAAAAAAAAGCAAAGAGGGACACCTGGGTGGCTCAGTCAGTTAAGCATCCGACTCTTGATCTCAGCTCAGGTCTTGATCTCAGGGTTGTAAGTTCAAGCCCTATGTTGGACTCCATGCTGGGCGTGGAGCCTACTTTAAAAAAAAAAAAAAAAAAAAGCACAAAGGACCATGTTACCCACAGCCTATGTCAAGAAAGTGAACATTTCCCAGAACCACAAAGTCGTTCTGTGCCACTTCCTATGTAATCTTAGGCATTTTGTTCCTCTTGCTCATTATTTTGTGAGATTAATCCATATTGGTACGTGCAACATTGCTTTATGCATTTTCATGGCTGAACTGCATTACATAGAACACAATGTATTAACCCACTCTACTGTGGATGGACTTTTCTCCCATTTTGGAGCGGCTACAGATATCACTGAAACACATTTTTCAGGTACATGTATGTGAGTATTTTGGGGGGGTGTATATGTAACCAGAGAATTTCTAGATCACATGATGTGGCAGATAGCATAATGTCCCTGAAAGATGTCCATGTCCTAATTCCAAAACCTGTGAACCTGTGAATATGGTCCCTTCTGTCTTCTTTGACTGCCCTGCCTTCCTTATAAGAGTGCTCTGATTACACTGAGCCCTTCCAGATAATTCAAGATGGAAAAAAACCCAAAGGTTTAAACCAGGCTTTGAAATGTTTGTTCCAACCTATCTGCAAATAACCACAGAAAGTTCTTATAGCCTATTTATACATCGTTGGACTAATTATGGGAAATTGTCTACTGTTACCTTTTTGATCCAGGTTTTATGAGCCCTGAGTCTAACAAAAATAAGTGAGACAGGCATTAGTCTTCCAACAGTAGCTGCCATCTGAAGGGGTCATCATGCTGTACTTCACAGAAATTAGCTCTGTGCGCTGAGCACATGGTCAGCATTCTTGGTTCTAAGGGCCTCAGCAGACAAGTGGATATTTTCTTAATAATGGGTCAGGGAGAAACTCATGTGAGTTTTTACAAACAGATGGATGAATGTCCTTTGCAAACACACTTCAAAAGCGGTTCTTCCGTCTAATTGGTAAAAACTGAGCATGACCCAGCATTACTGTAGACCCAGAAACATTTAAAAATACAATGTGTATCTTTTATGTGAGTTCTAATAAAAATGTACACTCTTGACAATGGGTAGAACCATGAGAATTCCTAGATTTTCATTTTCTCAAACAGAAATCTTCAGGGGGAAAGAAAAGCACTCTTGTTTCAGGAGGCAATTAATACAAACATCAAACTAAGTGTGGAATCCCCAAAAGAAAAAAACAAACTATAAAGATTTCTAATTTAAATGGCTCACTCAGTCATTTTATCAGATTATCACTTAGATTTATGACTAAATTATTAGACTTACCTCTTAGATTTACATTGAATATAACTGTATATCATTTCACTATAAAATCTGTTATATGACATTCCTTTCACATTAAGGGTGAATATAAAAAATCATTTAATATGGTTATAAGTATTTAATATATGAATATCTTAGTATTTAAAGATCTCTGGAGGTTTTCCTTTTCCCTATTCATGTTCATCCAGGAAAATGACCACAAGTCCCTTTGGGTAAGGCTTAGGGGGAGTTTTGAGTTCTGCCACACACCTATTAATTAAATATAGGGTCTTTTCTCAAGCATACCTTTCCTCCATTGAAAGATTCTGCATCTGAATTGCCATGAGTCTGGACATTAGGTGAGACATTGTGATTCCCCATTATATTGAGTTATGCTTTTGCCAAATAGATCTAGGAAATGTCTTCCCTTTTCCTACATCAATTAGCATCTACTAGGCTACTACATTTTCTGAGGTCCAATGATCAGTTAGCCATTGTTAGAGAATTTCAATTCCTACACACTTTGACTTTATTATTCTGTCCTGGGGTATTGTTGACCCATTTTCCCATAAGGGTAACTTATGCCCTGCAGTCTCCACTCTCCCAGGACCCCTTTACTCACACTGAGATCAAGAACTGAGCATGGCTCTCATTTAAAAAAAATCTTAGAAAAACTTAAAAGCAAAATTTGGAAAGATCAAACTGTTTTCAAGTTAATGTAATTGTGCCCCAGGCCAAATTCAACAATATTTATAGAAATGTTAATAACTAAAACAAACACACATTTGTCAACCTAGCAATCTACACCAAGCAAAAACATCTTTCAAAAAACAATGAAAACTTTTTTCAGATGTACAAAAATCAGAAATACTTTTCATCACAAGCAGGTCTGCAGTACAAGAAATTTCAGTCCACAAAGAGATTATGCTAGATAAAACTATGGATCTAATCAAAGCAATTGAGAGCTACAATGATAAGTATGTGGGTCAGTGTGTCAGATTTTTCTTCTTAATTGTTTTAGGAAATAAATAGGTAAACAAAAGTTAAAATGTAGTTTGTGGTTTATAGCATATGTAAAATTAAAATGCATGACAAGATGGCACAGAGATCAGGAGAGTAGGAATGGTCATTAACCATTCTAAGGGAAAAGAAAATTATTCTAATGTTCTTACATTATTCATGAAATAATATCACTGGAAAGGGAATTTATGACAACTTAAAGATTTACAATATAAATACCACAAAGAAGGTCACTTCACAATAATAAAGGGCTCAATTCACAGAGAACATAACATTTCTAACCATTTACACAGGCAATAGAACTTCAACATACCAAATACTAAAATAAAAAATACTAGAAGTAAAAAGTAATAGATTTGCAATGAGTCAGATTTCAATTCCCCTCTTTAATAACTGATAAAATAAGAAAATCAGTAAGTGTATGAGAGTCTATAGATGATCTGAGCAAACCTGAAGTCAGTATGTCACAGTTTATTTTCACAAGAGTCCCAATTTTTGGAACATGTTGAGGTATAATTGACATACACTCAATTGCACATATTTAAAGTACATAATTGGATATTTTGATATATGTGGACAGCCATTAAAACCCCCAATTTTCCTCCTTTTCTTGGTAATTTCTCTTGTATGCCTCTTCCACACACCCCCCCCTGTAAATGAGCCTTGATTCAAGGAGGCAATCACAAGGAAAACTACAAAATATCTCACACTGAGTGATGAGAACACGAGCACATGAACGTTCATTTGGAGGATGCAGGTAAGGAAGTACTAGAGGAACATTTATAGCTCTACATGCTCTTATTAGAAAATATGTTTATTGTTATCCACCCAAACTTCCCTCTTAAGAAGGTAGTAAAATAAAAAATTTAAAAAAATAAAAGAATTAATAAAGAGAAAAGAGGCAATCGACTCCTCATTGTTCATGGAGTCTTGGCAAAGTGTGGCAAGGACATGATGCCGCCTATAGCTGTGTGTCTGCTAATTAAGTGGCAGAATGAAGGCTAAAAAAACTTTCCCCAACATTACAACACATACATGCACACGCTCTAAACTATTTGCATCCCAACTAAAAAGTCCTATAATAGTAAGTGGCAAAAAATTATTCATGAGGGCGCCTGGGTGGCTCAGTTGGTTAAGCGACTGCCTTTGGCTCAGGTCACGATCCTGGAGTCCCGGGATCGAGTCCCGCATGGGGCTCCCTGCTCAGCGGGGGGTCTGCTTCTCCCTCTGCCCTCTTCCCTCTCATGCTCTCTCTCTCAAATAAATAAATAAAATCTTAAAAAAAAAAAAAAAAGAACTTCTCAAACTCAACTCTTTGTCTCTCATTCTCTTGCGCGCAAATAAATAAAATCTTTAAAAAAAAAATTATTCATGAAAGGTAAGGAAATGAACTACTTTCCCCCCCAAAGACTGCATAAATATGTTTTGAAAGTCACAAGATGGGAAGATAAACGCACAAAGCTAAGTATATAAACTGGGGGAAAAAAAAAGGGATTTTGTCACATGAATTTCCCTGATTGGCTATAAGCAGCTGCTGGAGGTCGTAGATTCCTACTCATAACGGGGACTGAAAAAAACTAAAAAATAAGGTATCTGCTTCCTCGTTTTCAAATCAACAAACTCTAACATGCTAGGAAGCATATAATATAATCTAGCAATAGAAGGCATGGTATTTTTCAGATAAGTTTGTAGTCGAAAAGGAGTTAATTTGTTTTTGGTTTTTGTTTTTTTAAGAACCACATTTGAGTTCAGCATTGCAGCCTGCTTAGTATTTCTCTCCATAAAATATGTGAAGCTCATAAACATGTTAACTTTTTTTTCAATTCAGGTTTATTCCTTCGAATGCTTAAGTATTTTAGATGCTTAAGAATATTTACAAATAATCACTATATTTCAACTCTATATGCCAAGCAGAACAATACTATCAAATTACTATTACATCAGGTTTTATATTTAACTGTTAAAATGGCATTCACGTATATTACTGTCACAACCAACTGAGCCCTCAATAAGATGCTTTGAAGATCACCATAGAAAATACATTTACTTCCCATTTTATCTCCTTTCACTTGTTTTGTGCCTCTAATCTCTAGGCATTGAGTAATGCTATTTTGTCTGTTTATTCAATCTTTATGAAACTGAATTGTGCTGATAACACAATTGACTTTGGAAATCCTGCTCCATTAGTGGGCTGGGGCAGGCAGTGATTTGCTTCAGGATCTTGAAGCTTTTCATCCATCCGTTACAGTGACAGGCTGGTGGCCATGTCCACAAATCCATCCCTGTCAGAACAAATCTATTCATAGACAACCCTGAGCATGAAAAGCTCTACTGCATATTTGTAACCTATTTTTGGAGGCATTTCCAGCTTCCTTGCAAAGGATCACTATCAACACAGTCTACTACCCAGAGAGAACTCGCTTATCATTTCACACATTATAGATAGGGCTTCAATTTTCTTGGCCATTTTCCTTAAATGGAACATTTTAGAAGCCGAGATTTTGATGATAATAGTATCTGGTAAGAAATAAGGCAAAAGACCATGCAAAATATACATTTTAAAAAACACTAGGGTGTATACTTTTCATCAAATTTTACATATTTTTAACTTTTTAATGATGAAAATCATGCCTGATGAGGGTAAAGAATTTCAATTAATGTAGCCACATAATGAATTAATGAATTCAATTAATGTAGCCACATAATGAAAAGTCACTCACTGGTCAAAACAAACAAACAAAACCCAAAACAAGCCCACTCCTTTTCTGCTCGCAGAGATAAATGCTGTTAAAACATTCTCAGAGTACCTGGCTGGCTCAGTCAGTAAAGCATGTGACTCTTGAGCTTGGGGTCATGAGTTCAAGGCCCATGCTGGGTATAGAGATTACCCAAAAATTTTTTTTAAAAAGTAAAAAAAAAAAAAAAAAAAAGGCATTCTCATCTACTCTTTTAAGATTGTTTATATGTGACCATATCTACATTTCTGACAACTAGGTGAGTTCTGCAATGCATGAGATACCAAGTAGGTGGTTCTACTCTGGCTGGCTGGGACATTCGAGCTCTTAAAGTCATGCTCACATCTTTCTTTCCCATGCTCACCCCCTTTGCACCTGTTCGCTGGGATGTACCATCTCAGTCATAGTCAGAGACTCAAGAACACCCTCCTAGATTTTAGACCACCTGCATGCACAGCTCCATCATTCCCATTGCCTGACCCACAGATTCTAGCCACAGCAGGTGCTAAGAATTCAGACAAGTGCCTCCTCCACTCAAAAGAATCACCTTGCTCTTCTTAACCACCAGCTCACCAGGAGGGAATTTGTAGTTAGGCAGAAAGCCAGGCTCACACAAATTCCTTTTCTTAAGCATCCACTATCTTGGGTGCCTATTGGCCAATGTCAGAAAACAGCGAGTATATCTTGTCATTTTTACAGTTGTTTGGTAGAAGGGGCCCTCCATCATAGCTGGAAACAGATGTCCTAGCATCTAATCTGTCCATTCCATGTTAAGTGTGGTTAGTGACAAGGAGTCTTATTTCCAGAAATACTATAGATGAGGGGTTTTTTTTGGTACAAACGTGCACACTCAAAACACCTATAATACTGCAACTCTATAAATTGAAATGCACGCCTAAGAAAGCACACATATTGCAATCAATTTCCTAACAACTGAAATATGCTATAATTTAGGAGGTAAATAGTAGTTCCATGAAAACATTCCTAAGGTCTCTTATATTTGGGAAGATTTGGAGCTAAACAAGGATATATCAACTTCTCTATTTAAAGACATTTTAAAACCGATCACATGCTAAAGATCTTACTTCATGGAACACATCCAACTTATTTGGTCATAACCCTGCTTTTGTTTTAATCATTCAGAATTATTTTCAAGACAGGGACTCAAGGAGGACACTTAGGTGCAGATGCCAAAATATTGACCTTATATTTCTGAAAAATGAAGGCTCTTTTGACTTCCCCTTCTTGGCAAAGGAATCTTAGACTTTAGACATGTGGGGTATGAAGTCCTTTCTACAGACTTAGGAAAGCTCTTTAAACTTCCTTGAGACATGAAGACAATCAGTAACCACAATTATTAATATTAAAGATAATTATTTGTCTTCAGACTATTTTTTCGCAGACTAAGCAATATTGCAACTGCCCAATGTTACCTAATTTTTCTCATCTAAAATGTGGAGTCTAAATGTGCTTGATAACAGTGACTATTTTTCTTATCTTAGTTTTTTTTCTTCCAAGTATTGGAGAAATGGTGTGTCCCCTGTTCTGTCAGACCTATAACAAAATCTATCCTGTGTGTGTCCTTTGTATTAACTACCTCACAAGTATTAAATATGCTCTGAGACACAGCCCTAGATTTCTCTACTGGTCATCAAAGCTCACTGCAAGGACCAGCTCAGTTCTACGTGGGCCTCTCTCATCAAGATGCTGTTCTCTCCTTGGCAGACGATCACCATTCCTTCCCCATATCTGGCAGCTGTATTAACACCTAAGATGATCACCTGTGAACTCTCTAATTTCCTGTCTGTAAACTTCAGAGGAGAGAGGGATACATTTCAGGGACACAGAAGAATCAAGATTTGCTGAGTGACACTGAACATCTCTTAACCTCTTGGGTGGAAACTTGCTTATCCAAGAGCTTATGAACTCCGGCACAAGGTCTTCAGAAAACTTCCATCCATGCTGCTGATAAACAGTTGACCACCGATTAAGGGATTCAACTCCTATCATTTCAGATAATTCCTATTGTGCAAGAAGGAGCCATAACCAAGTTACTTTTGAAAGTAGAGCAAATGGTTTGGTTCCTAGGATGAAGTCAGATATTTCTGTAACACGCGCCCACATGCCGAGTAGAGAAGGCAGAACAGGTGGTGTTGTTTAGAAAGACCTAAGAGAGTTGACAAGGGATTAAGCTGGAGAAGGTCATGGTCACAGCCTTTTATATGCTGTGAGGGCAGATCACACAGGATGCTTTTATTGCAAGAACCCCTGCAGACGGTCTCTGTTCTCTTTAAACACTCGGCAATAAATTAGGCTAGGCAGGATCTCTTCTCGGGCAGCCCTCCATTTTCAGCTTGCTTTGCAATGCTTTTTCAGAAGCAAAGCTCAGAGCACCCATGGAAAACATCAGATGCCACCGTTTCAAGCACAGCTGGGGAAGTTGGTCTGATTTCCCCAACCTCATGACCCGCCATTCATCACAAATGAAACGTTTATTTTTTTCCCCTTCCGTTAAATGTCACCAAATAAAATATCACATTTAGAAGTCATTCGTTCTATAAATGTACAAAATATTTTATTCATACCAAGAGTTGAAAGCGTAGCAGGGGCACTTGGTTTCTATTTGATGGCACGCAAGTCCTTCTGAATTTTAAATCTGTTCAGAACGGCTCAAAATGTTGCTAAATTGACAGTCATCGAAGCTACAAGGCTCTGGGGGAAATGAGAGGCTACTGATCAACTGGACATCAGATAGTGTATGAACACAGTACTAAGTCTGACCATTACAAAGATGTGTACAGATACTGAAAATATCGGTAAGTACTTCAGGAAATCCCTTCCCTGACCTCAGGCACCAGGCAGCCTTGTAGATTCACCATCCATAACTAACAATGGCAAGTGAACTGGAGATGGAAATGCAATGCAAATCCATATGGTTTGGGTTTTGTCTGGCACGGATGTGATTAGAAATATATGGACATCAGGGTGCCTGGGAGGCTCAGTTGGCTGAGCGTCTGCTTTCAGCTTAGGTCATGATCTCAGGGTCCTGGGATCGAGCCCCAAGTTGGGCTCCCTGCTCAGTGGGAGTCTGCTTCGCCCTCTGCTCCTCCCCCCATTAATTCTCTCTCAAATTAATTCTTTAAAAAAAAAAAAAAACGATGGACTTCGAGGGCAGAAGAGGGGAACTGAAGATTCTTCCCAATGGGCAAAAGTAAAAACAATTATTCAAGTTGTCTATGTATTTATAGATAACATTTGTCAGTTTGGGACAATTAATAACTGAACTTTTTTGAAATAATATGCCTACCCACAACCCCCCTGCCCTGCCTTTTTTTAAATAAGAAATTGGTCTGGTTCCAGACTAATGCTGGCAGTTAAGGAGCTGGCCCTATTATAAGAACCCTTATTCAGACAGGACATAGAAACAAGTTAGCCCTATATCCAGCCCCAAAGTGGCTGTGCGAATATAGGATAGCCAGTGCTGAAATTAAAAGAAATCATTTTTCTTGTTTGCCCCTTCTCTATGCCCCTCATATGGCTTGCCCTGCTCAAATCAGTGTAAAGAATAATACAAACTAATAGACATGGTAGGTACAACAATCCTTTTGGTTTTTATTTAAGGGAGTCCTCTAAGTTTGCTTTTCTACAGAGTATTTCATGACACCCCGTTTGGACTGAATGGCCGAAGACGAATCTATGGGGAGGATAGGAGGATGGCTTTTTGAGGTCACTGCTAACGAACACAAGAAATGTCATCTTGGCTCCTGACTTGAGAAATGAACAATTCCAAATATACACACGGTTTTGTTTGAACAACAAGCTATAATGAGTAGAGATGATCACATAGAAATGCTGGATGTGCATTAACCTGGAGTGCGTTCACATAATGCTTCCCTCACCTCCATGTTACAGTTCTTTAATTTTCAAAGAAAGGTCATACTTTTCATATTACATCATCTTGAAATTGAAGCTTGACAAAATAGCTTTCTTTCTATAATCAATATTTCGTCCTAGAAAATTATATTCTTCTCTGGCAAGAACTGAATACTGCACTCCAAATCTTGTATTTGAAAAGGGAAATATTGTGAATTGCATTCGAGATGAATAGATGGTTACATTGATATACACATTAATATTGTATCCAAACCCATTAAGGTATAAGGAAACAATTTCTTATTCTGGCAGCAAGAGTATATAAAGCAAATGGAACATAGTATACATACAATATATAGTATATGTATACATAATATATTAATATATTTGCAAGTGTATACAATAAAACATTGTATATAATAAATTGCCATTGCTTTTATTATTTCTTGATGGGGCTTCTCCCCTCAAACTTGATGCTTCATTCCCATGGGAATATTTGCACAGCCCACCCTAGTAAAAATCCCCTTCTCTCAATTGGATGTGTCTGCTGTTTTCCCTAATGGAAAATATTTCAACTGCGCCAATTTACAGTTCAACAAATGTCTGAGTTCGTTCCTAATATGTAACACCACTCTCCCCAGCTCACACTTATAACAACTCTCCCTGAAAGACTGACAAATTAGGGAGCCCAATGATTTTCATAAAACGAGATCTAAATGGATGTTCTGGTAGTATCTTACGCCCAAGTGACTATCAGAAATATCAGCCCCAACAATTACTTCATTCCCTAAATCCTGCCATTTCCAAACTTACTTCTGGATTCCACATTTGATTATAATAGATATCAAGGTCTGTATGGCGTTTAATCATTTTTAACTCCAGATTTTGAATATGTTCATAGGATGTATGTATGGCACCATATCTACTCACCTTTCCTACAGATGTTTCTGCAGCTGGGCAAAGCCATTGACAATAACCACTAAGCTGACTTTTCATCGGATTTCATATCAAACACAAAATGTTTCTATGAAGTTAGAACTCTAATCAATTTAGAATAACATTACTTCCCAAGTAGAGCTAAATGTGAGATTGAAAGGTTTCCTATCCCACAAAATAAATCTTTAAGATATGCTAATATTTTGGTAGGTTTTCTTTAAAAAGTTGTCTATTGTGATATGGTTTATCATTTTTCCATATTCACATTATAGCAATGTTCGAAGAATGTTGAGTTTCAATTTCTTATTTTTCATACCTATAAAGCTTTTCAAAGTAAACAAAATGGAAAACAGCATGCAAACGAAGAAATCAAATTGTGCAATTATTAACATTCTAAAAACTGCAAACAATTCATTTCTCAGGGCTAAAAATATATTTGCAACCATATTCAATAAGCTGTCAAAATACATTTAATAAAAGTTAGTGAATGATGTGAGAAATTATTACTGTGTAATTGGAATAAAGGCTATTGGTTTAAGGTTTCCTTAACCCATATAGAAAAATTGGGGATCTTCATCATAAAATCTGAATAAAAATTCTAGCAACTTTGGTTCTAACTTTAGCTTCCTCTGCAAATCAGTATTTTATAAAATACGTATATTTCACTTATGAAAGGTTCATAGCATTTTTCCACATACTGCATGTCTTTTTTGGAGTTGTAGATTCTTGAAAAAAGACTTCTAGGAAGGGTAGTTAATATTCTTATTTAAATCTTAGTTTTTTTTAAAAAAAAGACTATTGGAACACCTGAGTGGCACAGTGGGTTAAGTGTCTGATTCTTGGTTTCGGCTCGGGTCATGATCTCAGGGTCATGAGATTGAGCCCCTGGTGAGGCTCTGTGCTCAGCACTGAGTCTGCTTAAGTTTCTCCCTCCCCATCTGTCCATCCCCCTGCTTGCTCTAAAATAAATTTTAATTAAAATGTAAAAATAAAAACAGACTACCGAATACATGATATCTGACTTCCCCTTTTTTTGTGACTCAGAAAGATGAAATGATTTGTAAGTTATGTTCTTTAAATTATCTGTAAACATTTATAGGATTTTAATCTTTGGATAAATTTCAAATAATTTTAATTATTCCAATATTCCATCTGTGCATGAAAGTTTGCTGACATATTAAATGAATATGGGCTATCTTTTTATAACTTGGCAATGTATAAATTCAAACTTAAGACTTCTGTAAATATTATACATCTATATATTACATATTTACATTATTTTGCTAATTGCATACATTAGCTTCCTTTTATTTTTTTTTAATTTAAATTCAATTAGCCAACATATAGTACATCATTAGTTCTTGGTGTAGCGTTCAATGATTCATTAGTTGCATATAACACCCAGTGCTCATAAAATCATGTGCCCTCAAAGCCATATTAAAATATATTCCATTTTGTGTATGAGAATATTTTTCTTAGGAGATAAAACAGTGGAAGTATTAATGGATATGTAAGCAGAGAATAAGACAAAGCAAACATGATGGACACCTTCTACTTAAAAATAGGTTTTCCAAAGTATTTGGACACATTATGTAATGCCAAAAACATCTTTTAAAAATGTAAGCTGCATAGTGCATCTGAATGGTTTCTCAGATAAGGATCTGGAACACTAATTAAAATACCTGCCTGGAAATGTAAGCATGCAGCCTCATGGTCATCCCACAGAGAGTGAATAAAAGTGAATTCACAGGAAGGTCATGACTTTACGTTACGGGAGGTTTCGGAGGATACTCGAGGTCTCTGAATATACTTGGCTCCCGAATCCCACTGAGATCACCTGCCTGAGTTACTAGTTGGCTGCTCCACACTTTTGTTTTTAAATCATTTTTCATTAACCTCGTGAAGGTAATTAAATGTTATACTGTGGATGTTAAAGTATTTCTCAGTGAAATGCAAAAATGAACAGGCTGACCTCATGTTACTATGTTGTCATGGGGTGGGGGAGGGGAAAGGGTGGAAATGAAATTAAAATTTTGTGCTATTTGGTAGACTACTGTCAGGTGATAGGTAAGGATGCTATGTGATAGCCATGTGATATCTATGTGATAACTGAGGATGCTCATAATTTTATCTGCTAGAAATAACTTTCGTCATTTTCCTGAGTCTTATATGAAGACACAAAGACTTTGCACAATTCTGACGGCTTTTAGTTAGCTTAGCTATGGGATGAGATGCTATTTTAATGAATTACCACCTGTTCCCTTTTGTTCAGCTACTCTAGGATTGCTGCTCTTATTCAGAGCTGTGTTCAGCTCATCGGGTAGTACTTGGAAATGTCTTAAGTTGATCATATTTTTATTTTAGTTCTCTTTAAGCATTCCACACCTTACCTTAAGAAAAAAAGGTTAGAAATGGTCCTGAAGATTTTTTTTCCCCACTAGGTAATTCATATATTTTCAATAATGATTGACTATGCCTTATGAGTACATGGGTCTAGTTTTTGAGCAGGAAATCGATCCTTTGAAGGCTAAAGTATTACTAAGTAAACTTGGTTATCCTAAATTTGCTGAGTAGTTAAAACACAACACAAATGGGTGAATTTGAAAATTAAGATGCCCAAAGGTATTGAGTATACAGATTGACAGATGTTGAAAAGAGTTTTACCCAACTTGGGATAATCATGGATTACACAGTACATAGAAATTGAGTAGTTATCTGACACTGGAAATTGGTCAATGTATGGCAAGAAAAAAGGAAGACCTAATAGTCTTTCTACTAATACATATTTCGAGGCAGAGAGGAGTTGATTGAGAACAAATTGCAACCACAGAGAATCTAATAAGTGACAGTAAAGAGCTCAGTTCAGCCAATCATTCTTCAAGAAAGTTCTGCTAAGTCAGTCTCCAGATTTTTCCTTGAAGACCTGGTAAGAAGGAATTCTCACACCTCTGAGGTAGCCTCCCCTCACTGAACAGGTCTTCCGGCTCTATGGGACATCCTGCTTCCTCTTACTTCTCCTTCCAGAAGAAATGATTCCCAGAAAAACAATCTGATCATCTTAGAAACAAACATGACTCAAATATTTGGAAACATGATACCTAGGGTCCCCTTTTCACCAGACTCAACCTCTCTACCTCCTTAGAGTGGTTCACAAGTGAAATGATTTAGATTCCTTGTCTTACCCCATTCAACATCTCTGAATACTTTTGTCTACCCAAACACTTCTTCAAAGACAGAACCCAAAACTAAAGGCTATAATCCAGGTGTCATTTGACCAATGCAAAGGAAAACGGGTTGACAACCAACTGTGGAACATTTCTGGAAGGATGCTTTGGCATCTCTCACCCACCAATCCTGCACAACATCACTAATTATAAATTATATTTTCTACCATTATGCTGAAGATTTTTGGACTTAAGTGCAGAATCTCAATAGGTAATTTCTATCTATCTGGATCTTATTCTGTCAACTAATGTAATGGCTAATACCTTCAAACTTCATAGCATCTTCAAATTTTCACTATATGCATTACATACCTTTAAGTCATTGACAGAGGCGTTGAAGAGGCTGTATAAATAAGGGCCTTGTCAATTTTTCCCCCAAAAGTTGTCTTATTGGACATGGTTCCATCAATCACCTCATTATACACCAATATTTAATCCATTGCAATTTTGCATCTCTACCCTTTTTGGTGTTGTGGTACTGCACTGATTTTCTGTATGTTATGATAACTACTATTTTCATATTTTGCCTTTTGAGGATTTTTCTTTCACTGACCTATGAAATATTAGTGTCCCCCACATTTCTATGCTCACCCACTGGGTTACTCATGCCACCAGCCCTGGATGAACACTTGTACCTTTAGAATGAATACCCAACTTTCTAGAGTGTATGTCTACCTGATAGCTTGTAGACAATGACATAAGGCAGGTTTGTCCAGATAGGCCAGTCTCCTGCCTCTGCTGTTTCCATTAATGAGCATTCACAGAATCAACAAGCTTACAAGTGGAGAGCTTTTTAGGGCCTTCATCCCCACAGTTAAATATCATACCATGCTAATTTATCTCCAAGATATTCTAACTCTTCATCTAACAAAATGTATCCTCTATCAATCATCAATCCCATTAATCAGTTCTTAACTCCATTGTTTTGAAATGGGTTATAAACTTTCTTCTTGTGCTCCTACCATGTTTATATAGTGTCATAATTACCAATGTTGAGAAAAGGGTTTATTTTTTTTCCATCACAGTAGAAACAGAATAGAGCACATAGGCATTTTTTTTTTCTTAAAGGAGAGATTGGATTCTAGATCAGGAAAACTTACCACATGCCATTGTGGAGATACAGAACAGCCCACAACAATAGGAGTTAAAATTTAATCCTTAAGATATGAGCACAATGAATGCCCAAATACTGCTCCTGGCTTCTGACAATGGTTATCCATTTTATTTTTGCTCATCTACACTCAATAAGTGTTGGTCAACAAATGTAGCCACTGGGTCTGTGGTATTCCGTGACATCAGTTTGTGGACGAAGACAGATATTGGTACCTGAAATGTGGGGTGTTGGTGTAACAAACACCTGAAATCTTGGAAGCACCTTTGGAACTGGGTAATGGATAGAGGCTGGGAAAGTGTAGAGGTATCTGCTAGAAAGAGCCCACATTGCCATGAGTGGACCTTTAAAGGTAATTCTGCAGAGGACTTAGAAAAGAAAGACAAGCTGGAAACAGAGCTGCCATCTTCTTAGTGACTCCCCAAGGGGCCATGAGCAGAATGGTGGTAGGACTATGGATGGTAAAGCCATTCTGATGAGGGTTTAGACAAAAAAGAGGACATGGTCTTGGACACAAGAATGGTGATCCTTGCTCTAAAGTGGCAAAGAATTTGGCTGAACAGTGTTCATGCCCTCGTGTCTTGGGAAAGGTAGAACTTGTGAGGACATTGGATGTTTAGCTCAAGTGCATACTAAACAAAGTGTTGAAAGAGCAGCTTGATTCCATCTGACCGCTTAGCCCAGGATGGGGAAAGAAAGGATTTACAGAGGACCTTGTTCTTCAAAAAGGAATCAAAACTCAAAGATATGGAAAGTTCTCAGCTGGTCCATATCAAAGGGGATGAGAAAATATGTTGGGGAAAGAACAAGGGTATGGACACAGGACCATCCGATGAGGAGATGGGCAGCTGTCTCAACAGAAGCCAGGACTGTTGTCCAAGACCATGGAAGACGGACCATGAAAGCAACTCAGACATCATCAGGGTTAGCCCTCCCATGGCAGGCTCAGTGAGCCCTGGGAATCAGGGAAGAGGAGAGCAGAATGGGGCCACCCTTCTTGGCTGCTCCAACAGGACCAGGTACAGCACAGGCTGTGCCCATAAGAGTTCTAGGGCTGTGGCCACCTCCACCCAGAATTCAGAGGATGCTTGGCAGCATCACAGGCATGGGACTCCAGGACACACCAAGAACCACTGCAGGGTGAGGCCACTCAAGCCATGAGGACAGGTCCTACTAGAACCTTGGGAGCCCAAACTGTGCCTGGCAAAGCTTTAGGGGCAGGGCCAGGACCCTAGCAGATCTGAAGGGCAGAGTATGGCCCCAAAGAGGATTGGTCTCAAGCCTTAATTAAGGTCTAATGGAATTTGGCCCATTGGGTTTCAGACTTGTCTTAGGACCAGTTACCCCTTCTTCTTTCCTATTGCTCCCTTTTGGAATGGGTAGGTCTGTCCTAGGTCTACCCCAGCACCCCCTTTTGCAAACACATAAAACTTGATGTCACAGGTTCACAGCTGGAGAGGAATGGGTTTCAGGATGACCAGTACCTTGAGTCTCAGCCAGACCTGATTTAAGTGTTTAAGATCTAGAATATGAAAATCACTGAGTTAAAGAAAACGCCAAAAAATAACACTTTGGAACTTTAAAAAAATATTAATATTCTGCCCTGGCAGGGTCCACAACCACCTGTCATTTATAACATTTCAAATCGGTCATAGTGTCAGTGCTTTTAATATGAATAGACTTCTAGGATCTGGTTCTAAATGAAATATTTAGATGAAAATTCACAGCTGGTAGACCTGCTGCCACCCTTATGAATTATAGTTACTGAATCCCGCAGTCCTTATAATTAAATCCCAGTAATCAATGTTGACTGACTGTCACTGTCCATATGGTAAGGTACCATTTTACTACATTAGCAAAAGTATCACTAAAATATTAGGAATATTAAAAGCTTCTTATATGGAAACCTTTCTACTATTGTGTAGTCTTCACAAGGTAAATTCTATTAAAATATTTCATGACATTGTTCTGGCTTCAGGGAAAAGTTGGTTATATTGTTGGAGGCTGCCCTCCCATAAAGACATTAGCTTTGAATTTTTTTTTTTTAACTCTGTATATAATTTTCTGAAAATGCATTTTTAACATGTTTGGTTGAATAAGTATTACATAATGGAACCACTGTTTATTGCAGAGAGAAAATTAAAGTTCATTAAATGCAAATGGGAATCCTAGTACCATCAGATGAGCCTACTGTGTTTCCCCTGGTCTGCAAGAGGAGTGCTTCACAATTTTCTCACTTTGACACTCTCAACTCCTCCGCACCCCCAACTCCTTCTCAGGTGAGGACTCGAGGACAATCAGGCAATCTAAAGAAAACCAGCAATTACATTTCCCAGCAAATTTACCACATATTCTAACCATTGCTATTATTAAAAAATTAGCCCAAACCGAGGAGCTTACAAGAAATAGGTCATCTTACATTTCTGGAAGGTTAGAGTCCAAACTCCATCTCAAAGAGCCAAGGTCAAGTTTTTAGCAGGCTGCCATTTCTTTCTGGAGACTGCATGGGAAAATCTGTTGGCTGGCTGTTTCCAGCATCTAGAGGCTCCTGCATTCTTTGGCTCAAGGGGTTCTCTATGGCTAAAGTGAATTCAACTCTGTTTTGTTTTGTTTTTTAACCCCTTCAATTATTGTATCAACATGGAAAATAAAACTTTGAGACCTAGGCTGAGAGTCTAACTTCATCCAAACATCCTAATCATTTGGAAATGAAATGAATGTTCAAAAAAATGTAAATACCAAAAAAATGTAAATAAACTCAAGGGCTTAAAACATTAATATAGTCAACCTTTAAAATGGACGCTTCCTTATTCTGCATTTTCTAAAATACATATGGCACTTCAGCATTATCTTCATAAGTGGGTGGAGAGTCTTTTGCACATAGAATGCATTACTAAGTCACTTGTAACTCTAACTGCATTAACAGTGTTCTAGGATTGCCAGGAGAATATTTTAATAACATGCAAAATCCAATATCAGCATTGCAAAACCCCAGGTAAAATGTGATGTGATGTCAATCTTGCAAAATGCAGATGTGAGTTTGCAAAAAAAAAAAAAAAACAAGCAAAGGCTTGCACAGTGGAGATCTTTGGAGAATATATTATACAGGTCCAGTGAAAAAAGTGTAATATTCTACAAAGGTTTTGAAATGCACATCTTCTTGGACATTTATGATGTAAACTTTAAAATGCATTTAACATCAGCATCTAAAAAAAGTTAGTTTTTAAAGATTTATTTTGGGGGGGTGGAGGACAGAGGGAGCGAATCTTCAAGCAGATTCCCGAGAAGTGGGGAGCCCGAGGTGGGACTTTGTCTCCCCCGATCTAGGAGTTCATGATCTGAGCTGAAACCAAGAGTCAGAAGCTTAACCAACTGAGCAACCAGGCTTCCCAGGATTTATAAAAATTGTCTTTGGCTTCTTTGCTATGGTTAGGATATGAGATAAATTAGGTACCTATACAGCTTAAGTTCCATGAAACTGTGGTTTCCTCTCAGTAGTTAACTAGAAAACCCACTTTAGTAGTGGGCGGCACGTGCTCCCATTTCCTCCCCCAAGTCCCGAACCTGTTTCCAAAGCTCAGGCAGGCATTAAAGCCTCAGCCGCCCAACTGCCTGGGTGCCCGTGGTCTTCCATACATATGCAATGAAGGCTGATTTTCTCCTGTTCCATCTCCTGTCCATTCTTAGACCAAAGAAACCTAAGGGCGTAGAGGAAAAATTTCCCTCCCCATCAGTGGGAAAACATGAAATCCAAGGCCAGTGAACTCAGAGGAGACAAGAGGCTAAAGCTCCCATCCATCTCTGGGTTTTGCTCTCATATGCACGGTGTTCTTTCCAGCCCCCCGCAGGTCACTAATGCTCTGAATCTCTGCAAAGGCCGTGCATCACGCGTCCCTACAGCACAGCTGCATCTGCGGGCAGCCCCCACAGGTGATCGCCTACCACGATTTTCTTGGAGGAAAGCTAATGACAGTCAATACAAATTAGAGCAATTTCCTCAGGATGAGAAATTAACCTGCTAGACTCTTGCCAACAGGGAGGGGCTCGGGGTGGTTATAGGTTTTGAAGAGCCAGAATCTTTGAGACATTAAAAATAGGCTGCCGTAATTGGTGACCATCCTCTTACTGCTTTTCCTATTTACCCTGGAATAGGTTGGAGCTGTTTATTCAACTCATTACCGAACTACAATTCACACTGAATTACAATTATTTAGATATAAAAGTTTAAGAGGCTGTATCACACGTGTACGATTTGCTGTTTTCATGTTAAAAAGGCAGGCATCAAGCTATGTTTATTCAATTCAATACAGTCCCCCTGAAGAGCCCTTGGAGCAAACAGCCTAGTGTGAGCCCAGTGAACAGAGCTAGGACCTGAGGAGATACTCAGAGCAAGAAAATGCTATTGAAATCGATAACATTCTGCATCTATTGTGCAAGAATAAAGCAGAAAACTATGACACATTAAAAATTGCAGTGATCTTTTTATGCAAGTTTCTCCATTGTGCTTGGCATTTCTTGATGGAAGGTTTTTTTCTTCAATCCCAAACCTGCTGCACAGATGTTCAGCAAAACTGGCAAGAAATCAGGAAGGAATGAAGGAAGGGTGGAAAGGAGAGAGGGGAAAGAAGGAAATCTAGTAGGATGTTCAGGAGGAGAACGGGCATTAACTAGGTATTGGAGGGTTTAGTGAAGGCTTCGGGGAGGAAGCATTTAAGTTCTGACTTGCTGTTGGAGAAGAGAGGGATTAAGAAAACTCAGGAACAAATCAATCCCTATCTTAGGAAGAAAGGATACCATTTGACTTGATTTTGATGGAAAGATACAAACCCTGCACTGGGGTGGGGATACATTTTAGGCAGAGAGAAATCAGAAATCCACCACCCGTGGTCCATTGTGGTGTCCCTGCTGTGTTCATTTGCATTTATGGAGATAGGAAATAATGTAAACTGTCTACTCAATCTATCTTCCTCGTCCTAGAAAGACTTCAGTGAAATAAGGCATCTCATTAATGTCACTACCCTGCCTCTGGCACAGGGTTTCTGAAGCTCCAAGACCACCAGACTGAAGTGCATGGAAGTTGGGTTGATGGTAACTGCCATCATCCTAGTCTCCTAGAAGGAAAACCTGAGATAGGATCTTATACGAGCATTGATTACTAACAGACTTTCCGGTGAAGTAGGTGATGGGGGAAGGGTAGGGGAGGAAGACAGAAAGCAGAGATATAGATTATGTGTAGATTATCTTTAACCTGTAGCCATGGGAGCCTGAACGCTTTTTGAGTTCTTGTTCTCAACATGGAGGGGTCCCCCATTCTCAACACCAAGCAATTCTCTGGACACAACTAGAAGTGTCCTACATTTCAACCCAATTCTGACACCATCTTCCCAGAGATAGTGTCAGGGTCCACAGGTTAAGGGCTTAGTCCTACAAGACTGCCCCACACACCACTTCAGAGGCCAGTCATATACCTCAGGCTGTTTCTCGTGCTCCTGACCAAATGGCTATAGATTGGAGGTTCCCACAAACTCCTTCCCTCAGGTTCAATTAACTTGCTAGAACAGCTCACAGAACTCAGAGAAACACTTACCTGCATTCACCAGTGTATTACAGGATAGGAGATAGGATGTGAATCAACAAGCAGTTGCAGGGATTCATAGAGAAAGATCCGGAACAAAGGAGCTTCCATCCTCCTGGAGCTTGGCTCCTGGCTGGGCAGCGTGAGAAAGCGTTCTAACCCCAACAGACTGTGGAAGCACCCAGAAGCGCTTGTGTTGGGTTTTTATAGATGCTTCATTGCAACGTCATGATTGACTGGTTCAACCTCTAGCCAGCGTCAGGGGGTGGGACTGAAGGCTCCAACTCTCTAATCACCTGGTTGGGTCCTATAGCAACCAATCTATGCCCATAGAGCGGGGTGGGGTCTAAAAGTCACCTGCATTAGTAACAAGACATCCATTTCACCTTATGGCTCTGAAGCATTTTTCAGGAACCATGGATGAAGATCAAATTCAGCTAAGAAATATGTTTTGGTCATGTAAATAACCAAATAGGTATTTCTTTTACATCGTTATATCACTCTGACACGCTGGTTCTCCAACGGAGTGAGGATCAGAATCACCTGGCAGGCTTGTTAAAACATGATGGCTGGCCCCAACTGCAGAGTTTCTGACTGATGAGATGTTGCTCGCCCAGGGTCTACACAGCAGAAACTGCTCTTGTGGAGCATAAGTTACATCATCAAATTAATCCCAACTGGAGGAAGACTGGGCTGAACTTTTGCGTCCTCTATCGGTCCACTGATGGTTATAGGATATCCCTGGGTTGGGGGATGGCTGAACCTCCTAGATTCGATGGGCCAATTAAAGCATAAAACCAATTCTCCAGGAAAGGAGTAATTTCTATGGGAACCCTTAGGCGTCAACATATCACGGCTGGGGCTGGGTATTGTAATTATATTTAAATTTCTTTATTATTATAATGATACAGGGTTGAAAATACAGATGTTCGTATTTGTGCATGGGAGTGACCCTTTTACGTACCCGTTTTTGTCCTGAGTTTCTGTTTGACTTGCATGAATTCCCACTAGTTTTGAACATGGTTTGCAATTAGTGGTCAGCTTGTTGTCAATACTTATTGAACTGAATTGCCTGTGGTAACCAGAGTTTCTCAACCATGGATCTTATTCTGTGGGCTCTCTTTTTCAAACCCTGCGGGAATATCACAGTGAGTTATTTTCCACAGACCTGTGGTACTTTGGGATGTCTGGTATGTTGGACAAGTCGGTTTTATGGAGGTATAATTTGCCTGTGGGGACTTTTGGGAGGTGAGTAAAATATTTTCTATCTTGATTGTGCTGGTGGTTATGCAATTGTCTTTTGTTTGGTTTTGTTTTTTTGATAACATAGCCTCCAATATGCTAAAATAAACTCTCCAGCTGAGGTCTGAGGGACGGCCCACAAAGCCAGCAACATCCACATTACAACGGGCACAGATGCATCTTTGAAGGGAAGATGGGGACTGTTGCATTTCAACTATCCGGGCTGTGCGGTCAACAGTGGTGAGCCAGAGAACATCGCTTCTCTTCACAAAGAGTTTTGACCCGCTCTTCCTTTTGGCAACGACCACATGAAGCAGGAGGGTATGACCGCATTTTTCAGATGAGGAAATTGAGGGTCCCCCCCATAGAGGTGCACGGCTCACAGGACCAGAAGTGATGGAGCTGGTGGGACTCCCGGGGCTAAATGAATGACACAACATACAAGGAAGGTTAAAGCAGCTATGTTTTGGGATGTTGCAACCCAAAATGAGAAGTGATCTTTTAGGGCTAAAATGCCAATACAAAGGCACTCCTTATCACACTTAAATTGTGAAAGTCAAAAAATCTGAGCCCAGGGCTCACCTACATATAAAATCGTCCTACCTACTCTTTCAAATAATGCTTCACCTGAAGGTCACTATTATCTTTTCATTCATGCCATCTGTTGATTACTTTGGTTTAAATTTGAGAGGAGACACCTGTCTAGTGAATGGAAATGTGAAAACGTAAACACCTAAAATCAGGGAATCCAGATGCTAATTTCACTATAGTTTATCCATATGATTACGGGTGAGTTATGTAATGTTTCTTCAGCCTCGATGTCTGGGAGAAGATGTGAAATTAGTGGATGAAAAGTTCTCCCTTGAGGACTAAGGAAGGAAATGGGTTTGGAAGCAACTGGCTTATGGTGGCATTTACGATTTCCTGCTTTTTCTTGCAGGTGGCATCCAGGTACTGGGGGCTGAGTGGAGGGGGTCTTGTTGACACTTCCCATTAAGAACATCTTACTCTCACCTCTATATTTGAACTTGTTTTTTCTCCTCTTTCTTTCTTGTTCTCTTCTGTTCTCTTTGCTCCAGGCTGTGGTTGACTTTCCATTTTGCCAAAGTCAGCAACATTTACACAGCTCGCCTATGCACTATTTCTGGGGTTTAGCATTGAAGTTACCAGTCTAAAGCTACCAACAAAAGCAGTGAGTGAATTTCCTGTGGATATCGCCTATCTTTCATAGTTTCTAGTCTACCTGATTACATTGACATCAATGTCGCCATTATATTTAC
>NC_138385.1:103947960-103966086 GCF_054177405.1 Leptonychotes weddellii | reverse complement strand
TATAGTATGTACATATAAACTCATATATATTATATATTAGTAATATATACTAGTTTTATTTTTTTATTTTTATTTATTTTTTTTTTAAAGATTTTATTTATTTATTTGAGAGAGAGCACATGAGAGGGGGGAGGGTCAGAGGGAGAAGCAGACTCCCCGCCAAGCAGGGAGTCCGATGCGGGACTCGATCCCGGGACTCCAGGATCATGACCTGAGCCGAAGGCAGTCGCTTAACCAACTGAGCCACCCAGGCGCCCATATACTAGTTTTAAATAATGATCTATATATAATTGTATAATTATATATGGTATATCTACTATAAATAGTCATAACTAATATGTATCTATACATAGTTATCTGCGGGATTCGTTGGAGGCTCATGTAGCTTCCTCAGAGATTATATGGGGATTCAAATTCAACCAATCATCAAACACCCCTACCTTGACACCCCAATCTGTGGATTAAATATGCATCCCAGACCAGTCTGAGAACTCCATTCTGCCTTGTCCGATCCCACCATAGCTCCTCCAAGGCCAGTCTAACTGCTAAACCTTGACCAGCTCCCTTCAATTTTTCATTCTTGTTTGCAGCACGTTGGCTGGGAGAAAGAAACAGGGAGGCACGGTGTGGATGTGCTTCTTTTCCATCCACTTCCATCTTGTTATCCATGGCAGTCTGTGCTCACTCTTGGTTTTCTCACATAGTCTGCTTTCTACATCTCTGGGCGGCATCTGCTTCAAAGTCCATGTCTGCAGCAGCGTGAAATCTTAGTTTTACGAACTGACCTCAGTATTGATTTACAGACTCAGGGACTTTTTTTTTTTTTTTTTTGAGGGCTCACTATTCACAGCGATCAGCTTGATTAGTTTTATTGACATTGGTACTTCCAGTATTGGCTTTGAAAGCAGAAATGGTTTGGAAGAGTTAGACCCCAGCAACAGCTGCATGTGATCTGCACAGGTGAGTAATGCAGCAAACTAATTAGGAGTTCTCCACTCCTTCAAAAGCAAACCCTCGGATGACTCCATAATTCTATTTTACAGTGATTTTTCTGAATGTTGAGACAACCCATATCTTCACCGAAGAATGAGAACCAGATATGCGGTCCCGCACGTTATGTGCATAGCAACATATTATATTAGATGCTTATTGCTGTGCCATTTCTGCCCTCCAGTTTCAGCCTTCTGTTCTCTTACCATGCTCCAAAAAGATCCTGTAACGTGTGTTTGAGAGAGTTTTTAATAAAATCTGTTAGTGTCTGCATTGCAAAATTCACCGTGTCGCACAAGACAAGCTTTTAAAATTTAAATATTACAGAATCAGTGAAACCAACACTCTCTGGACTCTCATCCCAATGCTTTTATATATTCGAGAGAAATATTTACAATAGGAATAAATGAAAGCATATAAACAATGAGTCTAAATGTGGAAACAACCAAGTTGTCCTTTAGTAGGTGAATGGAGAAGTAAATACACAATGGAATGTCGCCCAGCACTAAAAGGAAACAAGCTATCAGGCCTTGAAAAGATATGGAGGAATGTCAGACGCATGTTATTAAGTCAAAGAAGCAGATCTGAAAAGATGAGTTACAATATGATCCCAACCAGATGACACTCTGGAAAAGGAAAAACTATGTAGATGTGAAAAACATCAGTGGTTGCCTGGGTTTTGGGGAAGGGAGGATGAATAGGCAGAGCACAGAAGATTTTTTTTTTAAGATTTTGTTTATTTATTTGAGAGAGAGAGTGAGTGAGCGAGTGGGGGTGTGGGGAGGAGCAGAGGGAGAGAGACAAGCTGAGTGTGGACACAACGCCGGGCTCAGTCTCACAACCCTGAGATCATGACCTGAGCCAAAATCAAGAGTCCCATGATTAACCGACTGAGCCTCCCAGGTGCCCCATGGAGGATTTTTAGGGCAGCCTATGATACTATATTGGTGGATACATGACATTATACATTAGTATAAACCCATAGAATGTGTAACACCAAGCGTGAAGCTGAATGTAAACTATGGAGTTTGGGTGTTATGATGTATCAGTATAGATTCATCCATGGTAAAAGATGTACCATTTTGGTAAGGGATGTTGCTAATGGACAAAGTTATGCATGGGTCAGGGTAGGGAGTATCTGGACAATCTCTGTACCTTCCCCTGAATTTTGCTGTGAATCTAAAGCTGCCCTAAACGTATGACGTCTTTACAGAAAGAAGAAGTCTAGGTTGCGTACACTGGATTCACAGCTTCGATCCGAAGAGTGTGCTGTTTGAGCATCCTCTCTAGGTTGTTCTGCAGGTTTGTCCTGTGGGTGATATGTTAGCATGAGCAAGTCAAAATCCCAACATTTGCTTATAGCTCTCCCTTTTCTCCAACACGGGAAAATGAGTACCATGGAAGTGCAGAATAATGATGTTTTTTAGGGTGATAACCTTGACCTTGCTCTAATTGCTGGGGAAAACGTTGCCACATTGACTTCTATAAATCATTAAAAAAATGCTTGCAAAATTGTTAGCACAGACGTGGAGATGGTATGCCATCGCTGGATTTGAAGGCACAGGGGGCCAGTGATTCAAGTAAGAATTCTTGGACAGCTTGGCACATGTGTTATAAGTGAGGAATAGCTTGAATACATAAGTATTTGAGGGGAAAAAAAAACAAGGATAGCAATGTGTTAGAATGAAGGTTATATCTTTCTTCTCTGAGAATTATTCACTGGGCTATATATAGATATAATTTGTATTTTCTTCTGTGGTAAATGCGTACATAGTGTTCAATTCTCTGGATTAACCACGTCATAGGACAACTCATGGTTCTCTGTTCTTAGTGCTTTGAGGGTAACAATGGGGTAGACCCCTCTTTGGATGAAGCCCTTAGAATGTGGGGGAATGGAGATAGTATAAGGTCTTCAGCTTCCTTCCGCGGAGAAGTTAGTGCCATGGATATAACGCTTTCTTCTGTGAAGTTTGCTTGATAGGTGGAAATTGTCTCAAAGGGGCATGCTACTTCACATCCCTAAAAAACTGAGTCCTGAATCCTTGGTTTTCTGTGCCCAACGCCTGTGTAATGCATCATGTGTTTTTCTGTATGCAATCTTCATCATCTGTGGCTGGATTAAGTGGAGAATGATATGGACACTGTGTATGTTAGTATTCATGTACATTTTACCCATTTGGAAGCAAAGTGTGAGAACCCCCCCAAAAAAAGCATTTATATCGACACAAGCTGAATGTGATGTGATGTAAATTGTTTCAATTATCTCCCCCCACACACAGCACATAGATTTGTTTTTAAACGCATTTTTAAAAAGATTTTATTTGAGAGAGAGCACGAGTGGGGGGAGGGCAGAGGGACAAGCAGACTCCCCGCTGATCAGGGAGCCCGACATGGGGCTCGATCCCAGGACCCCAGGGTCATGACCTGAGCCGAAGGCAGATCCTTAACCAACTGAGTCACCCAGGCGTCCCTTAAACACATTTGTATAAATCATGCCTTATGTTTTTGTGCAAACCATCTGACAACAGTAATAATAAAGCAAGGAGTTGCTTTCTGTATATCAAGACTCAGTTGATCCTCCAGTGGTGATAGGGGAAGGCTTTTCATTCATTCTAACTTTTAGAATGTAAAAGTTTGCAAGCTCATAGCAGCATGTGTCCCAAACATGGGGATGCTTAGCTTTACAGTCATGGTGAAGAAGCCTTGTCTCACACCTGCAGATACATTGTTTCTGCAACAGTATCCATATCCATCCTCCAAGGACTGTTGAAAAAAAAAAAATACTTCTTGTAAGTCCTGAAGTCATGTTCCGCATTAGCCTGTGGTTGTTTTCATTTCAGACGAAAAATTGACAGGAGGAGATTTGGAAGGTGAAGAAAAAAAAAAAAAAAAACACTTAATAGGTTTTATGTTTTTGTGTGCAATCTGATTTCGTTAAATTATGTTTACACATCAATTGTTCTGTTTGTTTTATTTTCTTCCGTTGGATTTTAAGTATGGGTTTACACAGGTCTGCTAAACACGGATGTAACTGAAACACGGAGATACATACAGCAGAGTAGAAAATGTATGAAATAAGATGATTATCGCTGAGAGCATATTTTCTTATGAAAAATAAAACTTCTCATCATTGTGTACTAGTGACTGCCAAATTCACCTGTCCACCGGACTGGAGACTCGTATAGCCAACTGTTTCTCACGGTAGCTCGCTTAACAAACTTAACAGTGCTCACATTACTCCTATAAGTCTGCCTGTCTGTCTCTTGGAATAACACATCAGCATGTCCAAAAAGGATCAGACAGAAAACCATGTGTCACCCATGACTCCTGTCCTTGTCTCAGGCTGCATGCTACACCTCGATCAGTCCTTGGTCTGTAGTATGTGCTCAATTAAATGCCTGCAGGACGAATCAGCCTGGCGGTCTGAGGGAAATGGCAGAGACCACAGACTCTCCAAATTCTGGGACACGTGAGATAGGATATTACAAATGGTTTTTTTCGGGGAGCAGGGGAGGATGACCCAAGTTTTAACCGCAGGACGTGCATCCCCAGAGGCCAAATCCAAAAGAAGAAACATTGAGGAGAATTCATAGAAACAGCAGTTGGGAAAGTCTTGGCCAGAAGCTTCGTGCATGCAGGGATCGGAAACCCTGTTGGCTATTTTGTATCCCCTTCTTTCTGTATTTTTCTTTCAGGGTTTGATCTTTTCCTTTACATGGAAAGTCCCCTTTCCAAGAGTTGGACAACTCAGAAATAGGAAGAAAATAAATAATTCTAGATGTTAAAGAAAAAAATCAGTGCTTAAAAAAATAAATAATTCTAGATGTTAAAGAAAAAAATCAGTGCTTAAAAAAAAATAATTCTAGATGTTAAAAAAAATCAGTGCTTAAAAAAATAAATAATTCTAGATGTTAAAAAAAATCAGTGCTTAAAAAAATAAATCTAGATGTTAAAAAAAATCAGTGCTTAAAAAAATAAATAATTCTAGATGTTAAAAAAAATCAGTGCTTAAAAAAATAAATAATTCTAGATGTTAAAAAAAATCAGTGCTTAAAAAATAAATAATTCTAGATGTTAAAGAAAAAAATCAGTGCTTAAAAAAAATAAATAATTCTAGATGTTAAAAAAAAATCAGTGCTTAAAAAAAGTGGGTAGCTGGAGTTGTAGGGAAATTTTTTTTAAAATGCAGTGTCTTAAATTGGGTTTTAAAATAGCTGACACGCCTCAGTGAGAACCCTCTATCTATGACGAGAATGTAGATCTGTGGGGGCACCTGGTCTGGCTCAGTTGGAAGAGCATGCGACGCTTGACGTCAGGGTCATAGGTTTGAGCCCCACATGGGATGTAGAGATTAATAAACAAGGAACAAAACTTTAAAAAAAGGATATACTTGATCTCATCAACAATTCTATCACTGAAACAGCTCAGATGGATGCATTGGTATTAATAATACCGTTGCCCCTTGTTTTCTGCCGGGGATAATTAGATTAGTAAAAGCTGATTAGGTAGCTCCTATCAAAATTGCCAGCCGGGAAGAAAGCTTGAATGAATTCCATCCTAACACTCCAAGATCACATGCCTTGTGTTGCGTAGTACTTCACCGGAACACCGAATGTCACACTGGTGGGCATATAAAATATTGGCCAGTTCCCCAGTGATGTTTGCAAACAGTGCGAACGTGCGTAAACGTGAGGTTATTTGGGGGCTTCTCATTGTGGGCACATTAAGAATCTATTTTAAATAATTTTGAACATCAGGTGGTAAAAGCTTATCCTTCTCACATAAATTCGATCAGGGTCAGAAGTACTTTCATCGTGAAGGCTTTTCTCTCTCTTCTGTGACATATAAAAGCATTATCGACTGACAAAAGAAGATAAATCAGGTCAAAACAGCAACGTGTTGCAAAAGGTTCAAATATCCATTGCAGGACAAATGTGCTAATGCGTTCTAGAACACCATCAGTCACTTCTTTTGGTGCTAAATCCATAGCATTCTGAAAATAAATTGTCAAGTAGGCTGTCCTATTGAAGCCAAATTCTGTTTCCTTTAGAGTCGGGTATTCTGCTTGCTGCCTGCCTCCAAGGAAAAGCCTGTATTCTCCAAGACAATGAAGACTTGACACAATTATGTCACAAGTGGGTGCCAAAAAATTATTTCTGTCTATTTCCCCGTTTAAAATTTTTATTTAACATCATTGCATTATTTATAAATTATAAGCGTGCAGTTAGGCTTGGAGTACCCATACTATGACTGAATTCTCATCTCCATGAGGCCAGGTAGATGTAAAGACAATCAGTGTGGACTGCATAGGACTAGAGGTTAAATTTATCCCAGGGAGGCTTTCCTTGTGGGTTAATGCAGTAAGAGCACCAAGCATTTGCAGAGAGCTGGAACTTGCCGATTGCACTTGCTGATTTCACCGCACACCCCTGATGTGGGCAGAGCCCCTAGGATTTGCATCCAACAGACTGGGGCTGGTGGCAGGGATTTGGTTAAACAACATGGAGAGTGGCTGGCAAATTTGAAGGCAAGTCCTCAAGTTTCTAGGAATGCAGGCTGACTTCTTTTTTTAAATTTTGTTTTTAAATAAACTTTTTACTTTGGAATGATGTTTAGATTTGCAGAAAATGTCCAATGACAGTACAGAATTCCCATGTGTAACCTGCAACCAGCTCCCAGCTGCGTGAGTGTCCTGCATACCCACAGTTCTTTGGTCGAAGCGAAGATGCAAACATTGATGTCCCCTCATTAATGAGTCCAGTTTTCTCGGATTCTTGCCATTTTCTTAAATAAAGAGGTGCCAGGCATCTGTTATATGCCGGGATGGGGCTGTTTTATGTGCATTTTCTAAATAAATCCTCATAGTGCTAGATGTGTATGTTGAACCTGAGGCTGGTGGGTCTAAATGGGTTTTCTCGAGGTTGCACTTGACTTACCTAGGATGGGAAATGAGGACCATCTCACCAGAAAACTGTATGAGTCTGATTTCTCTACTGTGTTGACATTTACCTTCATGAGCAAAATATGTTTGCTGCTGAAACTGTTTTTTTTTTAATCGTTCTTCTTCCAATTTAAGCCAATTTATACGTTATATTTAAACTCCACACAAGCCATAAAGTGCCTCACCTATGGAAACTCTCAAAATGAAGCAGGCTGGATTTGAACAGCAAGAAGCTTACGAGGGACGTTTACTTGTTCAGCTGAAGCAAGCATCCTTTCTAGGTAAACTTTAAGAGAGGCAAGAATACTCTCTAGGTCAACTTGGAGAAAGCATCAGAAATGACTGAAATCATTAAACAATTTACACTGACTCTTCAGAATCGAAACACTTTGGTGTAAAGTAGACACCAACCCAAAGTAACTTTCAGCGGCCCTAAGGTAGATGCTGTTGGCCATGGTTGGTTGCTGTATTGTGATGAGTAATGGCAGGTTTCTTTGGGGGGAGTTTTATAAAACCGAAACACAGTGCAAAAAATGGCATTTACAGATTACATATTGATAGGAAGAAGTATCTATTTTATTGAACCGTATTTTTTAAAGGTGATGTTTCTCCTGCATCATAATTCAATATTTGGAAGACAATACTGTTGACTTTGATCTATAAGGATTCCTTTCCTTATAACCAAGGTGAGTAGATGCTTATCACAACGCAAGTATGTAGCTCGCTAAATGTCACCGGACAGCATAGGCATGAAAATCTACGGCTGAGGGTCAATCTGTGGGTCACCTCCTAAAACTGACAATGATTGAGCCACCAGATTTACCTTATGAAATTCCAGCAACCCACTCTTTGTTTAAACTTTAAAAATCATCATTTTCACAGTATCAGTCTGATCTCTCACATAATAAAGTTCCCCAGCTCAGGATTATATATTCGAAACATCATCTCCTGTTAAGATATTATAAAATGGGCTCCTGCAATACTTTTTCCAACTATGTTGCTGTGTTGGTAAAGATACATTGTTATAAATACCAGAAACTGTCTCGAGATGGGCTAAGGAAAACGGATGGTGAATGCATCTTAGGGAATCACCGATTTCCTGTCTTTCCCTTCACGAGACCGATGATGAATGATTGGTATTGGAGATTGCTGCACCCATTACAAATGGTGAAGCCAACACAAGGACCCCCAATTTAAACTTATTTGACAATAACTTGATCTCTTTATACCATTTACTCAAGTGCTATCGGGAAAATCGATGGCTGTATGTTGACACTTACTTGCTTTAGAGTCAGGTCCTATGCCTTTGCCCATCTATTCTCTTTTTTTAATTCATATTTATGGTGTCATTTTATGACATAATAGTCCTGAGGGGAATGTTTAATAGTATCTCAAACAAATAACAAATGCCTGTCTCAGGTGATTCAAATTTTTGTTTTTAGGTCATCTCTAGAAAGGCTGGGAGAACCACAGCGAAAAATCTGCTTTGGCGATTTTTCCCCCCTTTTTGCACATTTGTGGAAAGAAAGCTGATCGTTTTTGCAACTCCTAGAGAGCACCTAATGGCCAAATCTCTGGCAGAAGAAGAGCCTTTGCTGATAATGTCCATCCCTACCTGGGGAGGTCTGGGCCAGCTGATCTTCTCAGCGAAAAGCCCTTCCGAAATGCAGCCAAAATTAATTATTCCTTGTTGTCAAAATGCACCTAAAATATCTCACGAGTTGTCAGCCTGCCACCGTGGAGAAGTGACACGTTTTGACAACTACCTATTTGTTGATTTTGGAATTTACATTGCAAGTGACAAGTGTACTTTAAGATATAAGTTCTGACTGTTCTTTCTTCCGACTATTTCAGGTTTCTGCATGAGTTAAGTTTCTGGTTAAGGTCATTGATGCCAGATTCTGGTTTGGCCTCAAAACACGGAATGCAACAGAGCGGCGGGTGGGCCAAGGCCGAGGGTCTCTACCCACTTTAATAAGTGGGAAAGCAGACTACAGCAGTTTAGCACTCTCCCTGGAACCGGAGACCATCTGCAGATACCAGGATCCATGGACACGACACATTCTGACAGTGGGCATTCTTTAGAATTGGTAAAAAAGTGATTGTATCAGAAACACGCCTTGATAATTCTAGTTGCAACAGACTTAGACAATATCTCTCTGCCGTTCAGGATATTAGGTTCTCATTGAAAGCAAAAGTGTGCAATGTCATTACATTATACATTTAAAAAATTACGAGCGTCTTTAAGAAAAGTTAGCCAGGTTGTTCAAGTGTTTGATTTAGAAATAACAGAAGAGTAGAAATGGGGAGGAGGAGAGATGGGAGGAAAAGAGAAGAGAGACTGGTCCTGTGTGATGTCAGACAGGTGGAGACTGTCCTCCTCACCTGGGGAGCAGGAGATTCGGAGTAAGAGAGCCTGGGTCGGAGGTGTTCTACTACAGATATCCTTCCACGGTGCAGCAAGAAGTATAAGGAAGAGTCATGTTCTTAAAAATACGCCTGTAGAGAAAAGAGGAAAATACATTTGGCTTTAAGACTGTATCAGATCCCTGACGTTACACATACTAGGAAGACCCATTTTTTTCTTAGAAGTTTTGTCCTTTCCATGCAGACTCATGGATGGTGTGTTGGAAGATGGAGACAATGTCATGCTCTCCTACACACCTAATCTTGGTCTACTTGGTTAATCGGTAGGGCACGGTTTTCTTCCATCCATGTAGGAAATATGATAAATCTAGGGTATTGATACAGACACAAATTATGCTTTACAATTGTATGAAGTCATATTATTTATCCTCGTGGTGATAGAGTTCATTGATCATATCTTGTGCTCTTCATATATTTAATACAGGTTTGAGAAAACCATTCATCATCAAAGGCAATGCATGTAATTTTATTTTTAAAGATTATTTATTTGAGAGAGAGAGCAAGAGCAAAAGCACAAGGGGCAGAGAGAGAATCTCAAGCAGACTCCCCTCTGAGTGTGGAGCCCAACGTGGGGCTCGATCCCAGGACCCCGAGATCATGACCCGAACCCAAACCAAGAATCCGATGCTTAACAGACTGCACCACCCAGGCGCCCTGCAATGCACATAATTTTAATTGGCACACCCCCTAGATGCTTCAAGTACAAACGATAACTCAGACATGATAAGAATTCTTTTGAAGTAACTTCCTTATTGGTGTTCACTTCAATTCCTAGTTAATTTTTCTGGGCACAGTTGTCTCAGTCAACAGGAAAGGGAAAGTTATGGGTTTCTCATCTTTCCTGAAAGCAGGGATGACCGTAAGATGTTCAGTAAATCACCAGCTCAGCAGAGACACTTGATCAGAAAAAAAAAGAAAAGACATTCAATCAGCCCGATTTTAACGAACACCTACTCCATGGTCCTGCATTACAGTTATAAAGAAGAGAGAGTGTATCCGTAGACATGTTTCTCTCAGCAGCACTGGTCAGGTAATCAAGGATAAAGAACCCCAGTAGGATAGTTGGGAATTGCAAGGGCGTGTTGGCTAATGCAGAGGCAATGAAATTCGGATACCCCAGCCGCTCTCTGGAAGAAGAGTCTTTACTGTCGCTCATCTGGCGCTTACGTCCTATTTTTCTTGGGAAAGTACGTGGTGAGCTTTTACTGTATTTGAGGTTGACTCTCAGCTGCTCAGCTTTGGGGTCTGGATGCATCACGTTTTTTGGAAGTCGGGCATGGGGTCACAGCGTGTGAGTGTGAAACGTTGTCTTCTGCTCCCATTTCTGAAATGAACAGCACTGTGATTCTTGCTGTGCCCCGTTCCCTGCAGGAGGAAAGGCAAAGTGAGACCATCTTTGGCGGTCCTTTCAAGGTTAAAAACCCTCACGGAAGACCGAGCTGCCTAAAACCGGTCCCTGGATGTGGAGAAATTTATAAGCCGCTGAGCATAAATAATACAAACTGACATGAGAGCAGGGGCCAAAATATCTCTCAAGCTGGTGTTAAATAGAGGTGAGAGGTGTGTACTCACATAGACGTGACGTTCTGGAAAAAAGGTGTGAAACAGAAAATGATATCGATTCAGGAATGTAATGCAAGTCTCAGGCTTTTCTAAAAAAGAAAACAATGCAAGTTTTAAATTACTTTAGATAAACATTGTGTAGCCAGATTCCTTTTAAGGAGGGAAAACTGGGTAAGTTCTTCAGCTATTTGGGCTTGACAGTATTAGAGACTTTGATCGTCTATACAATGAGGCGGTGATCATTTTTTTCTTTGATCTGTGACTGTCTGGGTTTGCTGATGCTCTTTCTTCTGTGGAGGCCACAACTTGACTCAACAGTGTGTGATTTTGGCTCCTTCTCAAAGTTTTTTCGTTGGTCCCCAGGGGCACCCATGGTCTGACTAGAGTAATCCATTCAGATGTAAATTGTTTCACTCCAGCTAGAGGGAAAAAAAGTTTTTATTCTAGGGAAAAAAAAAAAGAGCATCATGGGCACTGAGATTGGGTTTAATCATTTAAAACGTAGTCCATAGTCTGTTAAATCTTAGGTCACAGATGGAAACAAATCGGGTGTTTTCTAACGACTTCTTGACAAGACACAAGAGGGGAGGGATCGATGGCATTGACCATCCCATTACAAATGAAATGGAAAATATGGGACTATAACAACTATTGGCTAATGATATCTTTCGGTGGTGCCAGTTAATTTGAGGAATATGGGGGAAATTCTGGAAACACCCAGTTATTAATTATGCTCACTAAGAACGAGGAGCTTATAATCATTCTCTCTTACCCAAATCAAAAACAGGTCAGCCAGAATGGTGGATTGAGAGTACTTCTGGCTCACATTCATGGGAATAGTAACAGTGTTTTGTGGGTTACAATAGGAACCCTATTCCATGTCACAGGCACCAAGATCTTTCTGTGAGACAAAAGTTCTGGGTCCATCAGTTGAGGAACACTGTCCAATCTCATGAGCATGAAAGGGCTGCCTTTGCATACTTCATACTGGTAGGTATAATGCCAAAGCCACTCAAGTGCATTAAGGGTCCCCACAGACATAAATATTTGTATTGAAGATTATCTCCCACTAAGCTTGGATGTCTCCCCGAACACTTTGGACCTGATTTTGCAGGTAATGCAACATGACAAGGTAATGACCTGGCAGAAAGAATCCAGTCAAATCAAAACTTGAAAGATGGTGTTTTATAAACCTGTTTTTTAAAACAAGCCATGCATCTCTTTAGATACTCATGGCATGGTATCCTATTGTCTTTGTGATATAACGAAAATAAAGTAAAAAGCTATTTCTAAGCTGTCTGGTGGTGTGTGATAAGTATATACAGAGAGATTTCTAAACCATATAGACACATACGTATACATATAGAGTATATTTGTGTATATATGTACTCACGAATACATACCTACATATAGATATGTATATATAGAATTATAGATGGATGGATAGGACACCCATATTACATATGACTCATGTTGCATTATTAAGGTTCCCAGTTTTAACCCAAAAGTGAGTTTATCGCTTTCAGGAGCATGTATTATATATAATATAATAATATATTACAATATATTTATATATCAAGTATACACACATTATAAAAACACATATGTATGTATGCAATATATATGTATACATATATTTGTAATAAATGTGTAGAACAGAAATTAGGGATACCCATATACACAGTGTTAGAATATATAATACAAGGTATGAAAGCAGAATTGAAGGTATGATTTTCTCCATTTCTAGTGGAAGAACTTGAAATGTAGCTCTTTAAATGTGTTATGAGTTGTTATAAAAGCTGTAAAGAATATAGCCAAAACTTGCTTCTGGACACCCAAAACCACTATCTGTTCAGTAAAACACTTACTGTTCCCCAAACCCCACATATATTTCAAGCACTTTTACTTTTTAAATTGTACCTAGGAAATTCTAAGTCATTTGTAATAGTAATAAATAGCATACTTCTTCAGGATGTCAGAAAAGGCAAATAGATCTATAAAGAGAGTTATGGAGCGCTCCAATAAAAAGAATCATTATTAATCCTGTTCCATCAGTGAACTACATACTAAAATGGGAACCCTCTTGGATTACATAATATAAAAATAATCCCGGGGCACCTGGGTGGCTCAGTCGGTTGAGTGTCTCAGACTCTTGATTTTGGCTCAGGTCATGATCTCAGAGTCATGAGATTGAGCCCCGTGGTGGGCTCCACATTCAGTGGGGAGTCTGCTTGGGATTCTGCCTCTCCCTCTGCCCTTCCTGCCACTCATGCACTCACTCTAAGGTAAATAAATACATCTTTAAAAAAATAATTTTTTGCTGTCCTAAGTATTCAGCTTTCTTGTCTACTTCCTTTGGTACTGCTGACAATTTCCCACTTCATTTCAGGCTACATTAGGTAACAAGACACTAAAGCATCAGCGGAGAGCAAGCAAGGATATTTAGAGCTCTCCGTGTGAATGGAAACAAATATATAAACACCTTTTTCATAGCCTGTCCATAATCTGGAGAGTTTAGATCTGTTGGTTTTGCCACCTTGGCGTCACAAGAAGTTAAAGAGCCAGCACAGTGGGCTGCAGATCACAAGGCTTAGCGGTGGCTATGAAAATGTGTGTGAGCTGTGTTGTCTCGAAGCAATGGGAAGGCAGGCAGATGAGTGGCCGAAATGCATACCCTCAAACTCTAAATAATCTAGTCAGGGTAAATGTTCTACAAGGGACTACAAATCAAAAATAGTTTGGAGAAAGGGGCTACCACTCAGTGTCTGGAAAAAAAAACACCCCCAAATGCTCAGAACTCTGCTTATAGGTTAATGTGTCCACGAAGCAAGCAAACTGCCCAATATCTGGGAACAGTGAAGGTCAGTCCTGGCAAACTTTCAAAATGGAATTTTTATGGGGTGATTGATGTTAATGTGGAAATACGGTTTCTGGTGTGAGGTTGGTCAACGACAGGCTTGCTTTTCAAGGCACGGGGCTCCATGATTGGGTAGGTTTCAGGAGCATTGTTCCTGATGGGATGCGGACATTGATAGATGGGGGCACTTTTGAAACCAGTTGTGGTGTTTCATGTGGCTGGAGACAAGGAATAATCAGTCTCCCCCTGCTGCTGAATTTGGAGCACAAGATTTTTATATTCTTATAAATTTCCAGTGCAGGACCACAAATACTCTCTTACCTTGATCCATTTTACCTGCCAATCCTCTGGTTCACATGTTCATAATCTTAAATTGTCTACCTATATTCTGTTTGACCTACACAACTTCATCTAACCTGTGTAGTTCTGCTTTCAGATTTTCTCAAAGTACGCCTTCTTGGGTGTATCAATTTTTTACACAAGAATTTCAGTGATCCTATGGTCCTTTGCATGAAATTCAAAATGCAATAGGCATGCAGCTATCTACAAAAAGACCAAGAAACACAAAAACCCCATAGAGATCTAGAAACTGAGAAATGATACTGTTAAGATTCCTTACATGTGTGGATAGCCAATCACTCCTCTCTCTAGAAAATATTTTGCTTGTAATTTGAAGATTGTTTCTAAGTTACTATTTTTATGGTATTGCTGAGATATGAACTTTAATTAGCCTTTCTATGTCTCCCAAAACCATATTCATTGATATCTTTCCTGGCTTCATTTCTTATGGTGAATATGGATGAAATCCACATGGATGAATGTGGGAATAAAACTTCTAAAGGCGGAAGGGAAACAAAAGTATTTCAAAAACCTCCTTTCATTAGGAAGACCACAGATTCATATGTTGTTTGCGTTTCTGATTCATATTTATTCAAGAGAAGCTTGTGGTTTTCTATTTAGAAATGATAAACAAAACCTCCGTTGCACCGCAGAGCAGAGACTGCTAGATTGTCCTCAATATCCATGTCACTCTTCCTCTTCAGTCAATGAACTGAATTCTTTCTCCGGCCCTGGCCAGTAAGAGCATACGCTACATTTCTCAGCACCCCTCCTGGGATTGGGCATGGCTGTGAGACCACGTTGAGGACAACGCAATGTAAGGGTGGGTTGTCTGAGCGATATCCAGGAAACATCCTAACAGCAGAGGTGTGCTTAAGGATCCATCCGGATCCAACCAGATCCATCCAGATGCATCTTAAATCATGAAAACACAATGGAGATGGAAGAAGGCAGAAGAATCCTTGACTGCTGATGCCATCAACAACTATGTAGTCCCAGAGAAAATATCTCTGCTTAATGGTGATAGACACTGTTCTCTTCCATCCAAGCCACTGAATAAGTGGCATTTATTTTTTTTTTTGGATTTTCACTACCAATCTGAATTTAAGCGATCCAAATCTAGGGGGGTTGTTAATTCCTAAATTATTGTCATTTACCAAATCTAGTTTTAAATACAGTCTCTATCTTACAATGGTAAAAGGAATTCTCCTGTGTACTTTGATCCGTGAACAATGACAGCTCTATGGCCACTTACTCCCTGTGCAGTCAAAACCCCATGTATAACTTCGACACTGCCAAAACTTAACTAGTAATAGCCTACTGTTGACCAATAACAGTCAATAAACACACTCTACATATTATATGTAGAGTATATTACGTTCTTTTTGTTTAAAGATTTTATTTATTTGACAGAGAGAAAGAGCACAAGCAGGGGGTGTGGCAGGCAGAGGGAGAGGAAGAAGCAGACTCCCTGCTGAGCAAGGAGCCTGATGCAGGGCTCAAACCCAGGATCCTGGGATCATGACCTGAGCCAAAGGCATACGTTTAACCAACCGAGCCACCCAGGCACCCCTAGAATATACTATATTCTTACAATAAAGTAAGCTAGAGAAAAGAAGATGCTATAGAGAAAATCATGAGGAGAAAATACATTTACAGTACTGTACTGTATTTATAGAAAAAATATCCACATACAAATGGACCCACGCAGTTCAGATCCATGTTGTTCAAGGGTCAACTGTATTTCTTGTCTGAAGTAATTTATTATTGCCTATGTTTCTATGGTTACACTTCAGTAAAAGTGGTCTGACAATAAGAATTTTACTCTTCAACATGCATGTGATAGCCACATTGCATGATATAATGAACATAATGCATATTTATGTAAAGACAATCATCCCTAAAATTTTTGGAATCCAAATGTTCCATTGTGGGAGATCTATTTTAAAAACTGACTGCAGTTCAGACATATTCTATTTTCAGAAACAAAATTCAAATTGTACACTTTGTAACTTCTTGCTTCTGTAATTGATATTGGCAATGTCAACTCTTCAAATATTTGTGTAGAACAGGTAGGTAAATGTTTGGGATTTCATGCCAGGTAGTATCAGGTATGCAGAATGAGAATTTTTTTTTTTTTAATAAAAATGGGCTTTTGATGCCATACTGGTCTAGAGTAGAGAAAAAGATGTTCTTCTTATACATGCAGCAGTGTTGCTTTGCTTAAACTATGTCAATAAGCAGTGTAACTGGACTGCCTTTGAACATCAGGTCTAAAGGATGACAAGGATTTGAAGTTGTTCAACAGATTAGAGGAAGCTCAAAATGTTTCTCAGAAGCCAAAAGGTGGATACACACAGGATGCCCAACTTTATAAAGGTTCAGTTAGGGGTGAGAAGGCGGTAGCAATGGAATGTGGTGCTACAGAGCATCTGTGTGGCCTCAGAGAGGAGGTGGCACATAATCATGTCTGGAAGAATAAGTCCACATTTGCATGGCATTGAACTCGTTCAGCCAATCCTTTTTCTTTCAAATGCAACATGCTCTCTCATCCAACTCCTCACTGACTCCAACTCAATTGTTCTTATTACTACCTTTGCTTTGTATTCATGGAGGATAAGGGATAGACATCCCCAGGAAAGGGAAGAGAATGAAAAGATACACTAAAGAAGGACATATGTGTGTGTCCCAAAGTGGGTGGTTAATGCATATTCATGACGTGATGGAATATGTTAATTAATTGATTATGCAAGTAGTTAGTGGCAAATATTCCACTGTTGCCCTGCATGGGCTACTTTGAGGCGTTACAGGGGGACTGGATATGAGTGCATTTGCAGATACCTCGTTAAACATGGCAAATCGAAAACTGTTATTTCCCATAAACCCACTAAAAAGACAAAAAAATGTGTAAGAGGCAAAATTTTTCAAGACAGAAATAGGAGAGCAGATGACCACATGTTCAAGATTTCAACAAAGTAACACAAGCAGATGGATGAATCCCAATGTATCCAGATCAGAGAAACTTGGAACATCTCATCCTCAGGGGAGTAAAACCAGGAAATAGGACAACTCTTGGCCCCAAATACCAGAAATACTTGGGAACTGGAAGTACAAGCAGCCTTTGGTGGTGAGGTCCCAGGTGGGGATAAAGCAGGACTTCCCTGAAAAATGAAATCTCCCAGCCCCAGCTCATCCCACATGGCTAGAGAATCGCCTCCTACTGGACCTGGCAGAGGACCCACTGGAAATCATGTCTCTCTCGAAAGGACTCCATCTTTCCAGGCACCAGCTACAGCTAGTGGGCAGGGTGGCATCATACAGAAAATGGGAGCATTAAAGCAAAGTCTACACACTGCGTGTTGAGAAGCACAGCACACTTTCCATGCTGGATTCTAAAACTTGCTAAGAGCAGGGGTTAAAATATTTCTCTCTAGGAAAACTGAGAAGTACAGAGAAAACAGAAACAGATACTGATATTTACATGTCCCCATTGAAAACACATGGCCCCAATTTAAGGGTAGGCAGAATCTCTCCAATCACATGCAGCTTCCAGTCTGTTTTAGTGCAGCTGAGAGAGGGAACACAAGAAGGGGGAGCAGGAGAGGGAGAAGTAGGCTTCCAGCAGAGCAGGGAGCCCAACGTGGGGCTCGATCCCAGGACCCTGGGATCATGACCTGAGCCAAAGGCAGACGCCTAACGACTGAGCCACCCAGGTGCCCCTCCTTTATTATATTTTTTGAAAGCATACTTATTTCTAAAAATTATTCCATTTTTAAAATTATTTTATTATTTTATTTTTTAGGTAGGCTCCATGCCCAGTGTGACCCCAATGTGGGGCTCGAACTCATGACCTGAGATCAACACCTGAGCTGAGATCAAGAGTCAGATGCTTAACCAACTGAGCCACCCAGGCGCCCCCCAAATTATTCCTCTTTTTTTTTTTGATGTCCAAATTTTTTATTGTTATGTTAATCACCATACATTACATCATTAGTTTCTGATGTAGTGT
>NC_138385.1:103924105-103947460 GCF_054177405.1 Leptonychotes weddellii | reverse complement strand
TGTCAAAGATTAGTTGACCCTAGAATTGAGGGTCCATTTCTGGGCTCTCTATTCTGTTCCATTGATCTATGTGTCTGTTTTTATGCCAGTACCATACTGTCTTGATGATGACAGCTTTGTAATAGAGCTGGAAGTCTGGAATTGTGATGCCGCCAGCTTTTCTTTTCTTTTTCAACATTCCTCTGGCTATTCGGGGTCTTTTCTGGTTCCATACAAATTTTAGGATTATTTGTTCCATTTCTTTGAAAAAAGTGGAGGTATTTTGATGGGGATTGCATTGAATGTGTAGATTGCTCTAGGTAGCATTGACATCTTCACAATGTTTGTTCTTCCAATCCATGAGCATGGAATGTTTTTCCATTTCTTTGTGTCTTCCTCAATTTGTTTCATGAGTACCGAATTATTCCATTTTTAAAAACACATTCTACAATTATTTTTGTGATTTAAAACTGAATAAAGAAAAGAAACCTTTTTTAAAAGTCTTCATTCTAATTTCTAATAGGGAAAATACCAATAGATACAACTCACTTGTAAAACATATCTGCCTGGTGCACAGCATCATATATATGTATCAGAAAGGTGGGGAGTTGTCGTGTAGGTGGTTCTTTTCACTTACCCAGTTTTGCTGTTTACATCCTTTCACCTTATAGAGACACAAAACTCTTCTTACCTGGTAGGAATGTGCTGGAGAAGTCTGTCCTTACTCTAAATTTAGTAATTTCCCTTATACACATGCCTATATATATATACCATATATATGTAATATATGTATATGCATACATATATATCCATGGGAAGAGACAGATAGATTGATGATAGACAGATAGGTAGGTAGATACATAGGTAGGTAGAGATTAGATAGATAATAGATGATAGGTAGTTATGTAGGTAGGTTGGTAGACATGATAGAAGAATAAATGGATAGGTAGATAGATAGATGATGATAGATAGAAAGATAGGTGATAGATGATTTAGGTAGATAGATGATAAATGGATGATGGGTATAATTTCCATCAGATCCTGTTTCCTCCTCAAAAATGTCTAGATAATTTTATACAAAGGGATGTATTATAATAACATAGCATGTTTTAGAGCAGTTTTCCCCTGAAATGTCTCATGTATTACCTCATTTGTTCCATTTGCTAATTTATCCTTAACCAGTGATTTGGCAACTCTTGGGTCTTATCTCTGAAATGTGCAAGAACAATGGTGAGCACATAAATTAGGCCAGCATCTCTGTGTCTGAAAGCAGCGTGTGGGTGGTGCGTTAACTGGTTCAGAAGAGATGGATGTTAGCTCTTCCTCTTACGAAGAATTTCCACCATCTGATAACTCTTCCACACCTTTGTTTTCAAGTAATCTTTTCCCCAGTGTATTATGGTATGTCCAAACCCAACCCTTGGAATCAAACCAGGAGTGTCCCTCCTCTCCTCTCTTAAGGTACTTCCCTGCCTAGCTCCCAAGATTGAGATCAGGAAACAAACACATTTCTCAGTTAGAAAGCACAATGCAATTTGAAATGTAGAATGGAACAGGTTCCAAGACTAAGACATTAATGCCCACATCCAAAGGCACAAGTAATTATTTTCCAAAGAGTGTGCCTGCTAATACATAACTGCCAGATGCACAGTACTTTAGCAAGAGGTATGCCGTAGAATGAATATCAAACAACTCTTCTTTGTACCTATGAAATCCTGCTCCTGTCCGACATCGCACAATGCCACACTCCACAAACATCACAGGAACTCTCTTAAAAAAGCAGACCCAGCCACACTTCTATCTATTCTAATTCAGCCCTTTATTGCTTCACCCACCTGCTATGGTTTTGTCTGTTTATGTTCAGCTTGATTGCAAAACTGGGAACTATGGCTAGGAATCAGGAGCTGAGAAGTTCCATGAAAGAGACAAAAGAAAAATAATGTGGAGTTGATAGGAAGATACACGTGAGCAGAGAGACTTGCATCATGTTGTCCTCTCTCCATATACATGGCTGAGATTCTCACAGATCACTTCTATTTCCAGGTCCCTAATGGCTAATGCAGCCTCCTTTAGTATCTGGTTCTCTACAGTCAGATGGTGCAACCAGATTACCTTTATGGCTGGTACACCGTATCCAGATGGTCCCATTCTCGCTCGTACCCATTTCTGAATGATTGCCCAGACATTACACAGGCTTGAGAGACTTCCTCCCTTTACCTACACCCAATGACTGACTGATGTAAGCTATAAGAAGTTAGACCTCTCACCTCAAGCAGAACAAACTCTGAGCTGCAGTCCACACTCCTGAGCTCCCTGTGGGGCCAGGCTGGGATGCCTTGGCCTCTGTCCTGCCCATTCTGCCCCCATCACTCCCTGACAATATTCTGCTGAGACCACACCATCCACAAACCTTGGGCCCTGTCTCAGCTTTTGCTTCTAGAAGGACTGACCAGTGTTTCAACATGAGGATGATTCCCGGAGGCTGCTCCAACAGCTCCCAGAGTTACCTTGAAGATCTAGCCATTGCCTCTATGTTCCCTCCAGATTTGTGGTAACATCAGTGGAGAAAGCCAGGGAGCTCAGCAGAGATGCTGTGCTGTTCTGTCTTCTGCTGCCCCACCTCCTGTGGCACCGTGGACTTCTCAGGACACCCGACAGCAAGGCATGCGTCTCTGAACAAGCTCCGTGGAGACAAAGCCAAAAGTGATGCTGCAATGGGGTCATGCCCAGCTCTGTTCTCCTGATGGCTCTCCTACTCTCCATTCTCCCATGGAAAGGGAAAGGAGTCTCTGTCTCCGATTCTGCTACACTGATCTGAAAATACTCTTGCTCTTGGAGGCACTGGCCAGGTGTTCCCATCCTTTATACTCAGGAACTGGTCAACGTGCCAGGTGGGACGGATGGCTGTTTGGACAGCTTGCTCTTGGTACAATGTGGGTGCTTGGGTGAGTCCTTTCTCAAGAGCTCCTAGCACTCTGATGCAGATTCATCCCAACTGGGACTCTACTTTAGCGAGAGATTTCTAAAGATAGCAAGTCCTTATGGCTAAATCAAAAACAATCGAGCTTCTTACGAGAACCAGGGAGCAGCAAGTGCAGTCTCCAGGAGAAAATAATAGTGAAGAACAAGTGTTCTTCAGCCAGTGGCTGCCACTGCACATGGCCCTACCCATTCTTTCTGTAGCATGGTGGAGGGTGAAGGAGTCAAGTAGACATAGTCTTCTCTACCCGCCCAATAGACATGCCAAGAAAGCATGAGGTCCTAGGGTCAGCCAGCTTTCTAGGCAAGCTGGGACCTCTCTTCTGCACTTGAGGGGCAAATAGCAAACATGAATTTAAACCCAGAGGCACAACCCTCATTTAAGATGCCATTAAATAAGATATTCAAAAATATAGATAATATAGACACCATATTAAAATATTTTATAAGGCACACCTATCCTAAGAACGTTCAGTAGAACATACAGGGAATATTAGGAAAGATAGCATGCCGAGTCAAAATCAATAAACAAAGTAAGATAGCAGGAGATAGGTATTGGTATTGGGGCTACACGGTCGTTATCTGCAAGTGTTCACAAGTGTTTTAAGATGCAAGTCAACTCTTGACACAAAATAAGGACACATCTTCTTAAAATTGAGTCCAAAATATGATCAATTCTCATGAATAAACAATGTAATTCAATGAAGAATATCTGAAATAGGAAGCTATCATATATGAACTGGCTCCCTGAGGGCCATTCCTCAGAATGTTCTCCACGTCATCTGTCACAAGTACAAAACATGGCTCATGAATGAAATGATTCAGAAGCCAAGCTCATATGGAATATGCTTCCCTGCAGATAATTCTTTCCAGGTTGTCTTTTAGAAGAGTGAGAGCTAACAAACACCTAAATGCACACACACATTACACACATGCACACACTATACATACACACATATTTCACACACATTACACACATACATTACACACATATTTCACACACATTACACACATACATTATATACGCATTACGTACACACACATACACACACATTTGGAAATCTGTAGTTGTGCCTTTGGGAAGATACAGGTGGACACCTCTGGTTGAGCCGCAATGCTTTTGAACAATGAACAGGTTGTGCACCCTCAGAGTGAGCTCTGTGAATTTGTGATAAATAACGCACGACGATGCGTGTGAGGTCTCAGCCCTTGGCAAAACCTCAAATACAACTGGTTTATGTTTTAGGTAAGCTGTAACATTCCGTCTCCTCCAGGAAAACTAAGATGTTCATCCATTTAGGAGAGCTGATAGTTTATTCTAAGATAAACAGGCATCTTACTCTTCACCTAAATAAGGGAATGATTCCATTGGATGCATAGCATTCTCTCTCTATGCCAGGGCAATGAGGCAGACCTGGTGTCTCTTCTCCACATTAGCAGTGGTTGTGGGTGTGGATGTTACAGGTGTTCTAAGCTTGACACAGGACTCAAAGGTTCTAAACAAGAAGTTTCGTATGTTTGCACCATAGAAACATACATTTCTTGGATCTGGCATAGCATGTGATGAAATGTCATGAAAATAAGATACATTAGAAACACTTGAAAGATGCTATCAACATAACATGTATATATAACTCTATCAAAATAATATCAGTTTTAGGGGTAGTTCTCATTATTTTACAAAACAAATGTAGTCATTGTGATGAGTAAATGAAGAGTAAATGCCCATCTCCCTGCATAATCAAAAATTTATATTTTCTTTTTCTTATTTTGCAAATATGATAACCTGAAATGTTGGTTTCATGTCTGTGGTCTTTTTTTATTAATAGTGTGACTAGCCATTCGTATATGTTCATTGACCATTTAAATCTTTTCTATGAATACATTTTTTTATATTTTAAAATTATTCTTGTGGTCCAATTATCTTATTAGTATATATTTTTCTTACTTATTTGAAGCACTCATTTCAAGAAAACACTAAAATGGGCTCATTGCTCCTTCTGGGTGTTGAAATGATAAAAGAGAAACGATTACGATTTCGGTTTTATTTCTTTGTTTACAGTTTCTGGCTTTCACAGAGTCAATATGGTCCTTGAGATCATGAATTTTGACATCTAATATCCTGATTTTATGATTCTCTGCAGTCACATAAAGCTTAGGAAGGTTATGCCACTCCCAAATCTATAAAAATACCATTCCTCTTTTCTCCTCATGATATTTTTTGTTTTTGTTTTTGAGGGGTTTTTTTTTGTGTTTTTAAGGCTTAAAATCTTATTTGTGCAGGTGGAGGTCTATCTGTATACTACTCCCCAACACCCAGTAGACAGCCAAATGTCCTAACACTGTTTATGGAAATGGCTCACTGATTGGATCTGACCTTCTGATGTATGATAAACGCCTCATATACATGGATCTGCCTCTATATTTTACATTTTGTTCTTTAATGCTGTATTTCTCTCTCTGATTCACTTACCCACTATTTCCATTACAGTTAGCAGAGAAGAATCCATTAATATCTGATGGAGCAATATTTCTGCCTTATACTTCTGTCTCAAATATTTTTTTATTAATTATCATAGCATATTTCTCAACCCCAAAATGTAAGACTCGGTTTGGTAAGTTATGCCAAACCTCCCGTCCATTTGTTTGAACCACATCACATTTATAGATTAATTTAAGATGGATGCGTATCTTAAGCTTAGCATTTCAGTCAGAAGAAAAAAAAGAAGCAGTGGTTTAAAATAATAAATACCCCCAAAGAATTTGGTAAGAGCATACTGTTTACACTTCCAATACAAGATCCTCTGGACTGTGCTCTTTTCCTGAATTATTTTTAAGCCATGGAGGCCATAGGATATTCTGATGATGCATGGTCTCGTGAGGGAAGCCAAATTTTGCATGGGCTGCTTTATATCAGACCTAAACCGGTAAGATTTAGTACGTGATCTTGCAAGGAAAGAACATTATGCATTAATTGACTTCTGCAGGCTTCTCATCTCTGCGTCTCTGTTGCAAACACCTGGTACAGCAGGTAGTGTAGTAGAATGTGTACAATGGTAGAGACTATGAACTCAAATTTTTCCTAAATAAAACAAGTAACGGTAGATACCTCGGATCCTAGCTACCATGGTCTTGAGAGACCGCTTAAAATTATGAAAAAGGCATGCTCAAATTTAATTCCTTGGCTCTCTACAGCTGATTTTGTCTTATTATCAATATCAGATTCCAAATTAATCAGTATGGTTTTCTCTTCAGCACACGTAAACTGAACTGATGGACCACACGTACATAGAAAGCATGAATGATTTCCACGTGCATGTGGCTGAGAACCAGGTCTCGGGACGGCTTTGTTTTCTTTTCCCCAATCTACTGAACTTTTATTCTCGCTGGAAGCAAAGAAGTGGTGGGTAAAAAACTAAACAAAACTAAGACACTTAGGCAAGGGTGTGGTTTTTATCTAAAGCAAGGGCTCCATCAAATTCCAGAACATTGCTTGATTTGGTGAGTGAAAGAAAGCTCACAAGGATTGCCAGTCTTCCAAAATGAGTATTTCACTTTGAGTGTTAATAATAGCGTCAAGTTGTTAAGCCTCATTTTGGTAAACGGATGGTGAGTATTTTTTGTTTGCTTTCTGGGGCCACAGCGTGTTTTTCTAGATGTCCATTAGAGAAGGCCACAAAGTCGGGATCTGCATTTGTGGGAAATTTGTATATTGCAACAAAATTTATGCAAAGGCTACCTCCTCATAAATTCTAAAGACTCTGAAGTAATGGAGGAACATATATTTCTGTGTTCAGATGGCCAAGGTCAGTGATTCAAAAGACTATGGTAGCTGGTTAGTTCTAGAGTATTCTATGATCTCCAAGGACACACACATCATGTCTTCCATATCATCAAGTCACTCATGTGCTTCTCATCCACATACTTACATTGTGCGCTGTCAACTCAAATAAAAACACACAGCTACCAACGGCGATGATGGGTCTGTTCCGTCCATTGCCAAGGTGGCAATGATACTATATCCATGTTTACGTAGCGTCCCCAGAAATCTCTCTCTTTCCCTCTCTGTTCAACCATTCCCATGTCACCCTGTCAATCAAAACTCACATTGTCTCTGGATGCTGAGAGTTTTTCCAGCCCCTCGTCTGCATCTTTTCCTTGGCCATGAGCTATCTGAGCTTCTTCTACCCCCTTTGCTGTGTCAGTGATGTGATTGCGTTGTGAAGACAGATTTATAAAGACAAATATAAATTTATAAATGTATAAACATAAAGCTGAAGTTAGTATAAAACGATGGGCATGGGACATAGGAAACTCCCATACTGCAAATACGTATGCAATTGAAAACGAGAAATACTAAAACAGTTCACATCACTGGGAAAAGAAGATGCTCCTTTTTCATTGAAAATGTTCAGAATATGTCTCCTTCCTTCTCCTACCTACATGTATTTCACAAGCAAAGATACTCCTAAAGCTAAGATTATTACCTTTGATTTTAGTTTTATTTTTTTGTTTTGTTTTGGAGGGAGGAGGAAGATCTCAGGCAAGAAACTACTCGATAAATGGGCTTAAATATAATTGCATGCCATTTTAATTGAAGCTTTCATAATCACTACAATAAAATTACTACTTTACCAAATGTAAACTATATATTCCAGTAACTATCAATCACACTGACAACCTCTGGAGTAAATGCAAGAATTTATCTATTTCATCTCTCCCTGCAATTCTCGTTCTATTTATGGAGGCCCCCGTGGCATTGATTAGGACCTGTTTCAGGGAAATTTTCTCCAAATCTCTTGTTCTATCCTCATATATTTGTTTCTGCTTTTATTTCTTGGTAATGGTAGCTTTGTTTTTAAACTAGAGCGTCCACTCTGAGTTACTTGAGAGTGAAGACACGTAGTAACACTGTGTTACAGCCATTTAACCTTGGTGAAGTTTTAGCTACACATAATTGCCCCAATCCTGAATGCTGATAACATTGGCAATATATGTGAATAATGGCTTATCAATGAGAAGTATAGGTTGAGTCTTTATGGATTAAGTTAAAGCAACATTTTAAAAAATGACTTTATACTCCTTAATGGGTCACGAGGAATTAGTATAATATAGTTCTGGCTTCTCTCGTGCTTTTCCAGCTTATGTTATTCGGCAGAAGAGCCTCTGTGGCAGTGACCTGAGTGTAAATATTTCTCATCTGGACCCGCGCCACCCGTGGCCCTGTCATTTTTCATTCTTCTCTCTTCTGTATCTTTTGTGCCAGAGTCATTGGGATGTTTTAAGATCATATTAAATCCTGTTGATGCAAAACACTAAAGCTTTTATTTATTTTTTTTTTTTGCAATGAAGAACATAAAGGAGTCCCTCCCCTTAACTACAGGGAACCGGTTCCAAGACCTCCGGTGGACCCCTGAAAATACAGATAGTAGCAAACCCTATATATGCTGTGTTTTTTTCCTATACGTATCTATGGTAACATTTAATAAGTTAGGCACAGTAAGAGATTAACAACTGTTAAGTAATGATAAAATATCTCATTGTGCCATACTCCTGCTTCTTCTTGTGATGATAAAAGACATACACGATGAGATGAAGCGAGGTGAAGGACACAGGTGTTGCGAGATAGTGTTAGGCTACTGACCCTCTGAACACACCGCAGCAGGAGCATCTGCTTCTAGAATGCTATTGAGCGCAAGCAACCGAAATCGTGGATAAGGGGGGAATACTGTCTGTCGATATCGTATAAAATTGGAAAGTAGAAACACAAAACTATAAATGTGATCAAAATCATCTCGAATCTCATGAGTCAGGGATAACCACTCTTAGTGAGTTCTATCATCCTGCGTTCTCTATGTCTTTAAATATCCACACAAATTTTTATTTACAAAAATGGGATCTCCCATGCATCTCATTTTTAGTATTTTTTGCTTTTCCTTCAGCCACTTATGCTGGACCTTTTTCCAATTCAATATACATGCACTGACATGATCATTTTTTAATGACCAAGGAGTCTATCCATTCATTGGTACTCCCAGGTTTAGATGGTCAGAATGTTTCCTCATCTCGATGGCCATGCTCGAGGTTCAGTTTTCAAGGTGGTAAATGGAACACACTTACCAGCTAGTCTTTGTTAGTTCACCGAGCTAGAAATCAAAAGAAATAGATGCTCTGAAATGCTCAGAAGAACACGACTTGCAAATTCCCAGTGGACGATGCATAAAACATCAGATGAAAGAAGAAATCAAAGCTGAAGACATGATCTGAATTCTGCTGCGCAAGGTGAGAACAATGCTATGTTTCTCTAAAGAACTCAGCTTCTAGAAGTTTCAATCTCTGAATACAGTTGACCCTAGAACAACGTGGGTTTGAACCACTTACGTATATGTGGATTTTTTTCAATAAATGCAGTGTAGTACTATAAATGTATTTTCTTTTCCTTTAATTTCTTTTTTTTTCTTCCTTTAATTTCTTAATCACATTTTCTATTCCCTGGCTTACTCTATTGTAAGAATACAGTTTATAATACATATAGCATACAAAATACGTGTTGATGGACTGCTTATTTATTTTATTGCCAAGGTGTCTGGTCAACAGGAAGCTATTAGTAGTTAAGTTTTGGGGAAGTCAAGAGTTATATACAGATTTTGACCTGCACACAGGGTAGGTCGGCAGCCCCGACTCCCACATTGTTCAAGGGTCAACTGAATTTTCATCTTGTGCAAGTTGATGAAATCCAACATCTTGGGAATCAATTTCTAACAGTAATCCACAGTGGAAACATATCACTGATTAATACTATTTAGGATGCATAAATATTTAACATGAATAGCATCATTTTATGAAGCAGGTTCCCTACAAGCATATTTTGCATTCCATTGTACCTACAGGTCATAGTTGGGGATGGTAACATGTGCTTTATTCTCGCTCTTTTTTTTTTTTTTTTTTTTGCAAACGACCTGAATCTAATCTAAATCAGGAGATCTTTTGCAAATAATTCGTACTGGTACACTTCCTATAAATTTTGTGATAATAAATAACAAAGCAGAGAACATCACTTTGCTAACTGAACACGTGATTCTGTGCAAACACAAGTGAAATCGGAGGAGGAGATGTAGTGGTCTGTTAGGGAAGGAAGTGACCTCCTTTCTCCACACGCATTTCAGAATGAGACTAAATTGCGCTCTGAGGGAGCACCTGCAGGAAACCTTGCCTGCAGCCTTAGCATCTCCTCCCACCCCTCTGGACTCCTGCCCACCCTGGGCTGCGGATTCCGCCCCAAGGCTAAGACAGCTGCGAGAGAAAGAACGCTCATCTTCATGAAAATAGGCTTTGAAGCCCCTTTGCAGATAAACACTCTTCATTTGTTAACGACTTAATCCTTTAATTAAAGCTCACTTTGTTAGGTGGCTTGGCTTTCAAAAACAGCCCAGGCAGATATTTGCATGAGTCCTTTAAAGACCATCGGACCAAAGGAGGTGGTTAAAAATATATTGTCCCAGGCTTACGGTAAACCCATGCAATCTATCCTTACCCGGGATGGGAAAAGAAGGGAAAAGAAGCCTTTCTGTTGAATTAGGTTTCCTGAAATGTAACTCTGCCTTTCGCAACCATCTGAATTTGATACGTGTGGTTGTGTAATTCACTCTTTAATAACTCACCAACATTAAAGTTCTTTCCTTTTCTTTTTTGGTTGAAATTGTAGATGAGTGAAAATGGATACATGGAATTCGTAAACCTAAACAGTCTAAAACCTAAATTGAATGGGGTCGCTAAAATATTATTTCACTGGAAATGGGGGCTCTGGTGTATTCTTGATTCAGAAAGGCAGTTAATTGGAAGCACAGTCCGGATGGTGTGTGAAGATGTCATTCCTGCTGTGTTTATACTGTTGGTGGGTCTTTTAAGCTTAGGGGATTGAACGAATAATATCGATATTTTAGTGTGCTACAGGTGTTACACCAAATGGGAGCGGCATCGTTTATCATATATCCAGAGAGAGAGAGAAAAGTTATAAAATGCCAAAGTAATCTTCAAGTTAGAAGCGAACTCACATCTGATGACCTAGTTGTTTGGGGGAGGGAAGGGGGGCAATCCCCAGAGATGAGCAATCACATATAAGCTAAAATGCAATGAGACATGAATCCAAACAGAAAAATAAAAACTAGGAGAGTTAATAAACCCATTTAAGAAAGTGGACAAATAAAATGTGAAAATACCAATATCTTTAAGTGTGATGTGGCCGCGGTGAGGAGATTGAAAGCAATCACATTCCCCTCACGTAAAATGAGTATTTTTAAATCCTCTGTAAAAGTATTTGTAGAGAAATGGGACTACTGTAGCAAAGTGCCACATTTTAAATAAAAAATATGGAGTTAAAAACAGGTTGCTGGCCGCAATGGACTAAGAGACATGCTTTAGCATCCCTCATGAAACCATGAGACATGGAAGAAATTGAAGGAAAGGCAGCTTTCAAGAGAAGTCTTCAGGAAACACAGAGCAGTGATCTTTGAGAGATGCAAGACCGACTAGCTGACACCCAGTATCGCCCCAGCTTACTAATTGCCTTGAGAGTGTTTCCACACCATGACCTAGGGTAAGAGAAGACAAGCAGAACCCAGAAAACTCTCTGAATCTCGGGAGACCAGAGTAGGTAGGGTTCCTAGGACAGAGTACATGAAAAGAGAGTTCTTCGCCCAGAGAGAAGAATGGAGATCTGTGGAGAGTCCTCCCCACACTTTCAGTTGAGTAAATATCAATGAGGAGACCACGACGAAGGATGTTTAAAGCCAGGGAAGTAACCACCTAAAAAATACAGTAGGATCTACACAAAACAACATGAGGCGAATGATGTGGGACACAAGGGCAGAAGAAAAATTATTAAATTTCCTTACTACCTACAGCCCATTGACAAGTCCCTGAAACAAGCAGAGTGACCTTCCTCTAGGAACTCAGCTGCCTCCATGTTGACACTTTGCTAAGGGCAAAAGACAATCCTAGCCCTCCCCCCACCCCCAGGATCCTGTAAGTCTACTTTAACATATTAAAAATTCCTTTGGAAACTTCCTTTATCTCTAAACCCCCCAAGATACATGTTGGCAATCATCCCCCAAGTATATGGCCCACCGATAGGCATCTGAAGGGTCTCATGACTCAGGTTTTATTAGACGGTAATAAATGACATTTTCCCAACAATAGCTAGCCCCCTCAAGGTCCTGGAAGCCTTGCCTCCAAAATTCCTTAGAGACTTGGTCTATCCCTAAGTCCCTTCCAACTTGAAAGTATATAATGGACCACTCCTCATGACCCTGGATCTGTCCCCATGCTTCAATAAAACCACCTTTTTGCACCAAAAACATCTCAAGAATTCTTTCTTGACCATCGGCCTCGAACCCTAACACCTTTCCTATATCAGCCAGGAAACAAACCACCAGAGGTGAGAGGGAGTGTTTCCTGGAGAACGCCCACGACCAGGAACAGCTCCTGTTCCAACCAGCCATCCTGGAAAACTTCATGGAGCTTGGGGGTAGTGGATGAGCTGCCCAGAAGGATTTTACCTCAGTAGGAGATGGTTTGTTTGGGCCTGACAACCACTGTGGTCCAGACTAACCAATCCTAACAGCAAGATATGAAAGAAACAAACTCTGTGTGTGGGGTGTGTGTGTGTGTGTGATGTACATGTGTCCCAAAAGAAAGGCCAAGGATATTATAGGAATACAAAAATACCCAACGCCCAAAGAGGTCAAATTCACAATGTTTGACGTCCCATCAAAAAAGATTGCCCAAGACGTAATCAGTGTACAGAAATCAACTGTGTTTCCATATACCAGCTATTGGAATGGGAACTGGAATACCATTTATCAAGAAACACTTTTCACTGTACCATCAAAAATACAGAATGCACAGGGGCAAACCTGACAGAAGATTGTAGAGACCTGTACACAGTCTACCAAAACCATTCCTGAGAAACTTAGAGTATTAAGAGTCAGAAGACTCAGTATTGTTAAGATGTCAATTATCTTCAAATTGATCTATACGTTTAAAAACATTCCACCTCAATTTCTAGCAGGCTTGTTGGGTAGAAAATGCCAAGTTGAATTTGACAAGTTGATTGGAAATGTAAAACACTTAGACTGGTCAAAACAACTTTCAAAAACAAGAATGAAATAGAACATGTATTATCTGGCTTCAAGTCTTATTTTAAAGCTACCATGATCAAGAAAGTAGACTATCATGAATGATGTAGGAAAGGCATTAGGGTTTGAAGCTGACAGTCAAGAAAGAATTCTTGAGCCATCTTTAGTGCAAAAAGGTGATTATATTGAAGCACGGGGACAGGACCCGTGGGCAGAAAGAGCTGAACCGGGGTCATGAGGAGTGGTCCATTATATACTTTCAAGTTGGGAGGGGGTTAGGGATAGACCAAGTCTCTAAGGAATTTTGGAAGCAAGGTTTCCAGGACCTTGACAGGGCTAGCTATTGTTGGGAAAATGTCATTTATTACCATCTAATAAAACCTGAGTCATGAGACCCTTCAGATGCCTATCGGTGGGCCATATACTTGGGGGATGATTGCCAACATGTATCTTGGGGGGTTTAGAGATAAAGGAAGTTTCCAAAGGAATTTTTAATATGTTAAAGTAGACTTACAGGATCCTGGGGGTGGGGGGAGGGCTAGGATTGTCTTTTGCCCTTAGCAAAGTGTCAACATGGAGGCAGCTGAGTTCCTAGAGGAAGGTCACTCTGCCTGTTTCAAGGACTTGTCAATGGGCTGTAGGTAGTAAGGAAATTTAGTAATTTTTATTCTGACTTTGTGTCATCAATCTACAACATAGACAAATCGATGGAACACCATACATGGTGCAGAAATAGACACACAGAGATGTGAACAACTGATTTTGGAAAAATGGTTCAGCGGCAGCTTAGTGTAGGAAGGACAGTATTTTGAAGCAAATGATCACAGAACATATATAAAAACCAAAGCCAAAAAAAGCCCACAAAAAACAAAAAAACGACCTCAGTACCTTCGTTGCATCATATTAAAGAATTAACTTAAAATGAACCATAAGCTTGAATTTAAATTGAAATTGAACATCTACATGTATGAAATTTCTAAGAGACACAAATGCAACATTGGGTCAGCCAGTAATTTCTTAGATGAGACTCCAAAATCGCAATCATCAATGAAAAGAACTTTAAAATTTGAAAGTACCTGCTCTTCAAAAAATGCTGTTAAGAGAATGAAAAGACAAGTAGCAGAAAGAAATCATATATCCAATAAAGAAGTTGTAGTCAGAATACACAGATAATTCTCAAATAGAAAACAAACTACCTAGTTTTTTAAAAATTGGCAAAGATTTGAACAGACACTTCAGTAAGGAAGATATATGCAAGGAAAATAAGCACATGAAAACAGGCTCATTGTATCAGTCATTTGGGGAACATGATTAAAATTAAAATGTGCTTCTACCAGTAGAATAGCTCAAATAAGAAATCGTCACCATACCAGGTTGGGGGAAGATATGCGGGAATCAGGGCCACCTTTCATTGCTGATGGGAATATTAAAGAGTGTAACCAATGTGGAAAAGGGTTTGGCAGTTGGTTGTAAAGTTAAATAGACACCTACCATACCACACTGACTTTTACTTCTGTTATTTACTCCCAGAGAAACCAAAGCATGTGTGTCTACCAACACTTGCAAGCCAAAGTTCGTAGATGCTTTGTCGCAATTGCTAACTGGAAACAACCAGATATCCATCAGGGAAATGGATAAAGTATGGCATGGAATGGATTGCTGCTCAGAAATAGGAAGTGATGCACTACTAATACACATAAAAATATGGATAAAATAAATTGTGTCAAGTGAATACGTCACACCAAAACCAAAAACCCAGAGTAAATACCTTATGATCCCATTTACATACATTTGTAGGAAATGCAAAGGAATCTCTATGCCAGGGAAATGATTACTGTTTCCCTGGGGATGGGGCGGAGGTGCTGGGGACCAGGAAAGGTGGGAGGCTGGGTTTGAGGGGTGTGAGTAAACTTTTGAGGGCAATGGGAATGTTTGTAATCTTGATTATAGTGATGATTTCACAGATGTGTATAAATATATATGTGTATATATATATATATATATATATATATATCTTTCAACACTAAACAAGTAGTAGACTTTAATATGTGCCCTATGTCAATTTCATCTCAATAAAACTTTTAATACATTGACGGGTTGATTGAGTTGCATTAATTGGGTTTTGAATGCTAAACGAACTTGACATTATAGGACAAAATCTACTGTGTTGTTGTATGCTGTATTTTTGTCCCACTTCTCCTACATTTCTTTAACTTCTTTACTTTCTTTTGATTGATGTATTTTTCAGATAACATCTACCATATCTTTGCTCTTCTAAGTGTTTCTTAAATCTGCAAGGATATATAAATATCAAATCTGTAAATATTACCTCTTATTTTTAAACGGGGGAGAGGATCTGAAATAACTATGGGGTAAAATATTCATGTGTGCTAAATGTAGGTTACCGGCTTTTGACCTTGAAATATTTCATAATTTAAAAATGCAAAAGCAAAATACAAAAAGTGAACAATAGGCTAAGAAAAACACTAGAAACAGTTATGTGGGTATATGACAAAATTATCATCTAAATAGCATATCGAAATTCTGTTGGGAGAAAATACTAAGATAGCAAGAATTTGACCTGTATATTATTGTTCAACAAATTGACAATCGTTGAGTCTAAAGGGGTAAAAATAAATCCAGCCTTGCTCATAATAAATATACTCAATTTTAACATGTTGCTCTATTTCTTGTATTAATTTTAGATTGCATTGTTCCTGCCTGGCTTGAATATTGTGCAACTCTTCCTATCACATTCATGACTTTGTAAAGGTAGCATAGATTTGGAGAAAGCAGTTTGTTAATCTGAATGAAAAGCCAGGAAACGATTCACGCACTCTGATCTGGCAATTCAATTATTGAGGAAGTATACTAAATATCTCCTCGAAAATATTGAACAATCTGCAGTTCAAATGTGTTTGAGATAATTTTTTATTATGTCAAATTGTTGCAAATAATCTAATTCCTGCATGCTCTTATAACAACATGGAGCTTAGCAATTGAGGAGGTATATTCTAACAGCATGGGGAATGCCTTATTATGATAGCATGTTGAGTGGAAACAAAATATAGAAAAATAGATGTGAAAAAGACAAGGAGACATAGTCAAGTTGCCGATAAGTTAAGAGCCTAAAGAGAAATACCCATAAAATGAATAGTGAGAGTAGTACGTTTATATTAAAATTTTCTATGATGGGAAAACATTTTTATAACTAAAATAACAGACAGGTATAAGCAAATATCTTCATAACTATTGGGCATGGAAATAAATCATAAACTAAATTTCTGAATGTGCCTTGCAGAGACAAACTGATGTTCAAAGAGAACTTGGAATTTTGAGTGGCACCAAATGAAAGGGATCGGTATTTTTTAAGAAAGGACGACCTGAATGCATTTCACGACGACTTCTACAGAAGAGCTTAAGACATGATAGGGATGCTGGAAGGAAACATCCAGGTGTGGAAAATTTTGATATTTTGGATTTGGCGATGGATGCTTTCGTGCAAGGACACGTCCATCAGGTCGCTGCAAATTTCTTACACTTAAAGGAAAAGACAGAAGTGTTAATTTGGGTTTTCATATTTTGAGGCTCTGGGTTCCCCAAGTTTGATCTGTGTGGGTCACAGAAGCAAGAGGCTGAGGAACTCATAGGGTGGACAGTGTCTGTGGGTGTTTGTGTGTGTGCACAGATGTGCGGGAGGTGAGGGCCTATATGAGGGTGGCAGGTGGTGAGGAAAGAACCATGGAGATTCTGAATGTGCCTTAAAAATCGTGTCTGCAGTTGTTCATATGTCTGAAACAAAAGCACACCCTTTCTCTTGTCACCACGTTGGTCCTTCTGTTGTCCTTTGGGCAGGCAGTCCTCACAGAGGACATAAGGACTCAAATGTTTGAGGGACATTCCCCTCAGTTCCTCGGAGGCAGCAAAGCCAATAGATGAGTTTGGAGCAGGGTCCCAGAAGAGCAGAGAAGAGAATCCGTCATTCAGACACCGAGCCAAGCCTTTCCCTGCTCCCTGGTGACAGCATCTGGGTATTCTGCTAGAATTGTCACTTGTGCTACAGATGTCTCGGTTATTATGCAAACAAATCACAAATCTGTTGTCTCTCTCTTCTGTGCACTCGATGTCTCCCAGCTTCCATCTCAGCTGTAGGCTTCTGGCAAGCCCATAAAATGTTCAAAAAGCATCCCCTTCAGTGAGCTGGCTGCTTACAGCTCATATCCGCATGGATGCTCCCTGAGGATAGAAACCCTTCCATCGGCACTGTGGATTCCAGAATGGCCCCTGATTCAAGGCTATTTGTGCTTTGCTATCTGTTCACCCCCACCCCCACCCTGGTCATCTTCAGCTTGTGCTCACTGGATGAAATTTATCCATACCAGGAACCCTCCCCAAATATTGCATCTGCCCAAGTATTTGTAATTGGTTGACTTTCACATACTGGGCATTTTGAGCTTCCTCTTGGATGCTATGACTCAGTATAGCCATTATTCAAGTGTGTGGTGTTCCAGGAAGACGGAAGAGCATTGGTGGCATGGGACTGAGGAAAACTTTCTTCCTACCAAGGTTCCCCTGTGACTTTCTCTTAAATATCAGGTAATAAAGGATTGAGGTGGAGGGTAGTCACGTAGGGATTCCTACCATCTTAAGTGTTCCTTAAAATGTTATTTCTCAACAGCTGCTGGAACACCTCTATAGCAGAGAAGCTTAGCATTCCAGGAAAACCTAAATTTTTCCTTCCAGAGATTCAGAATGGCTTCACTGGTTTTAAATCTGGTAGAGGAGATATAGCTAAAGCCAAGTCATATACCGCCTTCCCTACTCAAGTCTCAATGTGAGATATTCTCTTCTACTGTGGAGCCAACTGTGGGGTTTGAATATTTCAGATCCATTGTCCCCCCTTTTTTTTTTCACCACGATGTTTAAATCAAGTGAGTAATGTCTTTCCCAAATTCAGGTACCATTTCTTTTAACATGGCTCCATAAGTCCTTTGGGTATCATGGATCATGGACCCTTTTATCTTATTAACAATCCTGTGTAGTTGTTACAATCTCCTGAGCAAATTGCCATATTGACAAAAATGTGTTCTATATGTAGGTGGCATCAGCTCAGAACAAAGAGTTGACTGTAATAAATGTATGCTGATACATATAAATATTTTCTAATTATACATGTCAAAAGATTGTTCTGTATACTCACACTTAAAAAAATGGATGCAGTAAAAGATAACTGTGTTCAAGTTGTATTGTCAGCAAGATTAAACCCAAGCAAAGAATGAAAATGTATACTATAAGTCTACCAACATGTCACCCTTCTTCATATATCATTAGAAAATTTCACAAGAACCTGATCATCTCCATGCACTTTCAATTAGAAAACTTATAATCAGCATATGCATTGCTCATTCACATTAAAGCTGCATCCCTCCTCATGAGTAAAACAAATAAATGGATGAAATATCATTTTTATACTAGATGCTACCTTATGTAATTAATTTAGAGATGTAAGCAGATTGACATAATTAGGATATTGAGCTGAATTAGTGTTTGTGTGATGCAAATAATAATAGCTATTGCTAATAACTAAGAATCTGAAAATGCTAATTTTTACACACACAGAGTAATAAGCCAGCCATTGGACTAAGAAGAGAATGTCAGCTGTGACTTAGGATAGTAGGTATTAGATCTTGTATATTTTTTAAAGATTTTATTTATGTATTTGAGAAAGAGAGAGAGCAGGGGGAGGGGTAGAGGGAGAGGGAGAGAGAATCCCAAGCAGACTCCCCCCTGAGCATGGAGCCAGATGTGGGGCTGGACATGGGAGCTTGATCTCATGATGCTGAGATCATGATCTGAGCTGAAGTCAAGAGTTAGACACTTAACCAACTGAACCATCCAGGCACCCCAGTAAGCATTAGATCTTGAGAGTACAGAAATATAAAGGAGATACTACTAATATATATTTAAAAAATCAACTAGCCATGCAATTGCCCTCAGAGATAAGGGTTTGGGGGTAACCAACATGGCTCAGAGCCGGATGAATATGGCAGAAGGAAAGTTACCTGGTGGTTCACTGATTCACATTCAGTCATTAGCTCCAATCAAACTCTGGGCTTAACATTCCACATTGAGATAATAAATATCAAATTTCAGTGTCACAAAATCCCCCTGGTAAGTTTCCATAAAATGTTGTTTCCACTGGATCAATAACACCATGTTTAACAATCATCCTCAGGAACATTAGCAAGTCACATGGATCATGGACAATATTTGTGAAGACTATTTATGAGGAGGGAGAGAAGAAGAAGGAGGAAGAGAAAGTGGAGGAGGTGAAGGAGGTGGAGGAGGAGGGGAAGGGGAAGGAGAAGAAGAAAAGGAGGAGGAAGAAGAGGAGAAGAAGAGGAGGAGGAGGAGAGAGAGGGGTAGGAGGAGGAAAAGAAAGAAGGAAAGGAAGATAAATTGGCAGGCAATTATATTTTAACATTTCCTCAACAGAGTATAATTAAATTTGGGACCAAGTGCTTCTAAAAAATAATATTTAACACTATAGTAGAAAAAATGGTTGCTAATGATTAGCTTTCTAACAACAATAATCAAGATGAATTACATATATTATAGTACAAAAGGGACTATACCACATGCCCCTCCAAATCCCAATTTACCAAGTAGAATATTAAATAGAAACAAGGTGAGAATTTGTAAAAAGTGGTTTGCTAAAAATGTGATGCCATAAATATTTCAATAAGCTAGACTTCAAAATAAATGCTTTATGAGCATTTCTTGAAGATAGTCTTCATTTTGTTTGAGTAATATTGTAATAATTGATAGTATTGGGGGGAAAGAGGTTCTTCATATACTCAATCATTTAACAGAAAGGTTCTCCTTAGGGAAATGTATACTCTGAGTAAGTGTTAATAATTATTTTTTCCCTAAATTTTTTGCCTCCTTTCTTATTCCCAAGGAGATAAATCTTGCATAATGGGAAAGGCAGTGAAAATTTGTTTAAAAGACTCCACCACCAGGTGAGTACATGAGGAGCATGCTTCTAGGAAATGTAACAAAGTGGAAGGTGAGGAAATAAAGGACATTTTCATTTTATTTTATCCTCAAGTGAGGTTGACAACCCTTCCGGAATCTGCCCATGAGTCACTCACTGAGTCTATTGTGTTCGATCCTGAAGCAGTTTGTTTATTCTTAGATGACTAACACTTACTCGAAATGCATGAAAAACGGCCACTTATCTCTGAAAGACGTCTCCACTTTTTTGTGTGAAATGTGATACTTTCCCCTGAAAATCAAGTCCATGGAACACACGAATTAAGTTAGTTCTGAAATATGAAGTTAGACCCTTGAAACCAATAACCAGGCTATTGACTGCCCCAGTACCTTGGCTTATAGAGGTTTAATAAATGCCTTCCAGGGCCTACTTAATAACACTTTATTGAGTTTTAGGGGGGAAAAAAAAAGATAGGCATCATTTTTCACTCTGCATTAAAGTGACGAACACAGAAATAATAAAACATACAATATGATAATGCCACCACATTTAACTGATCTTGCATGAAAAGGTCATCTTTTGAGCATTTTTGCTAGATTCAGATGAAGTCTCCAGATACACAAGATAGATATTGAAAAACTGACTCTGAAAAAAAATCAAAGGGTACCAGTTCTCAGATAAAGAAAATCTTGATCTTAGTTCAACTGTGCTTCCATATATATTTTGTAAATTGTGTAATTACTTAAACGTCACTACATAATGGAATTTGAAAAATGCATTTTGAAATACTTTTAGTTTATAAAAGATGTGATGATATTGAAAGAAAGTTATCAGTGATTTGCCTTGTAGAAAGAGAATGCTCTTTCTCTAGATCCTTTAGACTAGTACTTTCTGATAGAACTTCCTGCAAGAATGGAAATGCTCTACAGCTGAGCTGTATAATTGGTTATACACTGTCAGTGTCTACATTGATCTTAGAGTCAAAGGATGAATTCCATACATAAAATTCCACCTATTTCATATAATCCCATGTAAATACAATACTTGAAACATCCTTTAAAAATATCTCAACAGATTTTAATGCACCTTGCAAGAATTATACATACATACTGGATTATTTCCAGAATTATATGAACATATGGAACTCTTTCTTTTGATGTCTTTGGTCATGATTTTGAAGGGCACTTGGATCTCATCTCAACCACAGCATTTTGGACAGAATGTGTCCTTTTATAATAAAATATCTGGGGGCGACTGGGTGGCTCAGTCAGGCTCCAACATGGAGCCCACTTAATAAAATAAAATAAAATAAAATAAAATAAAATAAAATAAATAAAATAAAATATCTGAAGAATTTAAGACTACAGTGAAACAATATAACTTCCCTTTGATGTGAGACCCTAAATTATAATGTTGTCAGAGATTTAAAAATACATTTTTATGATTACTGATTATTAGGGTACTGATTGTCTGATTATTATACTTTTTTCTTTTTTTACCCATAAGTCTACATTAAGCCTCAATGGATTCTACAGAAAGCAAGCCTAAGTTTCAGTTGAGGAAGTGCCTGGTTCAAGCAGATAAACTTGGGAGTGCATTCATGTGGAGGATGGAGACATATGGATGGGAAAGACTCGGTTGTCCATCCACAGCTGCCTCAGCTCAACTAGCCTCTTCTAAAGAAAGAAGGAAAATGCATATAACAGGGTAGTGTCCAGACTCAACGTGTAGAACAGCTACTGTATGTTGCCTCTGCACCTAGTTTTTAATATATTCATCCTCTCTGCTTAGATCTAGAACAAGGAAGGAAAACTTTTTCTGTAAAAGGTCAAGGTCAATATAATAAGCCTTTTAGGTTTTGAGGACCATTGAATTATTTCTCAATCAATGCTGGTTACAAAACCAGATGTCAGGTTGGAGTCGGTCCATGGCCATAGTCTGCTGACCCCTGATATCCAACTCTGGCAGACTCAACATTCACTAATAATGTTCTCATGGCCAATTTGGAATGTTGTCCTCTTCTTTTGTGAGTATGTACATACACACTTCCTTTTGCTTTAACAGAAACCATTTCCCCCACACCCAAGCATGGAAGCATCAATGGGTTTGCTGGTCATGATGGGCAAGGCCACCTTGCTTACAACAAAGTCTTTAGATATCCCACAGACTCCTAGAAGAACTCAAGGGGGTCTTCAAAGCCTCCAAGGACAAGGGACATACACCCATATTACAGTTGGCCTTGTTGTAATTATCTGAGAATTGGTTGGATGTTGAATGGGAATAGCTCCACTGATGTAGAGCCATGGATTTATCCTTTTAAGCCTAAGGGAGATGAGTACTCATTGTGGTGGAGCATTTAGAATAATATAAAACACTGTGAGAGCCCACCATCTGTTGGCTCTGTGACAGCAAGGATCCAGGACAGTTAAAGCTTTAGTACAATGCAGTGCCAGGGGAGGGGAGAGAGAGACAGAGGAGAGGAGGAGGAGGAGGAGGAGGAGGAGAAGAAGAAGAAGAAGAAGAAGAAGAAGAAGAAGAAGAAAGAAGAAGAAGAAGAAGGAAGAAGAAAGGAGGAGGAGGAGGAAGAGGAGGAGGAAGAGGAGGAAGAAGAGGAGGAGGTAGAAGAAGAAGAGGAGGAGGAAGTAGAAGAAGAGGAGGTGGAGGAAGGGGAAGAGGAAGAAGAAGGAGCATGTTGGGGGCACAGTTGGTTGAGTGGCCAACTCTTGATTTTGGCTTAGGTCATGATCTCAGGGTCCTGGGATCCAGCTCTGTGTCAGCTCCATGTTCAGTGGGGAGTCTGCTTTAGGACTCTCTCTCTCTCTGCCCCTCCCTGGGCTTGCTCTCTCTAAATAAATAGATGTTAACAAAAAAGGGGGGGGACGAAGAAGGAGGGGGAAGGGAACGAGGAGGGGGAGAAGAAGGAGGAGGAAGGGGATGAGGAGGGGGCAGGAGAAGGAGCAGAAGGTGAGGAGGAGGAAGAGGTTGGAGAGGGGGAAGAGAAGGGGAAGGGAGAGGGGAAATTAAGCACGGCCTATCTCTACAATTACTAAAGATAGTAAGCAAATAGCCCCACCCCCCACAGTTTTCAAATACAAACCAACCAAAGTGAGACCCACAACCCAACCCTCCTGTATGGGGCTCTCACACTGCGGATTACTTCCCCCACCCCACCCCCCACCCAGGGCCAGGTACCAGATAACCAGAGACAGCCCTTGTGCCCCACAGGCCACCGAAATTATTCAAGCCAGCCAGTGTTAAGCCTGC
>NC_138385.1:103886878-103923605 GCF_054177405.1 Leptonychotes weddellii | reverse complement strand
CCTGGGTGGCTCAGTCGTTAAGCGTCTGCCTTCGGCTCAGGTCATGATCCCAGGGTCCTGGGATCGAGTCCCACATCGGGTTCCCTCCTCGGCGGGAAGCCTGCTCTCCCTCTCCCACTCCCGCTGCTTGTGTTCCTGCTCTCGCTATCTCTGTCTCTGTCAAATAAATAAATAAAATCTTTAAAAAAAAAAAAAAAAACAGAAAGTGGGGGTAGGGATTAATGTCATTCCTAACATAGGAGCCAAATATGGAATAAAAAACACAGGGTTCTATAGTCTGACCCAAGCGCTTTGCACGGTCCCACGCGGACTCTGTGTCTTGACAATTATGGGGTAAACAGAGAATAGGAATCAAAGGTGGGGAAATAAAAGCAGCCAGCCAGACAGGCAGTAAGTCAGAGAGTGGAAATGCAAGACGAAGATTGAAGAGCGAGGCGTAGAGATACAGGGACAGATATTCACTGAAAGACAAAGACTCAAGATACAGGTGAAAATAGACAGTATTCATTTCCTGGGGCTGCAGTAACAACTGTCACAAATGGGGTAGCTTGCAACAACAGAAATGCACTCTGTCCCTGGTATAGGGTCTATGTTTGGATTGCAGGTGACAGGGCCGTGCTCCCTCTGAGCGTAGGGAGAAAATCCATTCTTCCCTCTCTCCTAGCCTTCTTTGACTCACAGGCACATCCCTCTGATCTCTGCCTCTGTCATTACAAGATGGTTTCCCTGTGTGTCTCCTTTGCCACATGGAATTCTCCTCTCTGTGTCTGTCTCTGAGTTTTTCTCCTCTTCTTGTAAAGATACCAGTCACCTTGGATTCAGAGCCCACCCTACTCCCCTAGGACCCGACATCCTCATTACACCTGCAAAGACTTGATATCCAAATAAGATCAAAGTCTTAGGCACTGGTGTTGAGGACACCGACTTCAGGGTTCAAGCCACAATATACACAGTAATAAAAAATGGTTTTAGAGATAGCAGGAGAGACAGACTTTAAGACATGAGGTTTTTGCACACAGGAAGAAGGTAGAATACCATACCCATGTCACAGGGAAACTCTGAAATCAAGTATAAACAACACTGAACACACATAAAAAAGAACTACAACAACAACAACAAAAACTGAACAAAAGAAAAATACCAATCTTTCTACTTTGATGGTAAAATGTCCCCATGCGATGATCTTTTCAGTTTTTCCATGCAAACACGTAGGATGGCACTAGCTTCTCTTTACTGCACTTCTTTCCATGTCTGTCTCCCAGTTGTTAACGTGGCTGAACTGGGGGCCGTTTCCCTACACAAGACAAGGGCACCTACTCAGCCATGTGCTGCTTCCTCATGAGCTGCAAACAGCGATTTGCACACTCCATCCTGAATGATTATTCAAGCTCCTGCTGGCCCTTAATAGCCCCTCAATAACTTGTCAGGAAGTTAAAATGACGACGTTGGAGAAGGCAGAGATTTTCATTTTACCCTCCAGCACTTAAAAAGAGAATGGCATGTTTATGATGTAGTCCAGTATAAAATAAACAATGAATTGGGGCATACATAGGTAGACCAGTATGCAGATTTGTTAAATATGGGGTATAAAAAAAGAATAAAGAAAGCAAGAGGTTGTAGACATGTATTTTCCTTTGAAGATCTGCAAAAACATGCAAAAGATATAAAACCAATGAATCTTGCTCAGAAAAAGGCTGAGGAGCACAAATACAATAAAATCCTGAAAAAAAAGCTCACAAGTTTGGGAAAGTTCTCTCTGCTCCTCAAAGCCTCTAGTTAGAGAAGCCAGATCATTCTGTCTACACATCTGAGGGATTTTTTTTTCAATAATGTGACTCAGGCCATGACAGTTTGACAATAGCCACATTGGGTGTCGGTCAAGCGTGCCCCCAGCATCCCACTCGCTCTCTCAATCCTATCTCAGAGGACAGTCTGCTAACCTTCTGTATTGAACGTTTTTCAAGTTTCAGCAACCACTCCACCACCAACAGAACTGATAAGCTATTGGAGGGTGAACAGCTTCTGATGACATAGAAACACCTGCTGTACCCAAGTCTTTATCTGCTTTGCAATGATAACGTCTCGGTATGTGCACTTTTCCAATAAAACATGTTGTGGGTCCCAGTCCTGGGATAAAATACAAAATGCAGCAGTGAGAGAAAGAAAAGTGTCAGAAGACTGACGAGATCACCTCTCTGTGAGCATGATTTGATATGAAATAAAGGGAGGGGCACCTCGCTGGCTCAGTGGGTGTAGCTTGGGCCTCTTGATCTCGAGGTTGTGAGTTCGAGCCTCACATTGGGTGTAGAGACTACTTAAAAATAAAATCTTTTAAAAATGGGGGGCGACTGATATTAAATGAGTCCAACAATGGAAGCAGGAGTATTCTCTTCTCTTGCCTACTACAGTGTGTACTAATTATTTAATATTTATTCTAGCTATGCCATTCTATGTTCTGGATTTCTTCTAGCAGGAGATTAGAGGGAGGAGCCTAGCCATGAAGTTGAGGAAGGGAGGAAGGGTGAATAATTTTAGAGAAGGAAAATTATAGTGGTTTTACTGAAATCAGTAGCCTGGCTGGGAAAACAGGTCTAGCCTCTGAAATTAGATTTTATTTATTTCTGTTATGCCACCCAATTCAGAATTTGGAAATCCACAGTAACAATGGACTATACTAGTCTGTGTAGAGCCTTCCAAAGAACTCAAAAAAATTTTTTTAAGGAACTCTTGTTTATTTTCAAACAATCACCATGGGGGAAAACGCCAAACTGAAATTTATATTCTGATATTTATTTTGTGTAATAGTGTTCATCTTACAGAAAGAATCATATATTCTACAATAGTTGGACTATTTTAACAACAGTGTCAATCCTGACTGACTGAGCCACCCAGGTGCCCCAAAAAAATTATTTTTAAAAGCTTACATTTTTTAAAATCAATATGTCTTCCATAATTTCAGTTTGTGGAGTGTAAAATAAAAATGGAAGCCTCAAAGAATAACCACATGCAAATTCCAAAGGTGATATTTTGTCCCTGCAAAGGAAATTTAAAAAGCGTTGTTCATGCAAAAGAAACTTTAAAAAATTAAATAAAATGAAAAGGTCAGCTCTCCATAAATAAGTTGTGCGTAGTTTTATAGCTTTGGAAGTTTAATTTTACACACTAAAATGTATTATTAACTGCAATTCTATATATTAGGAGTCTTAAGTATAGTACGACACCATCAGTTATCTGCACTTGGGGTACACCAGCTGATTTCAGGTTGATTGGTCCTCAAGAAAAGATCAAGTTACAATTTAACCTCCTGTAGTTTGAACCTTTGTGTACAGGTGTGCCCACCTGCCCCAGTGTGTCGTAGAGTTCTACAAGAATGCAGTGTCAATCCTGGGGTCATGATACTTGGATAATTGTCAAAATCCTATTGAATTTCAGGTCATTTTATAGGATGTCTTCCACACAAAAGTATATCTTGCACATTTCTGTTCAAGCCAGAGGCCAAAAGTACTACAGGCAACTTGTTCATTTCTCATTAAGAAAAAAAAAAAAAAAACCGATATTTTTCAGGAGCAGAACTTATGCCAGGCAGAAGCAAACTGCCCTTTCTAGGAAGGACTGCTTTATTTGAGCTTTTAAGTGAAGCATAAAAATATCTGCTGTAATAATAACTTTCATCTTTATAATGCTGTGGAATTTACATAGTGCTTTTCATCCATTTTCTCTTTTTATTCTTGCAGTGCAGAAAAAAAAAATTGAGAGGATAAGCATTATTAGCTCATTTTATAGAGAAGGAAATGTAACCCCAGATCATTGTGTGACTTGCACAAGATCTATCAGTTGGAAAGCAGTACCTAGAACTAGAACCCAGGTGTTCTGAGGCAGTTATTCTTCCTAATAATCTTTGGTCTCACTAATGAAACAAATGCCCAGGTGTATCCCCTGAATTTTAACTCCTGATCTATCACCTACTGCATGACGCTGGGTGAACATTCCCACTGGCAAGAATGTATAAATCTTTGATGCTGTGGAGTTACTGGAATGCTGTGTGTGGAGAACTAAGTCCTGGTGTGCAAGGACAGAATGTGTAGCTCAGAGTGTTCGTCAGAAATTTTTCCGAGTTCATGGCTTTTTCCTCCATCTTACATCATTGATATCTCTTGGGTGTCCTGAGACCTATAAATATGTGGCTTGAAAATAACCATAGTATGAGAAAATCACAATGACTGAAAAGTATTGGGAAATGACCTGTGTGCTGAAGATGTGAATAAGTACCAAAACCATGAGTGGGAAAGTTCTAACCATAGAGTTGTTTGGGAGAATGTAACCAAGTTGTAATGATTCTGACCCGAGACTTCAACCCACTGGCCGGTACTTCCAAGAGCCTTTTCTAGGAGATGAATCTCTCCTGTAGAATAAAGGATGAGTGTCAAAATCAACTGAGAAAGTTTCTCAAGCCATGCACACACCTGTATGGCCCCTGTTCCCATCTCAGTGTGTGTCAGGAGGGCAGCATGGAAGAAATTACAGTAGGGAGCAGAAATTTGTGTACTTAAAAAAAATATCAAAAACATCCAATTTTTCTTCCTTTTCCTGAGTGTTTAAGAATGACTCCTTGTACTGATTGACGCCACTCAATGGATATTCTTTCTGAAGAGGGGTCCCAAAAGTTTTAGATAAGAGTAGGATTGGTTAGGAAAATACATCCTGGAAATAATTTAAAATATTGTAGAGAAAGTGGGAATAAAATTGGAAGTGTGCAGATTGTTCGTAGAGGTGGTAGTTTGCAGCCTTGAATACTGATGTTTCCAGTAAGGGAGACTGGGAGGGAAGGGGCATAAAGGGGAGGAGGTGGTGGGGACTTACAAACAAGCCCACTAGAGGAAAAGCTGGATTCACACATGCAGTCCAAGCCAATCCTAGCCATGTTATCTCTGGGAAGAAGATAGCTACTATCCAAAGTCAAAGAGAGGAAGTAGAGGAGAAAGATGACAAGACTTGGCCAAAGGAAATCATTGTTGGACTCCATGAATGCATTTTGCTGAGGTGTTGGGAGAATATTCCAGGATACAATGCTCAAAAAGAAGGAAGTGATAATGAAGTCATGAACTCTTGCTGGATGGAGAAGAATGGGGGCAGGTTGGTTTGGGATGCAACATGCGACCTTCCCACAGAGCAACCTGGTCACAATGGAACCCCAAAGGAAGGATAGCAAGGAGAACATGGTGGCCGGTTCCCCCTGGTGTCCCCATTGGGGTGGATAAGATGAAAAGCACAAGTCTTGTTGACTTTAGAAGGAAGAGTATTTCCTTTCTCCTTTTCTTTCTTCTCTACATGTTATTGTGAACATCTGTTGAGCCAGGGGCACTTGCTCTTTGGATAACTTCTGTGATTTACCTATTTATTGGCATTAAACGAAAAATCTTTGACCATAAAACAAAGGTTGGCTTGCCTAGAACTCTGAATAATGAAATTAAATGTAGGAACCTACTTATTCTTTCTCTCTTTACCCCCTCACTGTGTGTGTGTGTGTGTGTGTGTGTGTGTGTGTGTGTGTGTGAGATTTAACCAGCAAGATCTATGCAAGGTGATTCGGGATTTGTTTTGAAGGATAATATAGGAATCGTTTTCTTGAAAACAAAGCTGAATAGAACAATGGTAATACAGGGTTTCATTCCTTAACTGCTTAAAAATTCAGTCACGTCCCAATGAGCTATTCTTTTTCTAGTATTCTTTTTTTTTGCTTTGACAGTCTCTTGGCCATTTTTCTACTTATTAGCACTTCCATCAAAAAGGAAGGAAAAAGAGATGAAACTATAATATGTCAATTTCAGACAGAGAGTCTTATATTAGGCCCATCACCACTGTGAAGTGTCTAGACAATCCTTGCTCCCCTGGGAAGATCCAAAGCCTCCAGCCCTACAAAATCTGTGTCCCTACAAAACAGTGGAGAATTCCAGCAAATGCACTCCATCCTTCTTATTCTCCTGTGTGATGATCACATTTCACACTTCACCCAGACAGACTCTAGGACACAATTACACTAGATGGGTTGGACATAAAAGTATTAAAGAGATTGTTATCTGTGAATATGAAAATTGCCTTAAGAACATTCAGAATAGACACAGATTTACTTCATATGACTTTGAGTTTGAACATAAATAAACTGTGGTCATTTTTCTTTCTTTTGGCTAATACTGTCTGAAAATTTTTAAAGAAACAATTAATGAATTAATTCTTGCTTTGGATAACTTGTATTGATTTTACAGCCATTTCATTTCCCTACTGAGTTAAATTATTACAGAATCCCACATTGTGTGGGATGTCAGTATTTATACTGACATTTATATGTCAGTATTTATAGTCGATCTAGAATTATCACAACTTAAAACTGGCATTGACTGTAGAGTCAACTAATATTTAGCAAGGGAGCCAAGAATATTCAATGGGGAAAAGATAGTCTCTTTCATACCTGGTGTTGAGGAAACTGGACATTCATGTGCAAAAGAATGAAAACCTGAAACCATACAACTCTTAAAAGAAAGAATAGGAGAAAAGCTCCTTGACATATGTCTTGGCAATGATTTTCTGGATATGTCAGCAAAGGGGAACCAACAAAAGTAAAAATAAACAAGGGGGTCCATATCACATGCAAAGGCTTCAGCACAGCAGAAAATCAACAAAATGAAAAAGCATCCTGAGGGATGAAAGAAAATATTTGCAGGTCATATATCTGATAAAGGATTACTATCTAAATTTATAAGGAACTCATACAACTCAATAGCAAAAAAAACCCAAATAAACCAAACACATGCAAATGGCCAACAGGTACTGGAAACGTGCTCCACATCACTAATCATCAGGAAAAGCAAATTAAAATCTCCATAAGATATTGTCTGACACCTGTTAGAATGATTATTATCAAAAACACAAGAGATTACAGGTGTTGGTAAGGATGTGGAGAAAGGGGAACTCTCATGCACTGTTGGTGGGAATGCAAGCTGGTGCAACCACTGTGGAAAACAGTATGGAGGTTTCTCAAACAGTTAAAAATAGAACTACCATGTGACCGAGCATCCCACTTCTGGGTATATATCCAAAATAAATGAAATCATTATGTTGAAGACATATCGGCAACCCTGTATTCACTGAAGCATTATTTATAATAACAAAGACATGGAAACAACCTAAGTGTCCACTGAAGGAGAAGTGGATAAGGAAACAGCGATGTGTGTTTGTGTGTGTGTGTGTGTGTGTGTGTTTGTAGTTCAGCTGTAAATAGGAATCATGACATTTGGGGTGATATGGATGAACCTTGAGGGCATTATGCTAGTGAAATAAGTCACACAAAGAAAGACGAATATTGTCTGATCTGACTTACAGGTGGAATCTAAAAACAAAGAAAGAAAAAAAGCACAGAAACAGAACATAGATTCGTATAATGGATGAAGGTGATCAAAAAGTATCCACTCTCAATCATCAGATGGTAAGTTCTGGGGATCTAATGTATAGCATGATAACTATAGTTTATCAACAATGAATTGGATACTTACAAGTTGCTAAGACAGTAGAACTTAAGAGTTCTCCTAACACAAAAATGTTTGTCAGGTGATGTGTTAACTAACCATTTTTTGGCAGCAATAGATATATATATCAGATCATCATGTTGTACACTTTAAATGTACACATATGTCTATTATATTAAATTATATGTTACATTATATGTCAATTATATCTCAATAATGCTGGGAAAAATTTTAGAAATTAAAAAGTGACATCTAACGTGACTGTCCTACTTTTTTTTTTGGTGACTCAAGCTTTAATGTCATCTCTCAGAGTAATTAATATGTGGATGACACTAAACTTTAAGAATTCTTGCTGTTAATGAGAATGAAAGTAGGGATTTTGCTTTTGAATAGGTTATTTTACAAGTTTTTAAAAATAACAAAGTAAAATTGTGCTAAAATTTCAAAAAGCACATAATTTCCTCAGGGCACCACCTTAATTTCCAGTGATAGTTCTATTCACAGTGTCCTAATGCACGTTTATTGAAAAAGATTTGGCTTCGAGACACTTTCCATTAACGCTAATATGGGTAATCACGCTTCTTCAGTACAAAGTATTTTATACAGACATTGTGAAAGAGCTGAAGGTCACTATCATACTAGAAATCCATCTTGTAAGTGGCAAAATTTAACACTGGGCTTGTCAGCAAAGAAAGCTGGGGTAACATTCTTAACAGTAGCACCAAAAAGATTGGCTCAAATCGATGGTTTGGGTTCATGGAATGAACCATTCCTACTTCAGATTCAATGAAAAAGCCATATTTGAAATACCCTGGGATTCTTACATTTGTACATATGATGGGAAATCCCTAAGTTAAATGCAGAGTAATGGAAACCTAGAATAATAAAGAAGAAAATGGAAATTTTGATAATGAAGGTTATAAATTTAGGGCAATAGTCAATGGAAGTAATAGATTAAACTTTCTCTTGCCTAGGGTTCTACTGGCAAGACTCGTTTAAATTCTAAATAATGTTTTCAACAGCATATCCCTGCCTCCCTCACTCTTTTGGAAAACAATGCTGTGCTTAAATTCCTAAAGCATATAAAATTCCACTACTGTTTGCTTTTTTTCTTTTTTAGTAACCTTGATCTCCAACGTGGGGTGAAAACTCATAGCCCCAAGATTGAGAGTTGCACGGTCTACTGACTGAGCCAGCCAGACACCCTAAACTGTACTACTGTTTGGTGGCAGAAATCCAGGCTTTTTCCTCATGCTCATTTTGAAGATACCTTGCGATACTTTAAGTAGGCTTAAGATTATTTTTTATTTTATTTTATTTTATTATTTTATCTTATCTTATATATTTTTTTATTTTAAAATATTTTATTTTTAAGTAATCTCTACACCCAGTGTGGGGCTTGAACTCACAACCCTGAGATCAAGAGTTGCACATTCCACGGACTGAGCCAGCCAGGAACCCCAGGGCTCGAAACGTTAAATAGTTACCTTTCAGAGTGCTATAGCGAAGAGCGCTGATCTCTGCACAGTCACACTGAGTAATTTATTTAGCCGTTTTAGGCCAGAAACTACACCAAGTCATTAATCCTGCTGAATGGCGGAAATGCCCTAAGGAAGCATTCTAACCTAAGTTGGATTTTCCAAGCATTATCCAAAATACAATAGCACATAGGTGCTGCAGCAATTAGAGATAAATTAATAAAAATTAAAATTTTAAAAAAGGACCTAAATGAGGATAAAACTTAATGGAAATGCCTAGTATTGGTTCTTTGGTAAAAATACAATGTGGCAGATAAAGTGTTTAATATGATAATCATTAAAAGTGGGGAGAAAGCCCAAATATATAAAGTGAGAACTGATGACAGGAATCGCAACAATGAAGGACATTAAGGAACCAAAACCAACTTGTTTGATCCATTTTGTGCAAATGCATTTGAGGACTCTGATGACATGGGTGATTTTCTGTATGTACATATTTTTTCCCCCAGAAAAAATAGGAACTGGAAACTGACTAATTATATAATCCCAGAGAGACCAAACCTCATTCCCTGCCTCACCCACTTTCTCCATCAAAGTCAGCATTTCCAGATGGCCTTACAGTTTTTTTCTTTGAAAACAAGATTTACTTGTTAATACTTACCCTGGTTGAGAACATAGAAAAGGAGAAATAGTTCCACATTGTGTATTATATATATATATCTATATAATGTTTATGTATGATGTTAAGATATGTATCATATTAGTATAGGTGCTATATACAATATATATACGATGTAAGGACATATAACGTAAATGCATATAACATTAAAGGTACTAGTTAACACAAGAGGTAAGAACACAAAGGGCATCCATATTTGAAGGAAGGAGGGGATTTTTATGATCATTGCAGATTTTTGATTGCGTGAGTAGAAAACCCAAGGATGTCAAGGAATGACAGCAAATAACAAGGTTAGTAAGTTAGAATAATGCATAGAATACATATTCTATAAATTTTGAGAAAAGGATTAGAAACTATAACAGGAGACAGAATTTATAGCAGCACGGAAACGATATATATTTGACAAAACTAGCAAGGCTCATGAATCTATTCTGAAATGTTCTTGAGGTCAGCATAACCCTGATACTAAACCCTAATAAAAACAATCAAAAGGAAGAAAATCAGAGTCCAATCTTCCAACAATCTTTCTTATTGATGCAAAATTTATAAAATTATGTATAATTATTATATATAGTAAGATGTATTCTGTGATGTAATTTATAAATATACATGTATATATATTCCAGTGATAAGTCAAAGGAAAATAGATCACATAACACAGCATTTTCAAGGAGGATTAATTTCGGGAATACAAGCATATAAAGGTGATTAAAATTTGAATCATTTAAAGTAAACAACCACATTAAAAGAAACAGGAAAATATATACATGACATCTCCTTAAGTGCAGAAAAGTATATTTTAAGAGGAGATTAATTCCTAACTATAATTAATAAAATGTATTAGCAGCATGGAATAGAAGGGAGCTTCCCTAAACATACAAAGGATTTCTATGTTAAAAAAAGAAATCTCAACAGCACGTCAAACAGCATCTTTTGGGGCTGAAATGGTGAAAGAGTCCCCTGAGATCAGGAATGAGACAAGTGTACCTGACATTCTCCGGTCTCTCCAGGCGCACCGGGAGTACTGGGCAGCATACTCAGCACAGTAAAAATAATTGAAAATAATATGACTTGAAAAGGAGAGTCAAGCCTTTATGAGCTTAAAATCAGAAAAAAATTCTACAACTAAGTTATTAGAATTAGTTACTTTACTGGTTAATAAAGAAGGTCACCAATAACATTCCATGTCTCTATTGATTATTCCAGTAAAAAAATAAAATAAAATAAGCTTTCCTTTAAGGATGTGGTAAGGTTTACAATGGCACGTTCACCATAATATCTTCCCACGGCTGTGCAAGGCACGTAGAGAAGCAGAGGACACGCCCATCAGTAGAGGGTTATACTGTGTTTGCAGAAGGAAATAGTGTCTATCATAAAGGGGTTAGTGGTTCCAAAAGTGATCTGTGGAGTCAATGCAATGTGTGACATTGTGTGTGGAAAAGAGACAGAAGAAGGAGAAGAGGTAGAAGGGGGAAAGAGGAGGTGAAGGGAGGAGAGAAGAGGATGAGGAACAGAAGGAGGGGGAGGAAGAGGAGGGAGAAAGGGAGACATAGGGGGAAGAGGAGAAGGAGGAGGAGGACAGAAGAAAGCAATAGAGATGGAGATCCCAACAGGGGCCATCAGCCACATTCCTCACGTGGACTTACTAACAATAGACGCTCATCATGGAGATCAGAGCCATAACTACCAGCAGGCTCTAACCAACTGTGTCCAATGACCAGAGAACACTGTAAGATAGAATCTTCCTAAATTACTCTATTTGGAAATGGGGTCACTGCAGATAGAACTAATTTAGACGAGGTCATGCCCCAGTAAGGTGGGGCCCTGATATGCCCAGTGGTGTCCTCATGAAAAGGGGAGACACAGACACTCATGCAGGGGGAATGTCATGTGCAGATGAAGAAAGAGATGTGTTAGCCAAGACATGATCAACGTGGACAGGAAACCCCCAGAAGCTAGGAGAGATGCATGGAACATGGAGCATGGAAGCATGGAAGCAGATTTCCCCTTACATCCTTAGCAGGGACCAAGCCCGCCAACCCTCTGATCTCAGGTTTCTAGCCCCCAGGACCATCAGACAATAAACTTTTCATTATTTAATCCCATTCAATCTGTGGGACTCTCTGACGGCTGCCGTCAGAAAGGAGCTCACTTCCTTTTAACAAATGCTTCACCCCGCTAACCAATCTCAGCAACTTTTAATGCCTTTATGATGAGTATCTTCTTCCTTTTGCCCTCTTTCCATTGACTGGTAGGTGACCCAAGGATTAAAAGTGGAAAATATCTACATGATCCAATGATTCCCCAGAATCTGTAAATCATCTTCCCTTCCCTGAAGCATTAAAAATATTTGAAGAAGAATAATCATAATCATAATAGGGGTGTCTGGGTGGCTCAGTCGGTTAAGCAACTGCCTTTGGCTCAAGTCATGATCCCGGGGTCCTGGGATTGATCCCCACATCAAGCTCCTTGCTCAGCAGGGAGGCTGCTTCTCCCTCTGCCCCTTCCCCCTCTTGTGCTCTCTCTGCTCTCTCTCTCAAATAAATAAATAAAATCTTAAAAAAATAATCATCATAAAAAATGAGACTGGGATGGGCTAGTTGCACGTGCCCCTTCAATTTTCTTATAATGTCTATACTTTGGTTTAGCATACAGAGTGAACGGACATTAAAGTGAACAAAACTTTGTCAAATTTGTGTTTCTAAAAGTCTCGCACTTTAGTTATGGAATATAAAGTAATGATAAGGACAATAACAAATTTACTGAAGATTGCCATGGATTTTTCCATGATCATATGGAAGAACAGTGTATCATCCGTATTCATTTTGAATATATATATATGGAAATCTTGGACACCACATTATTTCAAACATATGTGTCCCCATTTCCTCCAGTCCTTCTTGGTGTATAGAACCGAGGCCGATGGAGAGGTGGGTTTTCTTCCCCTCCTCTGGGGTTTGTCACCGTGTATGCTGGAGAGGAAGCAAGGAAGAAATGGATTAATTAATACCATAGGGAAGTTCCATCTCCAATTCAGTAAACCGGACAGTATCCTGGAGAAATGCACCTTACAGGCAAGAGAGTTCCCAATTAAAAGAAACTTCTCTGACACAGCAAAAAAAGTAAAATAGAAATGATAAAGCAAAAGAAAGTTTTATTTACAGCATATTTGGCTTAATAGCATTTACGCTGAGCCTCTATGCATTTGCCGCCATTGGGGGTAAAATTACCAGAATTGCATTTGCGATACAAAAAAAGAAAAAGAAAGATGCAGTTTATTACATTTTTTTGTAGGAGCTCAACCCATGACAGAAATATGAATACAAACATTAATGAGCAAGTGACAGATACATTTCATTATTGCCATATGCATCTATTTTATAAAATATGATGTGCTCTCAGTTCACAAATGGCAAATGCACATAAAACAATTCTAAAGACTAAATAATGCAACTGGCTCAAATTGATTTATTTGACTGTCCGAGAATTCCATTACAGAAAGATTAGGGATTTTTCCATGTAAGGTATAAAATAAGAAATGAAAGTCTGAATGCTTTCAGGGGGGAAAAAAAATCAAGCCTTCATATGAAGACATGATTCTGAATGAAATATGAATGAAATGCACCAGTTTGGATCTTTTCAAATAGCATAAATAGCTGGGGAAGGCATGATAAACTCAACCGTTTACCAAGAAAAGATAAGGTTACTGAAGAGAAAAGCTCCTGTCTAGTTTTCATAGACTCGACCGGACTCATTTTCCATGGTTTCACTGAAATAATTAAAAAGAAAATCAGAAGAAGGAGGAGGTATCCAGAGACTTCCTTTTGTCATATCCATGCATTTAAAGTGAAGATTTCCAATATAAAAGTAAAAACAACCAAAGCCTTGTTTGTTCAGATAATTGCTGATTTTTGTCTAAGTTTTAGGAAGAAAAAATAGAGGGAAGACCCAAAGATCCGTCATGAACACATTTCTTTGGATGTATAACTTTCAGATGAACAGAAGGTGTCTCCAGTGGAGCTCATTCTGGGAGGAATAGAAAAGAAAAATAAAGTATGCTCTTTCCCCTTCACATTTTTATTTTGGTCTAACACTCATTTTGTCTTCACAGAAATGGCTCTAAGATTAAGAAAAAGCAATAGATGCTGAGACAGATTTTTTTAAAAAGAATAAACTGTAAAATTTATGATATAAAGGGGCACACAGTGATCTATTTTGCTTTACCTAGCTATCTCATTATTCAGCGGATTCTCCCTCTTACCCAAGTTACCCCTTGGGATATTAGTGCATGTGTAATACATTCACATTATTCAATGTATTTTGCAAGCTCATGGGGTCATAGGACCTTTGGAATGTTATTTTCTGAGATTTATTTGACTTCTGTGAAATGGTGTTGCTGAAATCATAGTCCCATAGAGTTCTTCTGATTTTGGAAAAAGGTAGAGAGAGATCAGGAAGATAGGAGACTGACAGATGTTATAAATTTGGTGAGAGAGCACCCTGTCCTGATTCTGATAAATCTTATTCAAATAAGAGATGGACAGAATAGATAAAAGTGTAGTGTGAATCCATGGGTAAACTCTACAATATGGACAGACCTCATTATCTAGCTCCACGTGGTTGGTTCTCTGCGAGGTAAATTCTGGAAACAATTCTGTCAAGTTTTTCATGTATGGACAAGTTCCCAATAGTAAAAAAAAAAAAAATCCATCCTGACTTCCCTTTTTTTTCTCCCTCCCTCATACCTTCTCTCTCATAAACCAGCTACAAGATAACATCTTCCAACTGCACAGTGTTTGATCTCCTGACTGCTGGATTGTCTACACCTTAGATCAGAGTCCGTCAAATCTTGTAGGGGACTCTTCGCATATGCCATGGTTATAGGCAAACACAATGACCACAAAAAACAGTTTTTGAGGACTTGGGAAAGTAAATTAAGAAAATATGGTGAAGGTCTTTGTCTACCAAATTAGGGTATTTGTCTTTTTTCCTTTTGAGCAGAAGAGCATAACTGGTTCTTTGGAATAACAAGATCATGCCCACACATGTGTGTAGATGCTTTCCCAAAAGGTGAGATTGGTGGTCATAAAACCTTCCTGTGGACTGTGATATGTGCTTAGGCAAGTGGCAAGGGACATATGGTGGAGTGCAGGCATCTGGTTGAGTCGGGAAGGGTTTACTCACAGCTTTCATTCCCATCCCTCGAGAGACACAGACCGACAGTTGGGGGCAAGATGAGCATGTAGTCACCACAAGTCTATGAAGTAAATAGAAAGGGAAGTCACCAACAGGTGAGAAACCTCATAAATTTCTGGATGATGGAATGCAGGTATTCAACCATTAAACAACTTAGAGAAAGATACCCCCCCAGAGGGTGGTAGGAAGAGATTCCAGAAGAAGTACCAGTGTCATATGTCATTGGAGGCTGGCAGTGAAGTCATATTTTGATGGGCCAAATATGGTGATTTATGTAAAAATATTGTATGTTTTGTAAAATGACCACCACTGCCAAGCAATAGAAACATTCTGAGTTCTATTTAAAAATTGTCCCCTTGGGGCACCTGGGTGACTCAGTCAGTTAAGCATCTGCCTTCAGCCCAGGTCATGATCCCGGGGTCCTGGGATGGAGCCCCGCATTGGGCTCCCTGCTCAGTGGGGAGTCTGCTTCTCCCTCTTCCTCTGCCCCTCTTCCCTTCGTGCTCTCTATCTCTCTGTCCCAAATAAATAAATAAAATCTTTTAAAAAAAGAAATGATATAAAAAATAAAAATTGTCCCCTAAAGTGCCTAATGCAGTCTGTACTGAGAGCCAATTGAAGACTACCCTCATATGTTTTCCTCTGAGTTGTTCGGATAATTTTTTTTTTTTGCATAATTTTTCCAAATATTTTGCCTTCTTGCTGCACACAAATTTGTCCTGACTGGACCTCTATAATTTATATTAATATACATATGTTCATGCAAATCAGTTATTTATATAGAATTCATTTATTCATATAAATAAAATTTCAATATATAAAATTTTATTTTTCTGCCTTGTTTTCACAACTGTTACATTTTTCTTGGTGATGTTGTTTGACCATTTGGGTTTTCCTTTGTATTAATTTCTTATACATCTGCTTTTTACACAAATAAAAGGAAATAGTTTGAGTTTTGACTAATGTATTCACCTGTATAATTGACATCCCTATCAAAATAAAGGAATTTCCATCACCTCAAATGCTACAAGACAAAAGCTATGTTACATTTTCCATATGATTCAATCCAAAATAGTTTTAATTTCCCTTGTGATTCCTTATTTAATCCTTGGGTAATTTTCCAATGGTCAACAAGAAAAAATGATATGACATGTCATTCATATTTTAACATTATTACATCCTAACACAGTAAGATATTGTGTATATTGGGTTATATAAAATATTCTCTTATTAAAATTTTTTAAAGTAATTTCTACACCTAACTTGGGGCTTGAACTCATAACCCTGAGGTCAAGTCACATGCTCTACTGACTGAGCCAGCCAGGGGCCCCTAAAATATTCTTAAAGTTGATTTTACCTGTTTCAATTTACTTTTTGAAAGGTAGCTGGTAGAATATTTAAAAATACACATGTGGTTCAGACTTTGAGTTCACTTTATATTTCTTTTGAAATAGGACTGGATGAGGCCATTTACCTTTGATGCAGTTATGACTATTAAAAGAAAGGTATAAATCTGCCATTTTATTATTTGTTCTCTGTCATACCTTCCTTTTTTCCTTGGATTGGGTCTATTTTAGTATTCCATTTTAGCTCTGCTATGGCCTTTTTTTGGTGACTCTTTGCTCATCGGTTTAGTGCTTATTCAGTGGTCTACAGTATTTTAACTTATCACCAGCTACTTTCAAATAATTTATACCATTTTGTATATCATGTTAAGAACCTCACATTGGACACATCCTTATTCTCCTTTATTTGTGCTGTCTTGTCACACATTTTTTGGTATGCATATATTACATAATGCAGAATATATTTTTATATTGTTTTGTTTTACACAATGAATTATGATTTAATGAAATAAAAGACAGTTATTTCCTATTTTCATGTATAATTACCCTTTCTAGCCCTCTTCATTCCTGTGTAGATAGGTTTCTATCTGGTTTTACTTCCCTTCAAGATGATGCACATTCATTAGAATTTCTGGTGGTGTATGTCTGCTGGGTTGTGAATTTACTCAGCTTTGATTCATCTAAAAATATTTTCATTTTCCCCTAATTTTTGAAGTATAATTTTTACAGGTATGTCATATTTCTTATTTCTTCTTTCTTTGGCTTTGGTAGTTTATATGTTTCCAACATCTTGAGCATGTCATCTATTTTATGGGATGTTTGGCATGCAATTGTTCATAGCATTCTCTTGACAACCATTTCATTTTGCTAAGATTGATAGCAATGTCCACACTTTCATTTCTGATTTTAGTAATTTGGGTCTTCTCTTTTTTCTTGGTCTGTCTAGGTAAAGATGTGTCAATTTTGGTCATCTTTTCAAAGAACCAACTTTTGGGTCTGTTGATTCTCTGTATTCGTTTTCAATTTTCTATTCTGTTTTTCCTCCACTCTGTTCTTTTTTTTTTTTTTTAAGATTTTATTTATTTACATGAGAGAGAGAGAAAGTACATGAGAGAGAGCACAAGCAGGGGGAAGGGGTAGAGAGAGAGGGAGAAGCAGACAGCCTGTTGAGCAGGGAGCCTGATGGAGGACTGGATCCCAGGACCCTGGGATCATGACCTGGGCTGAAGGCAGACACTTGACAAACTGAACCACCCACGTGCCCCTCTCTACTCTGTTCTTTATGATTTCCTTCTGAAGGCTATTTTTACTAAATATATAATCCTAGGTAGACACGTATGTATTTTTCTCCCTTGGAAGACGCTTTGTCATTCCTAAAATAGTAAGTAAAAAATGGTCAAGATTTTAACCATACAAATCCCTGAGGGAATGGCCCTCAGGAAGACATAGCTAAGACATATTTAAACTCAACAATTAGATATGCAGAAAGATGGAACTGTCTGAAATTTATCCTAAGGGCCAATTCTATGGACATGACATCCTGGAGTACATACACCACCATGAGATATGGAAAGCAAGGGATTTCCAGGTGGAAGAGCCTCAGCAGTCTCAGACAATGAGGAGAAAGTCAGTATTGATATGGCAAAATGCTATCTGCTTTTTTAGCTACAAAGGAGTTAGAGAATTTTGCCAATCCCTTAGTTTTGTAAATAGGGATTTTTTAAATCACAAACTTAGTTTCTAGTCTACTTTAGATATTATTTTATAAAGATCTACTCCAACTGGCTGTATAATAAATCAATGTGCTCTTTAAACATCTCTATTGAATTATAATCTACAACAGTTAACATTCAGCCATTTTACGTGTCTACTTTAAAGAAAGTAAATTTCCCAGAACTGTGATCATTTAATTATTTCAAAGTAATCCTTTTTAGGCATTGTAAAGTTTTTAGCACCCCCCCCTTCCCTCAGATTCTTGAATCAATAGATCTTTAGATGGGGCAGAGTTCCTAAGATATTGCACAAATGTGGTTGATATTCAACATGAATGGACAAATCAAGCAGTCTCAGTATAATAATAAATATTAATATAATAATGGGTTTTTTTTTCAAGGAACAGAAGGAAACATAAAATGGATACCGTATAAAAGAAACCATGATAACAGACTTTTATGGAAAACTTCTATGTGCTCCTGTCCCTCATTTGGTCCTCAAAGTAATCTTATGAGGTGAGAATTGTTGCCTATGTCCGCCATACCCCAGAGATGACAGCTCTGGAAACTCAGCTTCAATGACTTATCAACTTCTGTGTAAAAAAACTTAACAAAATGAATTCCTCGCTGATTCCAGGTTCATATAATCACACATTTGTGTAATAGGGACCAAAAAAAAAAAAAAAAAAAGATGCTACTTTTCCCTAGCCATCTTTGTATCTTATGATTGCAAATCAAAGAATATGTCATGTCAGCTCGCACCTGAAACTGATGTCCTCTTGCTAGTTTCTCCAAACACATGTTCAGAAAATATTATCCTATACCTGATTCAGAATTGCTATGCATTCATAGAAGAATGATAAATTATTAGTATTTTATCGTCCACTAAACATAAGGTGTGTGTCAGTATTTCAGAATAATGGGCACTTTCTGGGGTGCCTGGCTGGCTCAGTTGGTGGAACCTGCACCTCTTGATCTTGGGGCCATAGGTTCGATCCCCACATGGGGTGTAGAGATTACTTAAACTTAAAAAAAACAGGAATACTGGGCACTTTCTTAAACCTCGTGTTCAGGCAACATACCACATAGGGATCACAGCATGCAACAAACAAGAATCAAACAATACGTCTCACACGTGCAACCTTTGCTTTTGAAATGTGTAACGTGTAAGATTTGAACTTTTGTGAAAAAAATATAATGATCACTATCTATCGAATTAAAGTCTACTGTGCTATGGCAGGCATACGAGATGCCTCAGAAATATTCAAAGAGAATATGCCAAGTTGCAGGAATGGAAGAAAGCAATAAAGAGAATATAAATTGCTGCTCTCCTTTGAAGAAGTGAGAAGAAATTTAGTAACGCACTGAGTCCCACATTTCACTGAGGCTCAATGTGTTCACTCCCAAAAGGGCAAAAATAAAGATATCGGTCTATTGTATTCACTTCGTAGAGACCATGATGGTAAACAGTCCCTAAGCACACAGGTGGGGAATGGGGCCACATGGGCTCTGCAGGTTAGCCAAAGGATTCAACCAAATACCCTCAAAGTATTTCCATCCCCCTTCCCTGCAAAGTGAAGCTGTTGATGGCTCCTTTTGGATTGGGTGGGCATGACTCTCCTCAAGAAAACTCTCATAATGACCTTGGTTTCCTTGGTAACTAATAGAAAAAAGAGGGGACAGGGACAGGGTGGACAGATTATAATCACATTTTTTGCAAGCTTAAGGTCAATATTTGCATTGCTGTAGGGAACAAGGAGCTACCCATTCCAAACATGACTCTGGTCAAACAGAAATGCCACAAACAGACAGTGATGTCCTGGGAAACCTCTGAATCATTTACTGGGGAAACTTGGAATATCCCAGGCAGGAAGCCTTGGAGTAAGATGCAAGAGCCCAAAGCAAAGAAAACGTACAGTGGCATCAGCTCTCTCCGAACCACCACCGCTCACCTTGCTCTATGCATAGGGAGCGCATTTTTGGGGGGATTCAGCTCTTGGTGGAACCTGTTCTCCAGCCCTGGTTTGGGGACAAATTGGGAAATAAAATTGCATCATTGTTTGACCTCAGATTTCTCATCTCCTTAATCAGGAGGATTGGGTATTGATTTATGAATTAAAGGATGCGTCTCATGAGTGAAATGTTCTCTTTTTAGTGGGTTTGTGCTCAAAAATTACCTAAATTCAGATATCGTTTTCTACAGTCCAGATTGAGTGCTTTGCTTGGGTCAAATCTGAGAACTCATATGCTGTAAACAAATGGGAATCTCCTAGTTACAATCTTCATGAGTATCTTTGCTTCCTCTTATTGCAAGGAAGACATACATTTGGAAAATTTCAAACAATCATTATTTGTGCATGCCCCTCAAAAGAATTATCAATGCACCATTTCAGAATTCACTTTCGTGGCTATCCTTAATTCTTATTAACACATTAGATTACTATTTATTAGTCTTGAAGATGTATTAGTATTGAAAACCCAATTATAATATAAAATTAAAACACAATGATAGGACTTTGAAATTATCTTTTCTAAAACTGCAAGAGTAGAACATCTCATTTTAATAAATACAGGATTGTGATGATCACATTCATAACAGGTATAAATGTTGCAATCAAAAACTCAAACACACTGAAATTTATTTTGAAGCACATGAGGGCACATTTTGGTTGATTTTTATTTAATCGTTTTTTTTCCACTAGGGGTTTTAAAACACCTAGTCTGAACGACACTTTTACTAACACATTAAAAAGCACACGGTGACCTTCAAAGGAGCTATGTGTGCGGGCGTCCGATGTGCAATATGGAGTACAAAATTAAAATGTGAGATGTGAAAATACTGAGGAATTTATCTCCCCTGACCCATCACTGCGAGGCATCAGGCTTCTTAATCACACTTCTAAATTAGGATCTTTATGTAAGCAAGTCTGCCCATGAGGAAGGGGTAAATTAGTAACATATAAGGAATTCATTATTTCTCTCAGATAGCTCAAATCTACTTATTAATTACATCTGTCCAGGGCATTCATTAGCTTCATAGTAGCGTGGAAAATGGTGAAAAATCTCTCCCGATGTGTCTTCGAGGGAAATGCTCGACAGATCCCAGATCGACGCGCTGCCCTGAGAAGGTCAGACCCAGGTTCAAGTACAAAAGCCAAATCCAATGGAAATAAACCTTGATCCTAGATGCTTCAGCCTCAGGAGCTATTTCCAGGGAGGACAGAAAACATGCCAGAATCTTCTTGGCTTACCGGGTATCCAACAGGTACTAAGGAAGTCTGTCTCACCTTCCAGGGCACGTATGAATCCCTGGGGTATCTGGCTATAAAGCAGGTGCTGAATCTGAAGATCTTGGGTGGAGTGGGGCATAAGAACTACATGAACGTACATTCAGTGCAGTATTCTAACCGGGAAACAGCATTCCCGAATCTTCTGGGAAAAGAAAAGAAAAAAAAAAAAAAAAAGAACACAGTTGCTTGAGTCATCCTGAGTGCCCTGTTTGCACGTCACAAATTAAGACCCTACGTTTGATCCTTCCTTGATTTTTCTCCTGTTTTTGCTTTAGTGTATCCATGGTGACACAGCAAGTCATGTGTGACTTTTGGATTGCTTACCTTTACATTTCATCTAAATCTGAGCAACAATTTTCCACCAAGTTATCCTATGCAATTAGGGAGACCAGGTTTATTATGTGCATGGCTAAATTTAGACTCCGTTCAACACAGGACATTTTGTAGTTTGGCATGTCTCATTAAGATGGTGCTACAAACCTAAATGAGATCCTCATCCAAACAAACCAAACCTAAAAAGTCTATCTTAGGAATAATGTAACTGTTTTCTCTTTTTTATTCCAATGAAATGGTTAAAGAATCAGGAAGAGATTGAGCAATAAACATGAAATCATCGGAAGTTACAGTGTTTTCAACTTCCAAATTACAGGCTAATAAAACTCATTCTAAACCCCTTCTTCCTGAAATAGTGTTAAAATAGTCTTTCAAGTAGGACAGATACGGCTTTGTTATTTCTAAAATTCATACAGCCATTAGGAAAATATTTATAAGTATATCGTATTGCAGAATCCTTATTGCATATAGTAAGTGAGATAGCATCCATTTTCCATGCCTGGCTTGCTGAATGATCATTTGTGAAAGCAATCACCCTTTGAATATAGCTTCTAATAATCCTGTCCATCAATCATATTTTTTTTTCTTAATCCATCCATGCACCATTTTAAATGCAAATAAAGATCACCTTCCCAATATCTATGAAAATTAAATCCCATCACAAATGAAAATTTACAACCCCATCTTATATTAGTTCATAGAGCTATATTCTCGATAGCTAAATCTCTCCAACACAGTCAAATAAAGTTAAGTGAGTAGTCTAATTTGGTGTTCTAATTCGGGTTTACGGGATTGACCTCTTTTTTTTTTTTTTTTTTTTTTTTACTGTGTCATTGTAGAAGTCGTGGTCCCCTCCCCCCGCCCCCGGGCTCTGCAAACCTGCTGTAAACTAAGAACCATTGGTGGTCCACCTTGGCTGCTCACATATGCTGAACTCAGAAGTGGGAGAGGAATCAGGGCAGGCAAGACAACCACCCTCAAGGATGCCCACATCCCAGTCCCCGGCAACGTGTGCATGTGTGAGCTCATCAGTAAAGGGGACTTGGCAGAGGTGGTCACGTTAAAAGTTCTGAGCTGGGGAGATGATCCTGCATTATCCAGGTGGGCTGACTGTAGTCACAAGGGTCCTTGTAAGAGGGAGGAGGGACGTCACAGTCAGAAGAGGAGATGCAAAGATGCAAGCAGGGGCCAGCATGATGCACTCCAAAGATGCAGGAAGGTGCCCTTAAGCAGCTGGAGAAGGCAAGAATATGGATTCTCCCTTAGAGCCTCCAGAAGGAACGCAGCCTCACCAACACCTGGATGTGAGCCCGGCGAGACCCGTTGTAGACTTCTGCCCTGCAGAACTGTCCCATGATACATCCGTGTTGTTTTAAGTCACTAAATCTGTGACATATCATTATGGCAGCCGTAGGAGACTCATCCAGACTCAATGCAGGTCGCCCCCATTCGGACCATTGTAGTCTGGGGTGTAGACTTACCTGTTGAGGTGAGGTTGGTTCTACCTGCTTTCCCAACTGTGACTCCATCACTCCTGACATGACACGCGGACATGGAAGGACACAGGAAAAATCTCATTGTACCTTCAAGTCCTAGACCCTTGGCTCTATCTATAGGGACTCAACCCGCTCCCCATTCCACAGGAGACAGGACAATGTGGAGTGAATGACTGAGCAAGAAAAAACCAACGCCAAACACAAAACACAAAGCATGAGAGAAAAGGAAGACCTTTGCAAGGTGTCTCGGGGTTGAAGCCTCAGGCAAGGAGTCACGCCCTCTACTCTGCTGCCCACGACCATCTGACAGGCAGCCTCGCACGACAGGGAGACTGAGGTTCACGTGTGCCTGCCTCCCCGGTGAGTCCCTTAGAGTGAGCCGCATGAAGATTGATATTCCTTCATCTTAACTCAAGCAGCCTAATCACAGCCTGATGGGCAGTCACCCCCCTCTCCCCCCACCAATCCTTTACCTAATACCTCCATGCACCCCAAGGCAATTCAGTCCCTAGGCCACCTGCTCTGGCGTAATTACAGCCTTGATGAAGATAAAGCGTGTCTGGGTCTTTGCTACTGAGCAAGATATCATTCTCCAGACACAAGGGGATCACTCTCCCGGGAGCCAAAGGTCAGTGTACGTTGTGAGTGATGGATCTCTATTCTGCCGGCTGCAGGTGCTTTGCAAATATTAAATATCTAGGAACCTCCTTGCCTCCGATGGATGATTTCTAACTGCAGGGGGTTGGGCTTCGAGGTGTATATGCCGGGTAGAAAAAGTGCATAGGTAGGTTTTCTGCATGCTGAAATAATTTACAGCAGGGGGAAGTATTACTCAGAAATTATACGTATTTTATTTTATTTTTTTAAAGATTTTATTTATTTATTTGACAGAGAGACACAGCGAGAGAGCGAACACAAGCAGGGGGAGTGGGAGAGGGAGAAGCAGGCTTCCCGCCGAGCAGGGAGCCCGATGTGGGACTCGATTTCAGGACCCTGGGATCATGACCTGAGCGGAAGGCAGACGCTTAACGACTGAGCCACCCAGGTGCCCCAATTATACATATTTAGAAAAATTACTAATGATAAATTCTTATATTCAGAGCCTAATCTATAGCTTCTTTCACAAGTGTCTGTTCATGGAAAGAAAGCATTGCACTCAAGTTAAATACTTTAATAATCAATCATGATTTTAAATGATATGACCAAAAGTTCAGTAAGCAAAATCTTTTATTTTATTTTCTACCCTAAAAGGGTAAACTGCATAAAAATAACGTGGCTCTAAAAATATGAAGCATGTGAAATAAAACACACGTATAAAATAACGCATCGTTTTTAGTTTAGCTTCTTTTCTTTTTTTTTTTTAAGGAGAGGGTTGGAGAAAAAACTGATCTTTATTAAGGACTTGGCGTGAAGTCAGTGTGTAACCCCGGGTATGTCATTTATTCTGAGAACATTCTGATTTCTACAATTCTAGTATTCTCATCTGTGAAACAATGGGTTTGAAATTAAAAAGGAAAAGTTCTGTTGTTTATGCAAAACTCAATAGGACCCACACACTGGGCTGAGAAATATATATATTGTGACTATATTCTATAGAGATATACATTAATACAATGACATTTACATATAATACACATATGTTTATTTGTATATGGATAATACATGCACACATCCATATTATAGATAGTATATTAGTGTTTGTGTAATACATTATATAAAATTTATATTTATATGATATGTATACCGTGCAATGTGAATTAGTATAGCATATGAATGTATATATGTATTCTTTAACTTCATTCTATCTTTATATCAAGAGAAGGTGTTGTCATTTCTTTTCCCTATTCTACAGGTGAGAAACCGAGGCCCAGAGTTACGTGGACTTTCCAGGGGCATGGACGGGAATAGAACCCCAAGATGGCTCTTGGGTAATGCCCGGTTTCATCACCTGCCTCAGGACCACCTGGGTGCTCACTCACACGCACCTGTCTGGGCCCTGCCCAGACCTACCGAATCAGAATCACTGGGCAAGGCCTGGGATGTGCATTTGGAGTGCATTTTACAAGTGATTTGTAAGTACCCCAAAATCTGAGAATCGCTGCTTGCCCTGTGAAATTGGTTTCAAAGCCGCTTTCAGCTTTACATTCTCAGGACTTAGAAATTCAGTGACAGCTTTGCGATGATCTCCTGAGGTCTTTCGGCTAATTATACACTGTATTTTTCATAGAGCGATTTATAAAACGTGAAGAGTAATCCTCTTAAAACCACCACAGGGAAGATAAATGATAAGAAATGCATCACTGATTTGCATTGATGTATGGCTAAAGCAGGAAAGACACAATGTACATTCTGTGTAAGTTTGTATATAGTGAAGAACTTCTATTTCTTAATCAGATGCAAAAGTCCTCGTGATTATAAAAGTCCAATATGGTACCGCTCCTGTGTTCATTTCCTAGGGCTGCTAAGTACCTCATGCTGGGTGGCGCCAAGTCCTGAAATTGTCTCTCGGTTCTGGAGACCAGAAGTCTGAGATCCAGGCGGGGCAGGATTGCTCTCCTCTGGGTGTTCTAGAGGAGGGGCCTTCCTGCCTCTTCCAGCTTCTGGGGGTTCCTGGAAATCCTTCATGCTCCTTGGTTGGCAGCTACGTGATTCCCATTTCTACCTTTGCCTTTACAAAGTCTTCTTCCCTCTGTGTCCCCATCCAAATTGCTGTCTTCTCATAAGTACATCAATCACTGGATTGGGGTTCGCCCCAATCTACGATGACCTCTTCTTACCTTGATCACATCTGCAAAGACCCTCTTTCCAAATAAGGTCACCTTCACAGGTTCTGGATGGGCGTGAGTTTTGAGGGGGCACTCGTCAACCCAGTAGGGTGACCTTCAAGAGGAGAAGTGATTCACAGCACATTTGCATGATTTTAGACAAGTCTGACCACATGGAGGATGGTGCTTAATCCACAGAGGTGACCATTGTGGAAAACACATCATCCCAGTTCTAGAGATTTGCTGTACACCATAGTGCCTACAGTTAAAAATCTTGTACTGGACCCCAAAACGTTTGTTAAGAGAATGGATCTCAAGTTAAATGTTCTTACCATAAAGAAAAGGAGGGTGGACAGGAGGAAAATCTTGGAAGCGATGGATATATTCATTTCCCTGGTTACCAGCGGTGAAGGCATCAAAGATCCGTGACTATGTTCACAGGTATCTAATTGTATCAAATTGTGTGTATTAACTATGTGCAGTTCTTTGAAAAACAATTATTACCTCAATAAAGCTGCTAATAAAAACAAGAAGCAAATACATATCCGCACAAGTCAGAAGCAAAAGCTATGATGGAATCACTCAGGAACAGGGACAATGTGTCTGTGCACGCTGGATTCCCATGGAGGCAGACGATTTATTTTCCACAATGCATCCATTTTCTGATTCTACGTACAATGTTTTCCTGGATGTTCCACTGACCTTTCCATAAATCTGTTATTCCTCTCACATTCCTCTCCACAGACCCTTTTCTGAAAAAAAAAAAGAAAAATAAAAAGCAACAGTATTTGTAGAAGGAAATCTATTATACCTTCCTTCCTTTAACCTTTTCCTTTGGTGATTTTTTTCTCTTCCTTTGTTCAGGGTGATAGCATCCCTTCTCTATGTACAAACCATCAGAGGACTCCATGGCCAAGCCATTTACTTGGATGTTTATTACCTAGCCAGTTCTACTGAAGTTTTGTGATTCTGCCCATCAGCAGAAATCCCTGAAGATTTAAGAAGACAGCTAAATTCTCCTGCTTATTGCCTATTTTATTTTGCATGCATCTGATGCTTCTATCTAAATATATTTGGCTTAATTTGTTTTATCGCAGTAACCAATTTGTTGTTGAGTAAGCTGGATGCACTCTGCCCTTACCATCTACCTCCCAAATTGATTTTCTAAGTGTGAAATTAAAATGTCACAAGAAGAGCGAACTTTAAACAATAGTTTGCCATGCCTTCTGACGGATGTTAGACTCCCACCACTAAATCCAGCTTCTTCCGTTATATTGGGAATACAATTAATAATGATTAACTTCGGAATATGGCTTATAACATCTTTCTATATTTTCTAGGGGAAAATTAATTCTACATACAGTAAAGTAAGCCTATATGTCATGGGTTAAAAAGCTTGGATTTTGAGCCAGGATTTTGTTGAAAAATGTAGTCCTTTGGGGCCATGTTTTTTACCCTGTGATGGGAGGAAGTTACCTACGTAAGTATTTATGGAAGATATACAGGTCCATGAAAAGGTGGGGAGAAAGGTCTATAATGCTGGACATCCTACATCTTTATCTGTCCCCATGCGCACAGCCCTGAGCTCAACTCCACAGGGACAAGTAGCCTGCTGATAAGAATAGGGTCAAAAATCACATCTAGAGACCAGAAGTCTGAGATCCAGGCGGGGCAGGATTGCTCTCCTCTCGGTGCTCTAGAGGAGGGGCCTTCCTTCCTCTTCCAGCTTCTGGGGGTCCTGGGGGTTTCACTAAGGGTCTATTATACTCGTATAATATTTGCTCCCAAAACTTGATCCTGGCCGGCTGTTTTATAAATGAATGCTTTTGTTCACAAAGAGGGTTGGGCAAAAGAGAACAGAGAGATCAGGACCTGAAACCCCATTTTTACCACTAGGAAGTGACTTGGGTCAACGTTTGCAGAGAGCTGGTAGGGATTTCACGTGGAATACCTTGCTACAGAAAGAACATGGCAGCATGGAAAGACTGTGGGCTTCTGAAGGCTTATGGAACCCAGGGGCAGCCAGTTTCTTGGCTTAGAGAACAAGTTATAGAATAATTGTGACTTGGGGCGCCTGGGTGGCTCAGTAGGTGAAGCATCTGCCTTCGGCTCAGGTCATGATCCTGTTGTCCTGGGACGGAAACCTGCGTCGGGCTCTCTGCTTGGCGGGAGTCTGCTTCTGCCTCTTCTCCCCTCTTCTGCTCTCTCTTGCTATCTCTGTCGCTATCTCTGTCTCTCTCAAATAAATAAATAAAATCTAAAAAAAAAAAAGAACAATTGTGACTTGCTGCACCTACATCTTATACAATCATATCTGTATCAAAGATAATGACCAAATGCACTACCTTATGTAAATTACTATGTAACTATTTAAGAGCAAGGGACATGGAATATCATCAACTGGATTCCCATCTTGACTCTTCTGTTGACTACCCCTGGGACTGTGGACAACTGTCCATGGGACTCTGCTTCATTTTTCTGTGCCTCAACTTCTTCAGATGTTAAAAGGGGAACATGACACATAAATGGTAGAATACTAAATGCTTACAGTCATGTCTGGAGTATTTTAAATACATACATATTTATTATTTTTACAGAGGAAAGCCTAGAAGTGATAGCTTCCATCATTTGTCAGATTTCTTAGGGACAAAACAAAAGTTGGAGGGAAAGAATACATTTCGGTAGTGGTGATCCCCTTAAAGGCAGATAAGAGAGATGATATTGAACCCTATCCAATTATACCCATGACCAGCGGTTGTACTTGGAGCACAGAACTAGAATCCCTGTTATCATCAAATCATGGAAACACTTCCTATCATTAATTTTTGTTATTATGAATACAGTTCTCCCAAAGGGACAAAATATCACTGGAGAAGAAAGTTCCTATTACTTAGTTATAAAATAAAAATGTAAATGCGTGATTTGGCAATGGGCTTAAAGCAGTTGTTAAACATTAAAATTAAAAGGAAAAAAAAAATCGCTGTATCCAAATAATGATTCTTTCCAAAGTATAGTTTTTGGTTTGGGATTTTTTTTTTTTATAATTGTTCTTTTAAGAGAGTGATTAAACGGAATCATGCTCAATACTTTGTAATGTTTCGATAAGCAAATAGTATTTCCCCGAAGGGCACTTGTGGGACTAAACTGTTTGTTCATAATTTCCTTTCAGAACACTTTTACACAAGAAAGCTGAGTCCTGTTTAATTCCCCACTTAAATAAGTCTTGAATTTCTTATGAAAATCACATTACACTGCATTTTTACTCTAGCATTCAGATTTTGACACACACACCTCAAGCAGGCACATGCAAACACTGGTCATGATGTTCACTTTTACATTACATTCGACTTTTAAATATTCTTTCATGATTAGCATTGAAGCGCTGCAATGCCCCCTTCCCCCCGGGCAATCCGACCACTTAAATATTAAATGTTTAGCAAGGGGGAAAGGGACAAGGCATCACAATGTTAAATTGTGTAATAGTTATTTTTAGGGTGGTAGGACATTGCTAATTTTTTTCCTTTGTACATTTAGTGCAGGTGAAGATCCCCCTTCTTTTAACTGACATTACAAACTAAAAGATCCGTTTCTTCCCCCTCTTAACTCTTTGTCTTCATCTGGTAGATATAGGGTTTTTGTCATATTATGATCACTTGGAACTGATGTATTTTTTTCCCCTTGAATTCTTTACAATATTAACCTGTACTTACACACACACACACACAAATCAAGGCCAGTTTTTGAGCTAAATATAAGATATCCTATATCAATAAGTACGTCATTATTTACCTGTATTCCTTTCCTCTGTGCATTTTTTATATAAGCTCTTCTTTCTCCTTAGCTCCCTCACACTTTGCAAAATGCCGTCTCATTTGCTTTTTTTTTCCTAGAATGTGCCTGGGAATATCTACCATAGAGAACAAACAGCCTTCCCATGAATTTCCAAGTCCTAATGAAAAAAACAATGTTTCTAACACATATATCCGGTATTCAAGACACAGCTCTCTGGATAGGCATAACAAAGACTTTATCTTTTCCAAGTTTATGCTGTGAAGGTATGAGAGGGACAGACAGGTGGACATCACATCCACAAACACCACCAAGAACCCGATGCCAATACATCTGGGACGAATTCAGAGGGGGCAGCCACACAAATTGTTTTGTGGCGGGAAAAAAAAAAAAAATCAAACAAACCAGAAAAGGCTACGGGCATCACCTTGTGACACAGAACAGGGATCAGCACGTTTTTCTACAAGGGGACAGATCATCAGTAGTCTTGGTCGTACGCATCAGGCGGCCCGTTCTGACTGGAGAGCACGAAAGCAGCCGTTGGCAAAATGCAAACGCACGGGATGGCTGGCTTCCTATAAAACTCAACAAAAACGGCCACAGCACAGAACCCACCGAAGAAGGGTCGGAATAGGCTCCTCACCGTGCATGCAATGCTGGGGCTTAAATGAAACACACAAAAAATCACAAGGAAAGCAAAAGCATGAACAGTGTAGGAGTTCTCCATCCGTCCAGAGCAGAGCGCTGGGTGGTTCTCCACCCAGACCATCTTGCACCTGTATCCGAACGTTTCCATTGCTGTTTCCTTGCATGCAGGGAGAGGGTGCAGGCTCTGAGGTTCACAGCAGGTCCTCAAACAGCATTTCCCAAATAGGATGTTGGAAGTGAAGGCAGAGAAAAGAACCCTCATGCCCATGCAGGCTCTGCATCTGGGTACGGTAACTTCAAAACACATTGGTATCAGTTCAGCTCAGAAACGCAGGGAAACAGGATGCTCGCCCTGCTCTTTGGAGCAGAGAGGACCCGAGACTGTGCATGCCAGGCTGCCCCCCTGCACGGCCCCAGGCTGTCAAGCAGTGAGTTTTAGGGATTCCCCTCCTCCAGCCTGGGGACAGCGATCTCGCCTTATTCCAGACGAGGAAAGGAAACTCACACACATAGATGCAGAATAAAAGAATGGGAATGACAGCTAGAGTCTCTAAGCAAAGAATATAAATCTAAAATAGCTCACTGCTCCAGAATGGCAGGAAAAAGAAACTGCCTTAGCACCGGGGATCATTTGTTTAAGTGAAATCCGAAATGTGGAGAACAGACGGGGACCCTTTGTTCCCTGATCCGATGACTCTTTACTGGTGTCCACGGGGCTGTTCTACAACGAGGCTGCTCATTAAGGACAGGGCAGGTACCACTGTGGATCACAGAGCACGAAGCTCGGTGCAGGACTTCCAGGCTGGGGAGGTAAGCAAGCAGCAACAAAAGTGAGGACGATCCAGATTTCTATGGGAGCAACTGGATGGTGGAGATTCCACAGTCTCTGCTGAGATACAGCAGCTCCTGTCAGCCAAGAACAGTCCTTGGGCAAGCTGATGTCCCTTGCTCACGGCCCCCGAGGGGTTCCAATGAGCAGGAGACAGACATGGCTCCAGGTACCAGAGCTGACCCAGAAGGGAGGAGCATACTTTGTAAAGCCCAAAATCCACGTGCAGCCTGATAGATACATTCATTGGCGTGCATGGGAAAATGTTCATTGGACATGCATTAGGCACATTTAAACACGTTTTACTGGGCGCCTGGGTGGCTCAGTTGGTTAAGCGACTGCCTTCGGCTCAGGTCATGATCCTGGAGTCCCTGGATCGAGTCCCGCATCGGGCTCCCTGCTTGGCAGGGAGCCTGCTTCTCCCTCTGACCCTCCCCCCTCTCATGTGCTCTCTGTCTCTCTCATTCTCTCTGTCTCAAATAAATAAAATCTTTAAAAAATAAATAAAAAAAATAATAAACACGTTTTACTGTGTCGAGTAATTGGATGCGTTGCATCTTTGCAACTTTTGCTCCCACACGAATAGCTTCTTTTCAACAGTGTTATGGAATAGAAATCACTATTCTTCCTAATTATCCAAGCAGATGCTCCCCAACTATGGAATCCAGCCGAAGGTATGTTATTCTAGGATAGCACGTAACGAAGCACGCGGGATGGAAGAAATCATAGACACAGGTCAGGTTTTAAAAATTAAATTTTATTTTATGGTTTAAGGGAAGCTAAACCAGCAGAAAATGAAATCCTAGCAAGAAAGAATTGGAAAATGAAGTTTTGGCCTCAGGGGAAATATCAGAAAATTACTAATGTAAGGGGGGGTGAAAAAAAAAAAAAGAAAAAACTGCAGCTCAGACTGAGAGTGTGAAAAAAAAAAAAGAAATGGAAATCACTAATCAAAAATGCATGACATAGTTTTCAATAATAAATGATGTGGAAACACTAAACTAATGTGACATGTGTACATTGTGGATTAAAACGAGGAAGAAAGAAAACATCTGAAGGGTAGTACAAAAGAGGTGAAGCTATTTGCCGGGGTTCATGACATTGCGGCAGCAGAGGTGACGCAAGGGAAGGGTTCCTTTGCCATCGATGGAAGGAACAGACGGCCCCACTGGGCTGGTGTCAGGTGGATCCTGTTATGTGGGACTGAAAGTGCTCTTGGAGCAAAGCCTACTGATCTCAACAAGGAACAGATATATCTCCTGCCACTTAGACCTGTCTCTTTCTCCTTCCTCAGAACTAACTGTCAAGCTACCTTGGAGCCTGGATACCTGGAAGACAGTTTTGGTAAGAGTAACATGAATTCAACCAAGTTATGGGTAGCTTTGGTCGAAGACTGCTAGAACTTCTTTTGTCTTGGTGATTGACACAGTGAATAGGTTGCGTGTTTCTTAGCTTTAGATAATCAGGTGGGAAACGTTTGGGAAAAGTCTTCCTGGTACTCAGGGCTAATCCTTCGAACAGCCCAGGGTGGGTCTGGAGCCTATTTCAACATTAATAACCATGAAGTAAGTGACTCCTTGTGGGGAATGGTCAGGCCATGAAATGGCCTTAAATTAGCATAGGAGGTTGCTTGGTGTTTAAAGAGGCAACTCGCTTTCCATTCTGATATTTTCTACAACTACGGATGAAATAATATACTATGGACAGTCAATGAATATATATGGAGTACTTTTGTTTCTCTTTGCTCCATTTCCTTGGAAAAAATATTTTCTATCCATGGAAGAACTGGGGCCAAGGAATCAACAGTGCACATCATTTCCCTTTTGGCCTAAAGTAAAACATTTGTAATAAAATTTAATAGTAACGGTGATGATTAACTTGATGCATCAACTTGAATGGGCCATGGGGTGCCCAGATATTTGGTCAGACATCATTCTGGGTTTGTCCATAAGGCTGTTTTGGGATGATCATGTTAAGATCACATGTGAACATGTGAATTGGTAGACTGAGTAAAGCAGACTGCTCTCCCTAACTTGGGTGGGCCTCACCCAACGAGTTGAAGGCCTGAATCGACCATAAAGGCTGTTTCTCCCATGAGTAAGAGGGAATTCTCCTGTCTGAATGCCTTAGATCTGGGACACTGGTTTCTCCTGCCTTCAGACTCAAACTGAAACATTAACTCTTCCTCGGTCTCAAGTCAGGTGGCCTTCAAACAGAAACTATGCCATCAAAATAATAATAAAGAATAATAATAATAGTTGCAGAAATCAAGAAAGAATGTAGAGTTATGAAAGCAAAGCATTCCATTTCAGACCAATGGTCTGAATCTTTTAAATGCTCCACAAAACATTTCCTTCAACCATGGCTGTATATGATGGACAGATTTTGCCTTTCACAGAGGAAAACATTTGTATTTTCTTCAAAGATGCCATGACTTTTTGAGCCTGAAAATCCTTGAGTCCTGCTGAACCACATGCAGAAGCCCGGTACCTACAATAGATCACAGAAGGAATTAACCAAGCTGACACCCTGAGGAACCTCTACATGGTATCTCCAGTTCTGGAAAACACCACTTGAGAACCACTCTGTGTGACTGCTTATTACTAGTAGTAGGAAGGAAATGATAAGTAAGGGATCTGTAATCCATCCTTTCTCTTCCCTGGTAAAGAAAGAAGGAAGATAAACTGCTCGAATGTCCTGGAAAACATGCTGATAAGAAAAAGGGTGGCAAGCACTCTATTGTAATTTGTCAGAGGGAAAGTCTCTATGTATGGAATGCTTTGGGGAGGGTGTACCTAGCTTGGATAGAATTGCTTATGGAAAACAAACCTGGGCTTTAGGAATTTATAGGACATTCATCCATAGGGTATGTAACTGTGTGAGTAGAAACGAGATGTTTCATAAGGAAAATGGCTCCCTTCTGGGTGAGTAATGTGACTTCATTACATAGATGAGTGAATGCATGTAGGTCTGGCCAGAGCTTGTCCTCATATGGTAAGAAAGAACAGCTCTGGAGTTCTCAGATCATCTCTGCTTCCGCTGGATCTCCTCCCGCCATTTGCAACAATATGGATGGACCTTGATGATATTACCCTAAATGAGGTAAGTCAGACAGAGAGACAAACATGGCATGATCTCACTTATATGTGGGGTCTGAAAAAAGCCAATTCATAGAAACAGAGAGTAGAATGGTGGCTGCCATTCTTTATCAATTCCTTCATGATAATCTTTTCTTTCCCTGCCCCCAAGTGTATGAAATTTACTGACTCTTTCTTACATATGTCTTACGTATGTTTAATTCTGATGATCAAGGTATATATTTTTAAAATAAGATCTGTGGTTTTTCATTCCAATAGATCTATTTGGTTTACTTCCAGATGTGTCATTTTTTGATTAATTTTGCCTTCTCCTGCCCTATCTGTTCCTTCTATTGTTTTTTTTTTTAGATGAACCTCCTTAAATTCAAAAACAAACTATTTTTAATAATTAATCATTGTAATCTTAGCGACAATCCCCACATTGCACTAGGATAAGGATATCTTATTACACCAATAAACATCTTTTGAGAACTTGGCTCAACTCTGATTTTGCTCCCCAGACATAAAGCAGATTAAAAGTTGGGTGCGTAACTTTTTAATTTTAGTGTTTGATACCTTGGCTAATGCTATTTATCTTACACTAGCATTTCTTTGCCCCATTGTCTATTAAAAATCTTCATTCCTCTCTACTTTTCAGATAAAATGACCACATCTCTAAGAATCTATACCTCCATCCTCTAAGGTTTAGTTAATGACTTCCTTTCTTCCTTTAGTATCTCTGGTATAAATATCTATCTTTACAATTTATAAACTAATCATTCTCGTACACCATCCTCACTATACATCCCCTCATGAAGGGCGCAGTCGCTATAGGTTTGTTCACCAGAACTTTGCACATATTAGTTATCCAAATGTTAGATGAATCGACTTGTGGATGTGGACTGTTTTGAAAATATTAATGTAGAAGTTCAATCAGATATGATTTCAACATTTTGAAACAGGAACAGGAAAGGGAACAAAAAGCACACTACTGTTTTTTGGACAAATCTAAATATTTCTTCATGTAAATACATATTTAAAACAAATGACTTAATGTATTTAGAAATATTCATGTGGCAGAGACAAAGCTAGTAGCCTCCAAACAATTATAGTCAGGAAAGGTGAGAAATGGAGACTATATATATAAAATAATTATTTCATGAAATCGAATGAATTTATTTTGAGACACTGAAAACTATATTGGGGCTTAAGAACACTCTTACTCCCTCCTTGCTTTATCTGATAGGATTACCCGCACTGTGGATTTAAAACAAGGGCAGTTTTATTTAGAAACACTTATCACATTGTGCCAAGAGAGAAAAGTATGCAAAATGAGGACAATGGGAAGAGGGTACAGCAAATGGGTAATATTTTGGTTCAACCAAATCCCAGTTTCTAAAATATAAAGAGAGGACGTAAGGGACTAAAACATGGTTGGCAATAATTGAAAGGCGGTCAGTCTTCCAGGTACCGTGAAAAGGTCCCATGGCACCAACATATCAACTATGAGTGGGAGAGATCTCTCTTCATCTCTGTTATCCAAGAGACTAAAAATGCCCAGCAGTTGCCCAATCACACAACTAGCAAGGGGCAGAGCTTCTCTGGAAATCCAGGTCTTTCCCACGGGCTACCCACCAGGAGTCACACCAAATTCGAGGAGAATGCTCTTGCCTCATGCATCGCTTTGCTCTGGAAGGATGGTACCATTGGTTCTGTCCATCTACTCTCTATGTTTTATTCTCCCCGCTTCCTTCCTCCCTGCTGCCTTTCAACTTTCATTTTAAGGTCTGTTTCACAGATTCCCAGTTCCCGATAGTAACACAGGATTCCTATATCAAGTATCTTCATGGTGATCGTTTTTTTTTTTTTTTTTAGGATTAGCACGCAAGGCTTTCTTCCAAGACACACAACTATTAATTGAAATATTTCTTAAAGAACAGTTTTAATTTATGCAGGAAACAAAATACTTGTAATATGTATTCCTTCTCATTGTTTACTCTGATGATAGTTGTATATGTATTTTTTTGAACACATACTGATCAAACAAAATTTCTCAACACAACTTACACTGAGGAGTTAAGGCTTGGTAAATGTTTTCTGCTTCTTGATGAGTTTTATAAGTTATGGAAAGGAAACATCATAGGATTTTAAAGGACAGATTATCTGATCAACATATACCTATAATTAGCAACTTATTGGACATGTCGTCATTGGATTAAAATTGCTGCTAGAAGTTGTACTGGGGAAAAAGTGAAGCAGGAAATCAAGTTTTAAGTAAAAATTGAAGGAGCATTTAACGACGACTGCACACCAGTGAAATTGTTATGTAAGTGGTTCAGGTGGTACCAGATTATTTCTATTTTAAACAAAATCAGATGCAGGCATACACACTTGTTGTCGCGTTCTAGGCAAATAATGCAAGAAACACATATAGGCCACCATAAGTATTTTATAAATAACATTGCTGTGATGTGTCTTCAAATTTATCTTTACTTTCCATGGGTGATTTTCCCCACTTAATTTCTATTGAATACTAATCTTCAGTGACAAGAAGATTCTTGTCTTAATG
>NC_138385.1:103865208-103886378 GCF_054177405.1 Leptonychotes weddellii | reverse complement strand
GAGGGGTTCAGGAGAAAATCTATGGGTATGGATTCCTTCTAAATCGTTTTTGCTCCACCAGTAACATGTTCGAGTTTGATTAATAATTACATGACTTACACAAGAACTTTCTTCCTTGTGGCCACTTCTGGTTCAAAAGCTCCTTAATGAATCAACATGGAGCATTTTGGAAAACACAAGCAAGTCACTCTGGAAGGGCTATTTTAGCTCATTTCCCTGGCACTGGCCCTTGTTTCTGTAAGTCTTGTGGAAACATTGGCTTTTGTTCTATATTTACTTTCCCGACCCAGACGATATTATCATCCTGCTGCTTAAAATTAGTGATGCTATTCCGTTAAGGATTCTGTAGCAACCTGAGATGAGATGCAGATTTAGGTATATAGAGACAAACATTAGGCTATACACACAGAGAGAGATGTGCACGCAGTTCAGGCTGCACCACCCGATGCAGATGTCAGACATTCACCCGCCTGTCTTTTGTCAACAGCGTCAACTCTGTTTTCCCCTCCAGCCCCATCCACAGAAATGCGGCCACGTCACTTACCTAAGGCAGGGCCGCTCACTATTTGGTTTGTTTCTCTGAAGCAGGGCATCCTTCCTTCTCAGGCTCCTCCACATATATGGTTCAGGAGGAGCTGGGGGCAAGAGAATGACAGCTCGAGTTCGTGAGCTCCTAGGATTAGTCCTCAGCCCTCAGAGGAGAGGGCAGGGAATGAGAACAACCTGGGCTATGCCCTTAGCTGAGTTCTGCAGGTGGAGATGTGGTTAACCTAGAAACAGTTCCTGCAGAAAGAAACAGAGACCAAGAGCGAGACAGAGGAAGGAAGGAAAGTAGTAAGGAAGGTAGGAAGGAAGGAAGGAAGGAAGGGAGGGAGGGAAGAAGGGAGGAGGGAGGGAAGGAAAGGCAGAAGGGAAAGTCCCTGTCCTAATGGTATTTGGGGAGACAGAATTGAAGTAAGAAATTAAAATGTAGTTTAAGTTCTATGGTAGGGGAAACACTGAGAGCCTACTCCTGTACAGCATTAGTGGATAGTAAGAAAAACTACAATTCATGTCAGCCTAAAACCTCAAAGTAGGCTACCATTCGATGATGCCTGCCCAGGATGCTGCCTGGTATAAAATGGATGCATCATTAAAAGTAATTCCCTTTTAGGGGCGCCTGGGTGGCTCAGTCAGTTAAGCATCTGCCTTTGGCTCACGTCATGATCCCAGGGTCCTGGGATCAAGCCCCGCATCGGGCTCCCTGCTCCACAGGAAGCCTACTTCTCCCTCTCCCACTCCCCCTGCTTGTGCTCTCTCTCTCCCTGTCAAATAAATAAAATCTTTAAAAAATAAAATAAAAGTAATTCCCTTCTGTTCTCTTTTGTACGATTGCACAAGTCAATAAATCATACACCTGACCCCAGCCCAGGGCTCTATATCATACCAATGTTAGATTAGACAGAAAGCAGGCTTTCTTCAACAGTGTTTGTAATGCCTAGAGGGTAGTGGGTTCCTAAAGTTTTTCCAACTCTCCCGCCATCTCTTGGGTAACTGGAAACATTTTTTATGACACCAGCAATATTTTTTAATGTAAAGTTGTAAAATCCTGAAGGACCACTGCAAGATACCCATCATGTGGGTGTTGGTGTTTGCTTTGAGGTGATTGATTATACCCTGTTGGAACCATATTTCCACACTTGCTCGTGCCCCCACGTGACGGGACACCCAGGATCCCGACACAATCCGCCACACTCCTGAAGCACCAATATTGTTGTGGACCACAAACTACGGTGGTGAAGAGAATGGAGACAGACTTCCAGTTTCAGCTATGACACATGGAATTCACTTGGAAGCTTCCCAAGCCAAAACTCAAAGAGAATGAAAAGAAAGCAACAACCGAATGACCAAGAATTGTGGAACAATTTCAGAAGTCGTAGATTACTCATGCTTGACATGCCAGAAGGCAAAGAAACAGATAATGCAGTAAAAGAAATATTTAAAGTTAATAATGACAGGGTTTTCCAAGATCGGTGACCGACACTGACCACATAACACCAAACCAGATAAATACCCAAAGTGACATCTCTGTGTTTCACATTCAAACTGCAGAAATTTCAAAACAAAACAAGACAAAATCTTGAATGCAGCCAGAAGGTGGAAGAGAAACATCTCACCTATATATAAACAAAGATAAGAATTTAAGTGGATTTCCCATCAGAAATCACGAAAGCAGGAAGAGACAGAGTGACATATTTAGTGTTGAGAGAAAACAATCCCCAACATAAAATTCTATGTCCAGTGAAATGATCCTTTAAACATGAAGGAGACATAGATTTTCTCGTAGAAACAAAGGCTGAAGAAATCCATTCTCTGTTTCCTTGCCAGTAAAACCGGCATAATAATGTCTCCAAGAGTTACAGGAAGTATAGAATGAGATGACACATATAAACGCTTGGCTCATAGCAGACCCTTCATCAATAACTATTGGTTTAGTTTAACTTGGCACTTCAGGTCTTCCTCCCAGAAATATTGATAGGGTGAAGGAAATTATATCGACCATATAAACAGGATCTTTGGATCTGATAAAGGAAGGAAAGCTTCAGATAGGGAATAAAATGAAGGTAGAATAAAATATCTTAATATTTTATGCTTAATTGAGCTAATAGATAACTCCTTGTCATTATAACACTATATTGGGTGATTTCAACATACAGATAAATGTAATAAATTAGAGCAATGTTGTAATGGAGAAGAGAGGTATTAGGGACACTTTATTATAAGTTGCTTTCACTGTACATGAAATGATACAATGATTATTGAAGGTGGATATGAATTAGTTTAAAAGGTATATTGAGAATTCTAGGGAAAAGAATACATTTTTAAAAGAATTATAATTAATACTGTAAGGGATGATAAATAGAAATTCTACAAAATGCATAATTTAAACCAGAGAAGACAGAAAAATAGGGGAAAAAGAAAGAACAAGTATAATGAAAATATTTATAAATATGGTAGATATTAATCTTACCACATAAGTAATCCCTTGAAATGGGGATGGTCTAAACATAGGATTAAAGGACAGAAATTATCAGAGTGGATAAAAATATAAGACTCAAAATAGGTTGTCTCTAAGAGGCTCAATTCAAGTATAAAGACATGGATAAGATCAAAGTTAAGGGAGGAAGATATACCATGAAACAACCCAAAGAAAGCTGGAGTAGCTGTATTAATTTCATACAAAGCATACTTCAGGGCAAGGAAAATTGTCAAGGGTAAAGACATGCATTATGCAATGACAAAGAGGACAATTCTCTAGGAAGATGTGAAAGCATTTATTATGCATGTGCTGGGCAAAAGAACATCAAAATACACGAACAAACATTCACAGAACTGCAAGAAAAAATAGAAAAATCCACTATTATAATTGGAGAACTTCAACACCCCTCTTTTAGTAACTGATAAACAGGCACGAAGTCAGTAAAAATGTCATTGACCTAAACAAGACTGTCAATCAACTTGATCTAATTGATATTTATAGAATACTCCGTCCACCAACAGCAAAATACACATTATTTTCAAATTCAAATGGAATATTTACCAAGATAGACCACACCCTAGGCCATAATACACTCCCTAACAAACTTAAAATAACAGAAGTCATGCAGAGTATGTTTTCAGAAAATAACAGATTTAAACTTGAAATCAACAAAAGAAAGATATTTGGAAAATCCCAAAGTATTTGGAGAGTAAAGAACACTATTCTGAAAAACACATTAGCCCAAAGACAAGTAGCTCAAGAAAAATTTTACAATATTAAAAGTAAGTAAAAAGGAAAGGGAACCTGATCAAAATTCGTGAGATGCTGTGAAAACAGTATTTACAGGGAAATTTTTACCACTCAGCGCATCCTTTAGGAAAGAACAGAGATTGACAATCTATAATCTAAGTTCCTGCCTTAGGAACCCAGAAAAAGAAGAACAATTTAAGTCTAAAGCTAGCAGAAGAAAAGAAATAATAAAGACGAAAGCAGAAATCAATAAACTTGGAAAAAGGAAATCAACAGAGAAAAATCAATGAAAGCAAAACCCTGCTATTCGAAAAGGTCAATAAAATAAAAGGCCAGACTAGAGGACACAGACGTTCAGTGCCTATCATGTCTAGGATGTATGATATGCGTTGCATATATTTTTGCACATACATTTAAGTATATTTTGTACATAATACATATTGTAGACATCACAACATAAAAATATTTGTATACTTACATACATAAATATATGTTTATGTGTAATACATATGAATAGATGTATTAATATACATTATATATAATATATGCATTATATACATATGTTTAAAGAGCATGAGTGCGATGAGGAAGCACCCTTGTGCTTGTAGGAGACCGTAGTCTTGTGAATAATAGGAGACAACTGCATTCTAACCACAGATACTGAGCATTTACATCCTGCTGGAATGTGTCAAACAGAAAGATGGAGAGAATATTAGGGCTAATCCCAAATTGTTCACAAGCTGGGGAGCTCTTCAGGAAGAGCCTTTCCTGTGTTGGGTGGATGTGCACAGGGATGGATTTCACTAGGTGTGAAAGGTGTGGTCGGGGAAGGATATATGACCTTAGTGATGGGAGGAAGACCTGAAGTGCCAAATTAAACTAAACCAATAGTTATTGATGAAGGGTCTGCTATGAGCCAAGCGTTTTTATGTGTCATCTCATTCTATACTTCCTGTAACTCTTGGAGACATTATTATGCCGGTTTTACTGGCAAGGAAACAGAGAACTGACCAAGTTGGGACTCGGGGGTTGGTCCATGGGGGCCTTTACTTAAATCCAGCTGTGCTTGCCCTCAGCTGGGACCATCTTCCCACACCAGTGCTCTCCAGCCCACGTTCCCTGGAGGCTTGGGGTCCCATGGAGGAGGGAGTCCCTGCAGCCACAGCAGGATGAGGAAGAACCTAAGCATACACTCAGATGTATCTGTTGCATGCATTTGGCTCAGCATAAAATTCAGCTGAGAGAAAATATCGCTGCTACATTTCCATCTGGAACTCAACGCACCGTTCAATATCGAAGCATGAGACACACATGAGATGTCCATGTGCACCCAGCTTTCTGCGCCCTTTGACACCTATTCAAGCCAAGCTCTCTGTATGTGACACCAGACTTTTCATCTCCTGAGAATATTTCTAATCCTTAGTGTGCCCACTCAAGAATTTATTATCAGTGAATCGAAATATATTTGTTTTACTTCGTTAGAAAATTTGAGACATTTTCCCAACCTAATGATCCAACGGACAAGATGCATAAGAACAATGTATGGGGCGCCTGGGTGGCTCAGTCGGTTAAGCATCTGCCTTTGGCTCAGGTCATGATCTTGGGGTTCTGGGATCGAGCCCCGTGTGGGGCTCCCTGCTCAGCAGGGAGTCTACTCCTTCTGCTTCTGCCCCTCTCTCACTTGTGCTCTGTCTCTCTCTGTCTCAAATAAACAAATAAAATATTAAGAAAAAAAAAAAAAAAGAACAGTGCAAGCCCAGAACAGATCTATTGAGCAGGTGTGTTCTTGGGAACATCAGAGAACACTCACCGTTACCCTCTTTGAAGCTGTCTGCCTCCAGATACCAAGAAGCATGGGGGGAGGGCTCAGAGAGAACCCAATGTCTCCTGGGAGCCAGGGTGTTGTCTGTCTGTCTCCACACTTTGCTTGGAGGGGTCTATTTTATAAAGTCTATGTCTTTGAGCACCAAATAAACTGAAAGGCGTCACTGTTTTGTTTTCTGTTCTAAAGCAGAGAGTGCTCCTGGAGGGCGGGACAGGGAAGGTGCCAGCTTTCTTTCTTCATGATATATTTGTTCAGCTCAGATGTAAGAGCTGTATTTCAAACCCACTTCCTTATTTGCCTTAGCCAAGGAGTGCCACGTTAACAAAAATACTCAATGCATCGGAGTGGTAGCTTTTGAGAAATGTCTCTTTGCTCCCTAGATACACATATGCTTCTTCACAGATTAGTATTGTCATGATTCTATGACCCCTGAGTTCCAACCCCACTCTGGAAAGGCTAACGACATACAATCCTCTTGAGAAACGGTGTAAATGTGCACCGTGGCAATGAAAATTGATCCCACAGATAATCATATTTTAATTGTTGGCTAATTGTACAACTTGGATGGATTTTAGTTTTACAGAAAATATTCCCTGGCTGTTCACCATCTTCCATGAGGTTGATTTCAGATGCTGCAAACAACATGCTCAGCACTATGCTTTTCCTTGGAAGAGTCACCTGCAGGGAACACCGTGTACTTCCCACCATTGCCCCAGCGTGGGAGAACATGAATGGGCCCATGAAATCTATTAAAACAGGACAAAGAAAAAATGGATTTTTTCCCCCTCAAAAGGAATTCAACACACCTAATGCACTTTTACATTCTCTTTTCCCTAGGAGATGAAGAGGAAGGAAGGAAAGAAAGGAAAAGAGAAGAGGTGTAGGAGAAGAGACAGAAGAGAGGAAAGAAGAATCTTTGAAAAGATAAAGGAGGACAGAAAACAGGCCCACGTGTACATTTCTGTCCAGACGTTGTGTGGGTCATTTGCCTCAGCTTTGTAAAGGAGTTTTCAAGATGAGTTTCACAAGTGTCCTCGTTTCCTGGGATTGGGCCACCATTCACACTCTATACTCCTAATGCCACCTGCCTATTGAGAAGAACTTTCATCTGTGTCTATGTCTGAAAAATTACATAACGTATTTTTGAAAAACACCAAAAATCTTTTTGTTTCACGAAAGGCAAGTTTTAAATCTACCCCAGATTGTAATTTCTAGGAGTGTCAGTTAATTATGTGGCTTTTTGATTCTTAACTGATTATCTCAAGAATTAAAGCATATAATAGAAATTTAAGTATATTATGTTATGGAATTATAAATATTTAATGGTGACATACAATTATATATATATATATATCATCTATCTATCATCTATCATCTCCATCCATCCATCATCCATCCATCCATCTATCCCTATATCTATCTATTATTATCTATCATCTCTATCCATCCATCCATCATCCATCCATCCATCCATCCCTGTATCTATCATCTATCTATCTATCAATCATCATCTATCTATCATCTATCATCTATACATCTATCTATCAGCTATATGAATGTCAGGAACATATAGGCAATTCACTCTTGAAATGATTGTCTCTTTCTTCAGCACAAATGTATTCCAGGAAACATTTCCACCCATTTTGGAGAGTGTTTGAAGCATTCTTACCAAAACCACAGGGGATGTGGTGCACCAAGAAGCCAATGGGAGTGACACTCAGCTGTCTTTGCAGCCAGCGTAGACACAGGGAGAACAGTCCCCCTTGTGGTAGGGAGCAATGTGCCCCCTTTTGAGATGCTCTGGCAGAGGAAACAAACAGGGGGTTCACTAGGAGCCCCAAAGGGCAGGGTTTCATCGGGGAGTGAGCTGTGATTCACTGGTGACTGAGCAGCTTCCCCCTCTGCCCCCTCCCTCTGCAGACACTGCCTTGGGGAAAGGAGCAGCGGGATTTATTTATGAAGCAATGGTAAATGACTCTTTCGGGCAACGTTGGCATGGCTCACTATTCAGTAAATAAAATGCAATCTTTCCAAACTGCTGGTGTTGCCTTGCAGGACTAACATCTACCTGGAGGCTAACAGAGTTCTATCCAATTTTGACCATGAGAAATTATATTCCAGATTGGATGATTTGAACATAGAATACCATAGTCTTGAAAGAATGGCCTGAGTTACAATGGTTTATGCTATAATTCTATCTCTCGTTGTTAAAAAAAAAAAAAAAAACCTCCTTCCCAAAATAAAGATATAGTAGTATCAGATCAAATGTGGCACCGAACAGACAGAAATATGCTGGTCCAGGAACAGTGACAAATGAGCGCAGGAGGTTGTTTAGAGTTTAGAAATACAAAGAGCTTGCTTATTGCAGAAACCGAACGAGTCACTTACTCTGGATGTCCATGGGTCTTATAGCAGGAGACGACCCTGCAAATAAAAATAAGAAAGAAGGGGACTTCAGCCTTCATTTATTTTCCTCATTCAAGGGAGAGAACTTCTACATTGGTGAATCAAATTAGGGTGTTGTAAACCAGAATGTCAGGATTTATCATGTACCTTGAGACCTCTCGCATACCATAAAAGCAAACAGAAAGTTCAGCTCAGCCTATAAAACTAATTACTGGAGATCTTTCTGCAAACCACCAGCTTAGAGTTTCTGACTGTGGAAAAATGGGCACCAGGGTGAATTTCAGCTCTATGGATACTAGTAGCTTTTCAGGTGTGACCACAAGCCCCTTGCTGACTTCTCAGGCCATCTTAGTATGCATGCACGTGAGCACGCACGCACACACAGAGACGGTAATGCATGTATAATACATGTACTTGGATCATTTCTGCTTCTGTCCTGAAATGGATGTTGGTCTTTAGAAACAGTCTCTGCATACTATTTGAACCTAAATGGTCTGGAATGACCGAAGTAGTGACCATATTTGTAGGAAATACTGTGTGCAATTCATTTGTAACAAAATCTGCCCCTGTATTGTCCAGTGCCAAAATTAATGACCAACGGGTAGGGCCCTTTAGAGTTTGCAATGCTGTTTTGCAGTGCTTATGTCCAGAATTATTTTTCAAATATGTAGATTTAATGCACTTCCTATTTGTCATGGATCAGCCATAAGCCTGTGGGCGAGTTTTTCTATCCTTCCGATGTTGCCTGTTCTCATATGTAGGGATGATAGGTGGATAAGAATTGACACGAGCAAAATATGTGATGTACTATCTGGGGTACAGAGCCTATTAAGATGATAGTGAGGATGATGATGATGATGAGGGTGATGATGATGATGATAAAGATGAAGAGGAGAAAGAGGAACATAAACATGTTGAAAGAGTTTGCTCTCTTGGCCTGAATTCCCTAAAAGCAGCACCTGAGGTGGGTGACTTATTGAGAGGGTAGTGTCTTCCCAAGAAAAGCTTGGAAGAGGGTAAGGCAAGCCAGTAGGACAGGGGAAGCAGTTAAGCCAAGTGGGTGTTTCAGCTGGAGTCCAGCCTCATCCTATTCCTACAGGGAGCTCTGCGTCTGAGGGAGGGCTCAGAGCTTTGTGTCCTCTTATTCAATAGTCACTGGTTAGGGGCTAACCCAGCAGAGAGAGGAGCGACCTCTTAGGCACTTCTAGGCAGTGCAGCTCTCATCAGCCGAGGACACCATTTCTAAACCAAGGATGTGTTTGCCTACTAGCAGACATTTGGCAATATGTGAAGACACTTTTGGTTGTCAGTACTGAGGATGCTACTGGCATTGAGTGAGTAGAACCCAGGGATCCTGTTAAACGTCATATAATGCACAGAAAGCCCCCACAAGCTTGGGTTATCCAGGCTGAAATGTCAATAGCTCCAAGGTTGGAAACCCCAAAGGACCCGTTTCTGGAGAGGAATGAATCCTTGTGGGATTGGCAGCCAGTACTCACGGCAGCCGGTTTCACGTGCAATGACCAGATGAGGAGAATCGGAGGGTCAAACCAAGCATCCACTAAGATCGGTATGTCGGTATTAGCAACGATTTGGGAAGAAGAGCCGCATTTTATGTTGGTTTCAAACAAACCCCAAAGATGGCCATTCTTTCAAAGTCAGGAACTTATTTTGCTTTTCTCCGTGAATGGCTTCAAAAGCTAGATAGCAGGTTGATGCCAACCCAGGGCAGCCGGAAAGGACTTGGTACCAAAAGCAAAATTCATGTCGGTATTGCTGGGAAACTCTGAAGGGGCCAACAGGCCTTGAGGAGGTGGTGACAACCCTCTGCTGTGATGAGGTTTCCTTGCAAAGTCTGGATGTTTGATCCCCTAGTGTTTTCATTAACATAATTGAAGGGAGGATTTATTTTGTGCTGGTTAAGTGAACTTAAAGGGACTAATTATATGCTGCCCTCCTTGGAACATTAATTTCGTCTTGGCATTCTTAACGGCAGGGAGAGGACGTGCTTCAATGTTATACACAATAAACGTCTTTGGTCGTCTTGAGGACGGGGGCCGTGGCTTCGGTGCACTGGGATGTCTAATGAATCCATAGTGTATTTCTATGTGTTTAAGTAATTAACTATTTCCTGCTGGTCTTCATGATTAATAAATCAGACATAGGAAGACATTGAAAGGCAAGGTATCTCTTGGGGAGATATTTTGGCAGTGATTTGCCAGAATGATGTGATGTCTTGGTTTTATGTGACTTGGAAAAGACACAATAGAATGTAGAATAGTATGTTGGGTTTTATTACTAAATGGTGTTCGGGTCAATTGTCCCTGGTATTTTGTGATTTCATTCGTTTCTAAGCCAACGTGTTAATTAAAAAATATATATGTAATACAAAAATACATATATATGTTACATTATTCCCTGCTTCTGGGAAGGAACTGTTTTTGCAGAAATATATCAATTTTATTAAACAACCAAAATTGGAACTATCACTCTTGACTCTTGCTCAAGAGTAAAAAAGAAGTAAGTCAGCAGCAGATAGCATGGCCAGCAAGACATGGACTCTTCTTATAAAAGTATCTGTTGCAAACCCAGAAATAGAAATTACTTCAATTTTCAAAAGTTACTACAAAATTACCATTTTTTTAAATTCATAAGATTTGGGTGACTTGTGTCTCTCGCTGAATGACCTGGCTTTTCTCAGAAATCTAGTTATAAAATGTTGAGTTACGGTGTGTCACTTGCTAGGATGGCCTACTCTAGAGAAATGCAGGAGTGGCAGGGATGCATCAAAGGTGATGTCATGAGGTTGCAGGAAAAATAATAATTCAGAACTGAGCCAGGAGGGTCCGACGCAGGTGATGCTGACAGATGTATCCCAAGTACAGGTGAAATTCTATGAAAAGCAATTAAAAAAATAAGCACAGGGAGAATGAACTGCTCAGCTAGCAAAGAAATCTTTCTGAAAGCAGAAGCACTTTGATTTTCACAAGTGAATTTTAACTACTTAGTAGCTGAAAATAATCTGCGGTCTTGACCCAAATCTTCATGTAATCAAGTGTCTTGATGGATGTCGTACTTAAGACGTGTTAATGAAGGTGGTTGGCATTTTAGGGAGTATAGAAGTGGTCACCTGAGCTCGGTGAGCCCTGGAGGGTCTGGGTCCTGAGTCCCAGATGGCAGGTCTAGAACACTGACTTCATTCATTCAACTGGACTTCACCAGATATGTGATTTGGAACACAAAAACCACAAACCCAAATGGAATGTCTGTCCCATGAACTTTACTGGTCTTCAAAAATCACTGTGGATTTAAAATGGTAGCCACATGTGTGTTTTAAGAGCATAAAATCCAAACAAAGAGGGTCAGGTGGGACGGGCTATGGGAAATTCTAATTGGACGCTCCCCAAACTCTAATCATGTGTGCTTTGTGGGTGCAGGAGGCATGCTAATGTGGTGCTCGGCTTTATGTGAGATAGGAAGGTCAGAAGCCATTTGCTTATGGGCTTCTAGTAAAGAAAGTAAAATCTGCTTACAAAGAGCACAATGGTTTGTCCCATAATTCACAATTCTCAATAAAATTTATAGAAGTTACTGAGATAAAAGTTCAACACAACCCGTTTTTATGGGTCTTAGAGTTAGACGAATTTTTGTGATGATAGGATAGCTTTGTGTTGTCATTTTCAAAGGTGCATAAAATCAGCACCACCTGTCGCAAAAAGCTGAGATTTATTTTCCAGGAATTTACAGTGTCAATCTGATTTTGCCTACTGGAATCCTGGTTACGCACCAATGCAAACCACAGGGAAGAAAGCTTTTTATTGATAAAGATTCAGATCACATATTTCTTGGTTACTCACTAAAGCAATTATCATGGGAATCAAATTTTTCACATACCCCTCGAAAGTCACAGGATTCTGAAAGAAAGGATGATAAAGATGGAAAATCAGTAGACTCTACTAATTCCTTCCACATTGTATGTCACAAGACTAAGCAGTGGAGGTGAGAAGGAAACATCTAGAGTCTAAGCTCAAGTTCTCATTCCATTAGAAACACGATTAACCCCTCAGCATGCAGACAGGGATCCTAAAAGACGTGCTCATTTGCCTCTTAGTTTTTTTTGAAAATCTGTTATGGAGGCCGTGCATTTACATCGATATGCTAATTTGAATGTGCTGGTCAATGGGTGGTTTTCTGTTGGGTGGGTCTAGTTACATGTTCCCTTAGACCCACTTCCTGGCTCTGGATGGTTGTGCCACTGGATGATTTATGCACTCATTGATTCAGTGGCTCAGATGCCTGGCTCAGATGGCCAACTCAAGGGGAAAAAAGGAGCAAAAGGCATCATAAACACATAAGGATTACCCCCACCTGGAGATGTGTGTGAGTCCCTAACATGGGTGGTGTTGAGTGACTTATTTATTTTTTTCTAAGTATTCTAAAGCTAAAATCCCTCAAAGCAAATACTATCTATAAATTGTATCTATGTTAGGGAAGTTCATATTATATATTTATTATTTTTGAAATATCTATTTATTATTCAAATGCTTCAACATCTTGGTGAGGTGCACAGACATGCAAGCCAAACCTTCTGGTTTCAAATTATGGATTCAGTGCATACTAGCAGGGAGAATTCTAGTCACTGACTCCCCCTCTTTCTCATTGTCCTCATCTATAAATTGTGAATAAAGTACTAACTACCTCATAAGGTTCTTATAGAGATTAGATGAGCAAATATATGGAAGGTCCATGGAAGAGTATCTTGCTCCTATTAAGTGCTATAAAAGTGTTATCATTACCTATAGACTATTATTACTGTTATCTTATTCCTAGCAGTAACCTCCTGCCTCAGTTCCAGATTTATGGTAGTTTAGGCAACACAGAAATATTTATTTTGCTGACATCTGTGTCAGGTATCATGAGCCTTTTTGGATCTAAAGGTAGAAGGTACGACAGACTTTGCCTCCTTGGCATGGCACTAGCAATATGCTTCTAATGAATAGAATATGGGAAAAGTGATGGTGTGTCACGTCTGAGATTAGGTTACCAAAGACCCTCTATATGTTCCTGAGCATCTATCGTAGCATCCATCCTGGGCTGGGTACCCAGTACACTTTCAGCCACTGACGGGCACCATTTTGAATCCCCATGCCCACCCCAATTTATTCTTTGGTTCACATATGGCACTGTTAGCTGATTTATCTTTCCATCCAGCTGGAATGTGCTGTCCTAAAATGCATGTATTTGTCCTATATCTCTATGCTTAGCCAGGGGGCAGTGCTGAAAATTTGCTCTCTATATAAATTAATGGTTAAGACCATCCCTGGTGGTGGAGGGCCCGTTAAAGAGCTATGTTTGGGGATGCCTTGTCAAATTTCTGCTAACCCCCTCTCTCAGCCACAGAGTGATAGTTACACTTCAGTGAGTAGACAACTTCTGCCAAGAGTGTCAGCTCCATGAGCTCTCATTCTCATAGCGCACCCCCCCCCAAAATAAGTAGAGTTCAGTCAAGCAGCCAAGAGGTCACAGCCAACAAGGCCAGCATCAGACTTTGAACCCTAGACCAGCTGGTTGTTAAACCTGGAGGATTGTTCTTCACACATGATTCTTTGGGGAGATATGAAAAGAATTGATTTAAAAATATATTCCTATACACGCAAATCACCATCTCTATTTAGGATGAAAGAGTAAGCCAACTATAAGGAATCAATGGGCCCTTCCTTTTCTTTCGATTCTGGCACCTGCTCAGACCGACATTTTTGAGACCCCATTAAACCAGGTTATGCTTTGTGTGATACAACTAAATGGTGATTTCAATGTATACGTGTTTAAATTTCCAAATCTCTTTTCTCAGTAGCAAATAGTAGTGCCCTACATAACAATAGAGACAAGTAGATTAAATAACCAGTGTTTGTAAAATACTTTATCCTGTTGCCTGTTCCCCCACCCTCCAGCCCCCTTCGGTGGGCTTCCAGTGGAGAGCAGAAAAGATGATGAACTCTGGGAACACTGCCTGGAATATTATTAAATTACTTGTGTCGTGCTCAGTGATTTACAACCTGTGGGATGGCAGACCGTCAAGCCTTTGTGTTTCAGGGATATTCCCCAAATTCCACCATCATATCTGCTTTCTTCTGATTTAAAATGTACGGTCGTGATAAAGGAGATTTCTTAAATATGTGGCACGAGCTGTAATCACCTTTATGGTGCATTTTGCTTCTAAGGAAATTAAAGAATGATCCTACTACATAATAAATGAAGCTGGAAGTTAAAATGATGATATCTGAACTTATTCCATTTGTATTTTAAGAAAGTTATTATAATTTATTTCATATTTATCTAATTTTGTCATAATTCATTTGATTCTTTCATCTCACCTATTTTGTTGGACTTAATTTATCTCATTTATTATTAGAGGCATTGGAATCATTAGGAAATAATTCACACCACAGGTAATGATGAGGCTTTAATATGCTCCAATAAATTATCTTTATTTCTTCTGAGGTTAAACTCAAAGATAGATGGTATGTGACAACAGTCAGCAAAGTAAGAAAAATACTTTTTTCCAGGCACACAAAGCACAGCCTTGACTAGCTCCTGAGGTTTCATGATAAGAAATAGCCCAATGGATTCTGTGCCATTGTTAGAATGCAGTATAGTGGCTTTGGTTTTCTGGGTTTTCTTTTCCAGTTTTTGGGGGTTTTGCACATCTTTTGGTCTTTCCCTACTGTACCGTGAGCACAATATATTACCATGGATTATGTATCTCGTTAACAGATTTTTATAGAAAACTGAAGATCTATGTTTACTTAATATGTATTTGAAGGGCTTCAATGAAAAATTGCTTTAAATTCAATTTTTAAAAATTAAAATTCCATCGACTAACCTGAACTAGAGTTGTTTGGGTTTTGTTTTTTTGGTTTTGGTTTTTGTTTAGAGTTTTTGATAGGACAAGTGGGATACATGTTTCTTTCCCTTTACTTACTAGTTTACAAAGTAATAAGCTGATTCACAAGTATTTTCTAAAGATAATCGATGTGCATATTTTTAGCATCATCATGAACTCATGCATTTAATAAAATTTGGTATGTTTTCATACATTTAAACATTACCTTTATTAATGGTCAGAATGTGTCACCTTTAGCCAGAGGGAGCCCATTCAAGTTGGCTCTTGAGCCCTTTCGACACCATCGTAGAAATCTTACAGAGTCTTGCTTTCTAGTAACCACACAGCTGATAAAGAGAATTCTTTAACAGTTGAATTGCAAGTGGACCATTAAGAAAGATGGGTATAAGGAAATTATTACTATTTTTCAGCCCCTTAGGAATTAATGTGTTTAGACAATGAACATCAAGGTCTTCCAACATCCCAAAGAGCCAGACAAGCATGCTTTTGCAGATCCTGGTGGAAGGACTGAATACCACCTATGAAACAGTCTTGCTAAATTCAAGCTAGTCTCGAATCTGGTTAAAATTCTAGACACTGAAATACAAGTGCAACAGAGGGTTCACACTACCTGATAGGGAGCTCTGGCACTGAACCCACTGGGTTTCTCCCAAAATGAAGTAAGTGGCCAATGGCTTTGATCTCCACGCCAAACACTGGTCAAGGTCCACCACTTGGGGGATGTATACCCTTGAAGGTAGGCAATACCCTGCAGTCTAGGGCCATTCTTACAAAGGGATGAAGCTAGGAGCAGTGAGCGGTCAACATTTCCAGCAGATTGGGATGAGCATGCCATTCTGACAATGGGTAAATTAGGATCACTGTAGTCTCCCACCAGTCCTTAATAACTCCTACACGTCAAGCTGTTCCACGTCTTTGAGATTTTCCTTAATAAACCTCATTGCCGATAACTCACTGGCAAATGCTCCATGCCAATTTAAGGCCACTCGGAAGGCCACATGTATGGAGCATAAGAGGTCCAAAGGAATATGAATGAACACAGAAAAACGTGAGCTTGGGGAGTGATTTTTCATGTTAATAGGTTTTATGGTATAGTCTAAGTTACTACTCACCTCTTTGTCATGTACGATATGTCTCTGCTTTTTCTTCCTTAGCTTTCATCAGGAAGGATTTCAACTGTGTGTCATGTTTTCCTCTCCCTTAGCCTCCAGGCATTAATGACCAGGAAGGCAAGATTGATTCCAAGAGCACCAAAGAAAGAAAGGATATCGTTGTCATTGTATATTACATTTTTTTTTTAAAGTAGGCTCCATGCTGGGCTTGAACTCATGACCCTAAGATCAAGACTTGAGCTGAGATCGAGAGTCAGATGCCGAACCTAATGAGACACCCAGGTACCCTGTGTATAACATTTTGATACACAATCCTAGGTTTCTAGCCCCACAATCCTATAGCTATGATGTAAATTAATCTCTTTGGAAGACTGGCAATGTGCATTTGTAAATATACATTTTTAATGTGATTTCACCATTTTGTCTCATTGTATAAACAAACACACACATTGTCAAAAAGTCTGCACGGCTCCAAAAATCCTAAAGAAAAAAATGACCTTTCTCTGTTATGTAGAGATTACTCTTAATATTTTGTTTTATATTCCTCCAGTCATTGTCTATGGATAGAAATACATAGTATATGATGTTTTACCATAATATTCACATGTTCTACACTTTCTTTGAAATATGCTTTTTTTTCAATTGGTAAATAATAAACAATACCCTTTGCTATGAAATATTTTTCTGTATTATGACAGTAATTGATGAAATATATGGATATATTACAAATCGTTTATTCAGCCCTTTAATGCTAGATATTTAGAAAGTTGAAGTATCCTTTTTATAAGCTATGTGGTGGTAAATAGCCTCATTGAAAACCTTAAACACACCCCCATCATTTCCTGAAGAAAATTCCTAAAATGGAATCTTTTTAAACATATTTTTTGTTATTTTTTATTGTTACGTTTTTATTTTTGTTATTTTTTTAAAGATTTATTTATTTATTTGTGAGAGACAGAGCAAGCAGGAGGAAGGACAGAGGAAGAGGCAGAGAGAGAATCTCAAGCAGACTCCCTGCTGAGCACAGACCCCCCCCAACACGGAGCTCGGTCTCACGACCCTGAGATCATGACCTGAGCCAAAACCAAGAGTCAGATGCTTAATCAACTGAGCTACCCAGGAGCCCCCATTTTTATTTTTCAAATGAAAATTGTGTTGATATCTCTTCCAGAAAGGGCAAACTGCCCCCCCCACCAAAAAAAAAAAAGGTGCAATGCATTAAATTCTCTAAGCTGAATTGGGATGGCAAACTCTGGTGTACAAGTCTTAAGAAAAGTGCTTCAGGCTTAAAAAATTGTGATTTGTTAACAAAATGCACCAGATTTTGATTATTTGGAATGAGAGCAATATATACTATTTTCTTCTCTTTTATTATTTCGTGGAAGTTTGGAGAAAATGTCTATGCATTTAATGTGTTCGCACCTTAATCTTCCTGTGAACATTTAAAAGGTTAAAGACCACTTACTATGTATGAGTTTGTCTGTAATAGGAAAATAAGTACTCATGCAAGTAAGGCCCCAGCTTGGAGCTCTCAGTCTGACTTTGAAGTGCTAATAAGACAAAATTACTCAAATCCAGGAAAGAAATTAAGAAATGTAAAATGTTCATTAAATTCAGAAACAGAACTAGTGCGAACACCAATGTGAAATGGAAATTAAACACGGGGAACATAAATACATATATTATATATATGTTCAGATAGGAGGTAAAAACAACCCAAATGAAGTAGAGAATTACAAATTGATCTTTAAAACTGCATCAAGGGATTTGGCCCACTTTTAATAAGTTCGGTGATGGTTTCTGAGAAGGTAAATAAGGAACCAATTACAATAATTGGGTTGGATGTTTCCTTCACAAAAATACAGTCCCATAATTACATCAAATTAAAATAGAAAATCAATTTATTGTCAGATGTCATTTAAGGGCCTTTTCAAGATGGAATTTGGTGGCTAGGATGATTGAATTATCCTTTTAGCTCCCTTCCAAAAAAAACGAGCGTCATAATCCTAATTAAACAGAAGCTATGCAGGGAAGGTCTGTTATGTTATCCCCTTTAGGAGACCTGATCCAAAATAAAAGTTCCATAAATTTCCCAGGCAATCTGGACTGTGACAAAAATTCAGTGGACGAGGGACCCTTCCAAACTGGCTCTGTGCATTGCATTGAAATGGAACCTATGAAGAGTTTCCTGATGATAGCATTGCATGTTTCCACTTTTTCTTCCCCTAAAGCAAATCTGGTTTTAACCTTCAGGATTGCCCTTTCCTTATTCGGGTTGCCCTTTCCTTATTCGTATTTTAGCACATGGTGAGTGGGAAGAAAATGCAATTCAAACCAATACATATATGCCTTTCGAACCTCCTACCACATATTTCTGATAAAAAATACGACTGAAGGTGATGCTGAATCATTTTTCTTAGATTTAACATTTAATAAGTTTAAAGATGCATTCAAGAGGTGATGCAGCTGTATGAATAATATTTCTTGACAAACGTTGCACCTTTTCAGTATATATTTAATTTTTACTTTGATTTAGTATGTGTTGACCATTAAGTTTGTGTTCATATCAGGAAATTATACTTGAATTAAAAGTACGAAATTTTGCTGGTTTATTGGTTTTTTTCTTTGGGGATATCAAATATATGTGTGTGATAACCTAAGTGTTTCTCCTCAAGAATTTGTGTTCTCAATTTTTTTCATTGAGGGATAATTAACATATAATATTATGTTTGTTTCAGGCATACAAGATAGTGATTTAATGTTTGTATACATTGTGAAATAGTATGCAGTATAATTCTAGTTACCATCTGTCACCTTACAAAAGTAATATAATATCATCTGCTCTATTCCCCATACTGTTCATTACATCCCCATGACTTATATTTATTTTATAACTAGAAGTTTGGACTTCCTAATCCCCTCCGACATTTTGTCCCCTATCCCTACCCTTTTCCTTCTAGCAACCATCCATCTGTTCTGTCTCTGAGTCTGGGTTTTGTTTTGTTGGTTGGTTGATTTTGCTTTTTAGACCCACGTATAAGTGAAATCACATGTTATTTGTCTTTCTCTGACTTATTTCACTTAGCATAATACCTTCTAGGTCCATCCATGTTGTCACAAATGGCAAGATTGTATTTTTTTAAACGACGGAGTAGTAGTCTTGTGTGTGTGTGTGTATCTTCTTTATCCATTCACCCATGGACACTTAGGTTATTTCCATATTTTGGCTATTATAAATAACGCTGTAATGAGCACAGGGTACAGATATCTATTCAAATTAGTGTTTTGGTTTGTTTGTTTTTTTTATTGGAATTGCTGGATCATATGGTACTTGTATTTTTAATTTTTTGAGGACCCTCCATACTGTTTTCCAGAGCAGCTGCACCAGCTTACATTCCCACCAACAGTGCAAGAGGGTTCCCCTTTCTCCACATCCTCGCCAACACCTGTTGTTTCTTGTGTTACCGATTTTAGCCATTCTGACAGGTGTACGGCTATATCTCATTGTGGGTTTTTTTTAAGATTTTATTTATTTATTGGAGAGAGAGAGAGCATGAGTAGGGGGCACAGACAGAGAGGGAGAAGCAGGCTCTCCGCTGAGCAGGGAGCCCACTATGGGGCTTGATCCCAGGACCCTGGGATCATGACCCGAGCCAAAGGCAGACACTTAACCAATTGAGCCACCCAGGAGCGCCCTCATTGTCGTTTTGATGCCCATTTCCCTCACGATGACTGATGATGAGCATCTATTCATGTGTCTGTTGTCCATCTGGATGTTTTCTTTGGAAAAATGTCTACTCAAATCCTCTGCCCCCTTTTTAATTGGATTGTTTGTTTTTTCATTAGTGTTCTCAATTTTTTATGTCCTATTTTTTTCTCTCATTTCCCTTTGTGACTATGATTCCTGGTGTGTTACAGAAAAGTTGGTATTGTTCCACAGGTAATGCTCCTGTAAAGGCAGTAAATAATTGGAATGGAAAAGGATTGTGAGATATATATATATCTCATCAGTGAGATATCTATAACGATACAGGAATGACAAATCTATATCTACATAGCAATGATATATATTTACAGCAAAAATATATGTGTGCTTGTATAATAGAGCACTCATGACATCATGACATTATGATGTGTTTCTTAGGAGAGTATAAATATATAAGTGCAATCCATTTTTTATTCTAAAGCAGTGAACATTCTGTTTCCTATTGAATCCACTCTGTTTTCTTGATATTAATGTTGTAAGAACAGCAGTAGTTTAAACATTAAGAGTTAAGCATGCTTATACAAATTACATTCTAAAACTGGTGTGGGAATTCACACTGAAATTTCTGATGGCCCTTAAGAAGTTTAGGGATCCCCATCTTTTTTTTATGATTTTATTTATTTATTTGACAGAGAGAGAGACAGTGAGAGAGGGAACACAAGCAGGGGGGAGTGGGAGAGGGAGAAGCAGGCTTCCGCCGAGCAGGGAGCCCGATGCGGGGCTCGATCCCAGGACCTTGGGATGATGACCTGAGCCGAACGAAGGCAGACGCTTAACGACTGAGCCACCCAGGCGCCCCGGGATCCCCATCTTCTTAAGGGCAATATGTAGGTCGGCCAGTCTGAGACAGAAAGGTGGTGTAGACAGAAAGTACTTCCTGTCGATTCCTCGGGATGGACCGTCCTCGGACATCCTCTGGGGGTGCAGAAATAACACAGAAAGCTGTCACTCTCCCAGGCAGGCTGTGATAGACCATGGATATAACCATCCTTTCTACCAGGCATTATTCCTCAGAACTCTCATTTAAGAATGTTGTCTGAGAGACAATGGTGGGGGTAGGTCCTGGGGTCAAATAAGATGCACAGACTTGCAATATAGATTAGAGTATTAAAACCTCTGAAATACCCTGCAGGGAGAATCCTGCTCTCCTTTGTTTTCCCCTGCATTTATAAAATGTGTAATTTTTTCCTCCGTACCCCATATGGACATATCTCTTTGAGGGATACAGATAAAAGATGAAAAAAATTACTGAATTGGGAGTAAAAATAAAATACGATCGTTGTCTTTGGCTTCTTTTGGTGTATATATTAAGTGAGTTGAATAAAATATTCTCTGTTTCCTTTTACATCTGAAGATTTCTCTCTCATGGCAATAATTAAGTGATATGA
>NC_138385.1:103843583-103864708 GCF_054177405.1 Leptonychotes weddellii | reverse complement strand
CACCAATTGAAGCTAAAATTAAATATGTAAATGCTAATGATTTATTTTACAAAATCAAACTCAAATAATTTCTTATTAACATATGTCAAGCAAGTTGCTCTTATTGACCCTGATTAATTTATCAACTCATAAATGTTTAATCACTTATTGGACACACACACACACACATACTTTTTAATCATGGAAATAAAAGGAGTCTTTGAATAAATTCCATCTGGGGTTAAAGAAAATAACTATGATTTTAATAATAAAATTGCATGTTTTTATTTCCTGGCAAAACAAAAAAATCTGAAAACCAGTATAACCTTGTTTTTTTTTTTTTTTTTTTTTGTCATACAAGCCCCATGGGAGGAAGAATGGGTTGATTTAGCTAGAACATAAGTACTTATTTAGATTCTCCTAAGCATTTCAAATGCGTAAAAACTACGTGCAACATTCACTTGTGAAAAGCCAAGTCTCCTTTGTCACCCAAAGCAAGGAGACAAGAACAAGGCATCTCATTTTGGAATATCAAGCTCCAGATGTGGGCACGCTTATGCTTCTACCCTTGACTTGTTCCCTTCTTAAGCAACCAGCTTATCCCTCAGCCATGCCTGATGGGCTGGGCAGCAACTTCCTTCTTGGAAAGAATGTCATACTCATGGCTTCCTTCTCCTCAACTCACTGACATACCTCAAAATTCACCTTAGGTTCACTTTCTCCAGGAACCGTGCCCTGATCCTCTCTACCATCCCACCCCAAGGCTTGTTAGATGATACTTCTTTGTGACACCCACATATACTTAAACTACAGTACTTTCTATCTTTGCTTCCGCTGTTTGTTGGCTCTTAAGTTTGACAACTGTAAAATTTAATCTACAACAATTGAAGATGGCTTGAAGGCAGGTCCTGGGTTTTCCACCCCTCCCACACTTACTCCCAACACAATGTCTGGCCATTTATTACATATTGTCAGCCATGAGTTTCAAAAAAAAAAAAAAAGATGAACAATAATTTCACTGATATCTTGCCTAAGTTTAAGGACACTGAAACTATTATTTAATTTCTTCGGAATTTATTTTGTTTTTGGAAAAGATGTTCCTGTTAATCAAATCATTTACTGAGTTGGGATTCTATCTGCATTAATAATTCTTGAAATAAAATGATCCTCGGCTAAATGTATTTTGTTACATTGATAATTTGAGTTGCAACAAAATCTGAATTATAGACCAGATAGTTTCTTAAAAAACATATTAAGTCTTTGAATTGCATTAAAGAAAGACATATTTGGGGCCAAAAAGTTTTTTAATTCTTTTTCTTCCTTTCTCTGCTCTTGACCCAGTCAATCTGCTTCATGGTTTCTTATTTTCTAGTGAATTTCTCCTACTGTTGTGCTTTCAATTTCATAGATTTGCATTCTATTTCACATTCTTGATATTTGCATTTTCGATTATTGCGTAAGTGCTCTCACTTATCTCTCTGCATTGTATCTCACTCTGATTCAGTTAATCTCACATAACGTATCCCTTCTTTTTTTTTTTTTAACATTTTATTTATTTCTCGACAGAGAGAGAGACAGCGAGAGAGGGAACACAAGCAGGGGGAGCAGCAGTGGGAGGGGGAGAAGCAGACTCCCCACTGAGCAGGGAGCCCGATGCGGAACTCGATCCCAGGACCCTGGGATCCTGACTTGAGCCAAAGGCAGACGCTTAACTGACTGAGCCACCCAGGCGCCCCGAACGTATTCCTTCTAAGAGACACTCCAATGCTTAAGAACTTTCATTAGTTCTTATTATAAAATTCCTTCCATTCAAGACTTCCACCAGTCTGGGCTCCACAAACTTGTCTCAACTCACCACTCAGGTTACCCATAACTCCCTTAATGGAACCTGCACAGATTGGAATGTCTTTGGCTGAAAGTAACAAAAATCTCCAGTTCAAAATGGCTTTAACTGTGAGAACCATGTATGATTCCATGAAACATTAAACACCAAAGCAGAGGTGCTCTCATGTGGACAAATCCAGTGATTCAACAAAACTTGCAAAGGCTCGCCCTCCTTCCATCTTTCCACTCTGCCATCTTGCTCTTCAAGCTAGCTTCTTTCCTTCCCCAAGAGAGCGGCTCCAGTCCTACATGTCACACCACACTTCACAGAACAAGACGATCAATACACAGTACAGACAGTAATGTCCAGTGGTAGAAGAGAATCTGTCTCCCCATCTCCTTTCCAGAAACCCCCCCAATAACATCATCTAAACTTTTCATTGGTTTGAACTGGGGACTTTCTCCCTCCTAATCAAATCTCAAGAAAGAGACTTGTGAGAATGGCTCACACCAAGCAAAATTATCCTGGAATCAAGGGATAAGGTCAAGATTTTTTGAGACATCTTGCCTTCATATCTGAGAAATACCAGAATTATAGAAAATATCTTTTATTTGACTTCAGTTCCATAGTCTATTCTGTTCTCTGTCCCTTGTGGCTTAACTGGATGGATTACATCCATGGGATCCTCTGAGAGCTGGAAGCCAGGTCGGTAATTCCAATGGGAATCTCTGGTAGGAAAAAGAGGGTTCCTGATTCCAAATTGGTGCAGTGATCCTATCATGGGTTTTCAAAAGGTCAGATCAAAGCTCCCTCTTTCAGGCACTGATAACCTGCCTTTGTCTTTATTTCTCTGGGCCCTAGGGGTGGTGACAGCCCCACTCCCACTAGTCCTGGGGTCCCACACTAATACCTGGGGGTTTGCTGCACCCTACAATATTTTGGAAAGAAATCCCCCTGGCTGCTCCTGGCTACAAAGTTCTTCCACGAAGAGAAAGGTGCATTTGCTACTTGGTAGGGTACTAATGTTATGATACATTTTCTGTCTTGATTTATAGATTCTTGATCTTAGCTTTCGTGTCTTCCCTACTGGACTGTAAATTGGAAATTCTCCATCTGAAGCCCATGAGTGTGCACAATTGTGTGTGTGTGTGAGTGTGTGTGTGTGTGTACATTTGGGCATTTTTCTAAAAGGCCACCTGCTTTTAGTTAAGGAATAATCATAGAGATCTATGTACGCCGATTAAGCTCCTAGTCATAACATAGTTTCTATATTGTTTCTCAAAATCTAATACCGTGTTTGATAAGTATTTTAAAGTCATATACATGTGTTGGATAGATTTGTTGGCAACTGGATTGGAGTCAGCTTTACTTAGAAATATTTATTTAGAAATATTCTTCACTGTTACCTTTAAACATAAATAAATTCCCAGTTTCTCTATTCCTGAATATAATTCAGAGTAACTGCTCAATTACTAACTATTTAAAAGAGCTTTCTGAGCTGCTTATACCATGACCCATAATTTAGATGTGGCATTTGTAAGGTATTACGAGAAGAAACATTGCTATATATTTGTATGAAAAATGTTTGGATGAATTAAGAGATTCCAATCAATAGAATTAGCATTCCATATAAAATACTCATTAAACACAAAGTTTAGAGCAAATGTTACTCCAAATAAATAAAGGGTAGTAATTAAGCTACGATAAATTTCCAGTCAAATAAATCAAGCCGTGATGCTAGAAAATTAAAAATGCAGACAACCTTATTTTGTGAGTAAATTAAGATTAACCGCGGTGATGACTATAATAGAGCTAAAATGTATATGCTGCAGAATTAAAAGCCATACAAAAAAATCTAAATACTGTCGTCAAGAGACATCATATAAAATGCAGCCGAAACAATTGATTTAAGGGCGTCGGATAATGTAAACTGATGTGTTCATATAACCAGGACATCAGCTTTGGGATGAGAAAGATTGGAGAATATTTACAGAATATAAACGCTGGCTAAGGAAGGGAGTGATAAATGATTTGGGTGGCTTTGGGAAGAAATCACTTTTCAATGGCAAAAGCATCTGAGAAATAATCTCAAGGTTATTTCATGCCCTTTTCTTGATGATTCCAATATTTTAGAGGCTAGCTTAATGGTTACATTTGACTTGGTTGGACCCAGCTGTGCTTCTAGATATCAACAAACCTAGTACAAAAACAACTGAAATTTATGTCAGTGTGACAAAACAGCCTTAGCTCCAGGGACATTACAGTGGACCCTTGCACAACTCATGGGTTAAAGGTGCCAAAGCTGTGCAAAGTAAAAAATCCACATATAACTTTGGATTCCCCCAAACCTTAACGACTAATAGTGTACTATCAACTGGAAGCTTTACAAATCATGTACATGGTCCACTAACACATATTTTGTATGTTCTAGGCATTATATACTGTATTCTCATCCTAAAGTATGCTAGAGAAAAGAAAATGTTATTTAAAAATCACAAAGAAGAGATAATCCATTTACAGTACGGAACACATATTTATTGAAAAGAAAAATCCACTTCTAAGTGGACCCAGTGTTGTCTAAGGTTCAGCTGTAATTTAAATGCTGCATTAATCAGACAAATGTGGGATGGGTCTTTGAGATACTGTGTTAAGTTTGACCCTTCCTCTTCTCGGGGGTTCCTTCTGAAATCCTGAGTTCAAAACAAATCACTCTGTACGATAAATTAATGAGCTTGTGTGGATATTTTTCAAGCCTTTGTCCTTCAAACAAGGATTTTGTTGTGCCAGAAACTACCACCACAAGTTTGGACTTCACACTGGAAATGCCTTTTATCTAGAGAGCCATTGACAATCTTTCTTCTTTTTAAGTGGTTAGGTAGTAAGTATCGCTGCTTTACATGAAAACTACTGAACTTTGCCATCATGGTGAGAAGGTAGTCATAGATAATGTGCAAATAAATGCATGGAGCTGTTTTCCAACAAAACTTTATTCATAAAAACAGGTGGTGGGCTGCATTTGGCCCAGGAGCCTTACACGGCAGAAGATAAAGAAGATGAAAGAAACCCTAATGCTGAGAGCATTTTGTTTTTATAAGGACTAAAGGTGGGATGGAGATTGCTTTGTTGATTAAAGGCGGTTGGAGCTGGACCCTGCTGACCAGCAAAAGGAGTAGAACATATTTCCAAAGGGGGCTTTCGTACCCTGGGCCATGTGCAAATCATCTATGCTGACTGTCCTTAATTTCTGAAAGAAGTCTTTTCAATCCCAACAAAATTGCATTCTGAAATCATCAGGTGTGAAGACTTGATTGGAAGTCCATTTGAAAAAGGGCCAGTGATAAGTGACCTGTGCTAAATTTTCACAATATATAGTAAAGACTGGATTGCATTCTCAGTGTATGCTGAAGACAGGGAGGAAATATAAAGCAGTGCATTGTCAAAGGCCAGGTCCCCCCACCCCCCACTTGTCACACTATCGCATTCTGAGCTTGCCAAGAAGCCGTCACAAAGTTCCTATAACACAACAGGACGAAACACTACATGATCTTTTTTTAAAGAAGGATGATCTGTCTTTGGTGAAATTTTATTTCTTGAAATGTGGTAGTTTGTGAGCTTAAGTGTGGAAGAAAAAAAAAAGGGCAATTACCAGTATCAACACTATCTTTAATATACCCCAGTTGGGAACATGTTTTTGATTTATGTTTTGTTCAAATATCTATCATTGGAAAATGTACTCTTTTTAATACAAAGATATTATCAATATTTTGTGGTAGCAGATACTAGGGCTGAGATACAAAGACCATTTGGATTACTTTTACCCTTAAACAGCTACTGTGCACCATGACCTATCTTGTGTGTGTGTGTGTGTGTGTGTGTAGTTCAACACCCCACTTTCCGTAAACTCTTGAAATAACTGTGTAGGCTGCTGGGTCTCCACTCCCAAGTGCAGACACCTGGAGCAGCCAGGAGTCACGCCCCTAGGCTGACCATTAGCTTGCCTGACAGCCCATCTTCCTTGATTAAAACTAAGAACAACCTTGACTTTCCATTTCAGATGTCCTGTGAGGTCTGGGGGAGTCTGGGAATTCGCCCTTTCTTCCCATCTGTCTATGAAGTCACGACTCTCCCTTCTGGCCCCCTTGGGGGCACTTCCTCAATGTCGGACAGGAGTGGCCCTTTTGAGGTTGAATCTTTGTTACTCCACTTCTTATGGTTAAATCAATAGTCTATGCTCTCAACCTAAAAATAAACTCAAGTAGACAACGAAGTAGGAATCACCGCACAGGGTGACGTTTGAAGTTTTCCGACATCAGATACCTTCGTGCCACTTTACCAAGCTAGCGGTTTGTTTTCTTAGGTTAAAAGTATGAAGAATCACAATGCCAAACATTACCAAAGCACATTTTTTTTTTCCAGCTCTAGCTCTGGAAGTTGAGAGGTGACATGATCAAATGCTGTTTGAGGGGCGCCTGGGTGGCTCAGTCAGTTAAGCGTCTGCCTTCGGTTCAGGTCATGAACCCAGGGTCCTGGGATCGAGCCCCACATTGACCTCCCTGCTCAGCGGGAAGCCTGCTTCTCCCTCTCCCACTCCCCCCGCTTGTGTTCCCTCTTGCTGTCTCTCTCTGTCAAATAAATAAATAAAATCTTTAAAAACAAAACAAAGCAAAAACAAATGCTGAGTGGTTGCCATTTCATGGCATTTTGAGGGGGAAAAATGGACTCAGCTGTTTTATGCAAGGGGCCCTTGTGCCTGGATGGTTTGAGGAAGCTGTGTCAAAAAATGGTTGTGCCAATTTTAAACTCACTGCTCTTTCACTGGTAAGATTTATGGGGAACAAACCCACCCTTCAAAGATATCCACGCCCTGGTCTTCAGACCCTGAGAATATGTTAGGGTCACCCGCCAAAAGAAGTTGACTTCCCTGATGGAATTAAAGTTGTTGGCTGATGGCTGATGTACGGAGATTATCCTGGATTATCTGCATGAGCATCCTATGATCACCTTCTTAAATGTGGAAGAGGAGGGCACAAGAGTTCTTGTCACATAGACAGCGGTAGGAGGAAGATCTGACTGGCAATTGTTGGCGATGAAGATGGAAGGACCCATGAGGCCAGGAATGCAAGAAGCTTCTAGAAGCTAGAAAGGGCAGGGAAACAGATTCTCCACCAGAGCTTCTGGAAAGAAATACAGAAGTACCAACAGCTTGATAGCCCAACAAGACATTGAGCACACTATAAGATTACACATGTAGTGTTTAAGACACTAAGTTTGTAGTAATTTGTTCCAGAGGCAATAGGAAACTAACCCAATCATCACTGAACCTCATCCAAAACCTCACCTACCCCCGCCCCCAGAGACAAAGGTCAATGATTGGATAGAGGATGATAATGGAATCAGATGGATGGAATGAGTGTCAGGGATGAAAGAGGAAGTTAAAGTTATTTCACACACCAGAGAATTTTCTTACCTTTTTTTTTTTTTTCCCCCTGGAATCATCCATCCACCTTTGGGATTTCCATCTAGTTACAATATTTAATTAGGGATCTTTTCCCCTTCTCACCAAGGGTTGAGTGAATGACCCAGTTAGGTCAAGAAATCAAAGCCTTCCATCTTACACCTATTAAGTGGGGGATCGATTAGTGGCAAGCAGAGAATGGACTGAATTAACTCCACCAACCAGAGACAAGCAAACTCAGAGACAACTGTGAATGTCAGCTCTGGCAGTCCAGGGCTCCACCTAAATGTCACCCGGAGGAGAGAAATTCACATTGCCTGTGGGAGAAAGGCTGCTATTTGGGAAAAGACACAGGAGAGATGTTTCCAACTTCCACTGAGGTGAATGACTTCAGTTTTATATAGATTTCAGGTAAAGGCAAAGCATTCACATGGAAATGTATTTTAGGCAGCAAACGGCACAGATTTGAAATTCGAGAGAATGCTGAGCATTTCAGAAAGAATCTCAGGTTCCTGCTGTTTTGCAAAGTGAGTACAACTGTGTTGAGTTGAGCTGGAGACATTCCTGGTGATATTATTTCATCTGAGGTGGTGAGTGCCTGTGATAGAAGTCAAAAGTTAGGCAAAAACAAAAAAATACGTCAGATTTAGTGCCTTTTCTTGAACAATAAACTATTAATAATTTAGAGAACTACTGTTTCTACTTTCCATGGGGAAATTATGGGTGCAACATATAGTTTAAAGCCAGAATTAAGATGTGCATCTATTTTTCAGATGCTCTTCATTTCCTTGCTTTTTTTTTTTTTTTTCTTTAAGTAGTCCAGAGCCTCTGCAAAGGTTTATTAGGGGATATTTGTGAGGGACCATGGGGAAGGAGCCTGCAGGGACTGGGGGAACCATCAGACCATGATGGGTATCTAACCGGTGGTTCATCGGGGCAGGAAGGAAGGATGGTGGTGAGGAAGCATGTTGGCTTGCAGCACAGTTCAAAGACAGATCCACAAGGCTGTGGATTCTCAAATCAAAGTCACAAATCAGCTGCCAAAGACATCCTGTGACCCCAGGGAACAAGCCTGCCTTAGTGTTCCTTCTGCTTCCAGGCACTGGCAGGAAGCAGTCCCAAGAGGCTTAAATTTGGTTCAGATGCAGTGGTGGATTGCAGAGCTCAGCAGCTGGGCTCCTCAATCGATGATGCATTCAAAGATCTGCCTGGCACATCTTTATGGCTGCCAAGGCTGACTACTGCTTTTGGCTTCTCAGAGCTCCTAGGCAACTAATTTTTATACTCTGGAAGCATGAGTTTTCGTGTTGCTTTAGATTGGAGTCCAAAGAGTTCGTTTGGATGGGCATCAGATTACAACCACTGATGAGAGTTCTTGGTTGACTGTCACTAAACCAACTCTTCATGTAGAGAGGACAGCATGAGAGATGTTCTCAGCAGCTCATTGGAGAAATCCTCCAGGATCATGTTGGTGTTCTAACTAACAAAAGGACAAGTGAAGGTAAAGGATACTTAGGTTACCCCTGTAGATTACTTGAATCTCCTACACCAGGGCATTAGCCTTCTTGAATGAGGCCCTGAGTCTCCTACCCATGGAATCATACACTGGGCATGTCTGGATTCGAAGATTCTCTCTAAGGAAGATTTTGGTAAAGAGTCTATAGCATCCTTTGTGATATGCCCTTTTGAACACAGTAGAAGAAAAACCTGGTTCTGTCCCTTAAAAAAATCTTATTTTCCTTGTATTTGGAGAGGGGAAAGTGTTGATTAAATATTTGGGGGGGGAAGATGGTTATCATAGTGCTGATGATGGTAATGATGGTGATGAGGATGGTGATGGTGGTGATAGGGATTATGGGGATGACGGTGATGGTGACTGGGAAGGGACTGTCCATATATAAGAAGTGGGAATGAAATAAGTAGAAAGCAATAGCCAAGATAATTTTGAAAAGGAGTAGAATGAAGGAGGGAGTGTCCTACACTTATAAATACTGCTTGGCTCCCAGGAGAGAGCTGCCTAGCTGGTGATAGCATGAACTGCCCGGTTAATGCATTATTTTCCTTCTAGTGTTTGGGCTTCTTGTTTGTCCGAGTACAAATACAATCTGCGGATGGTGGCTTGTGAAAATTTCCCTTCCAACCTCCAAACCTCTGTGGTTCCCAGAGTCACACATGTCTTGAAGCAAAGTGCTCATCTGAAATACAGGATCTCACAATATTCCTTAAGTGAATTGCTGAGAACTTGGACACATTCTCTCTCTTCCCATCATTTCTAATAGCTTCAGAGTTTTTGGTAACTTGCTCATCTTTGGGTTGAAAAGGCTACTTGTAAAGGCTACTTAGGCACCTAAGAGAATATTAGTGTAAAAGTGCAGTAAACGATCTATTTTGATATACAGATTTGTGAGGTGAATAGGTTTACATGACTCACACTCTCTTGGTCTGTTCGGGATGCTATGACAAGAATGCCACAGACTGGGAAGCTTAAGGAAGAAACACTTATTTCTCACATTTCTGGAGGCTGAAAGTTGAGGATCAAGGGGCTGGTAGATTTGGTGTGGTCAAAACCCACTTCCTGGTTCATAGATGGCCATCTCCTCACCATGTCCTCCCCTGATGGAAGGGACAAGGGGGCTCTCTGGGATCTCTTTTATAAAGACACTAAACCCATTCATGTGGTGTCCACCCTCATGACCTAATCACCTCCCCAGAGCCTTGCCTCCATACCATTCTCTTGGGGATTCAGTTTCAACCTATTAATTAGTTCAGTCTAAAGCACATTCAGTCTAAAGAACCCACTGAGCAGCTACATTCATATGGCTGTAATGATTTTATTATACATCAGGTGTGTACATAATATCCTTTTTGGCAAGAAGGAATGACATCCTCATAAATCATTAATATGTCCAAAGAAATTGCTTCTTTCTCTGACAACAATGATTTCTTCAGACTCTGAGCTTTTCATTTGATGCCTCTTGTATTTTTCAGCATAAATTCATAAGGATCTAAGTGTGGCTTTTGTGGTATGTATGGCTTCTGGTTCCTTCCTGTATATTATAAATATAATTGTGAAAGTTTTCTTAAAATCAGCCATATGTTAAGATTAGTTATTAGTATACAGAAGAAGGTATTAAAGTAAATCAACAGATCTAGCTTGTAGGTACCAACTCAGCCTTTGAGGATGCATAGAAACTCTTAGAGCTCTAGTTCATCATGGGGAAACAAACGCCATTTAAGTGGCTCTATATTTCTGGTATTGGAATTAATATTTATCATGGACTTGAATGCAATATCTCTCAGGAGACTCAAAATGTACCCATTAAGATCATCCATCTGCTTTACAACTTGAAACGTGAAACAATACCCAAATAATGAGGGAACAAAGTACCGTAGTAAAAACAGCACCAATTTTGAGGTGCAACAGATGTGAATATCAATCTCAAATTGGCCATAGATGAGCTCTACAGCTTCAGGACATATATCAATTCTCTGAATGTCTATGATCTCAGATGTATGAGACCCATAATAATACCAATATGACAATATGATAAGGACTGGATGTAAGTAAAGATTCAGGTATGTGACTGGTGCCTGTTAAAAAGCTTTTCTTTTTATTATTGAGAAGATGAAATAGTGACCTCATTGTGACTGTCCCATTTATTCTGATGGCAATAAGGAATGGAAAGGTAAATCTATAGCATTATCTTAAACACCTTTTTAAAAATGTGAAGGAATTTTAAGGATTTGGGAGGACATTCATGCCATTAAAGATTCCTTGAGGTCATTCGTTGGAAATATAAATGAAAACTGAGCCCCTCATTGAATACTGGGAACAGATACAGATAATATTTCTTGCATTTCCTCAACATGTTAAAGAAAACATGTTATATGTCCCACACTGTTGTCTCATTGCAGGTAGACTGTGGACAGGCTCGATTATTCCATTACACAATCAGAACACCTTCACCTAGCATGTGATGATAGTGGAAATTATGTATTCATTCTTATCGGTACCTTTCTTTTTCCTTACAGATGCTTCAGGCTAGTTCAACAGATGAAGAGTCTACCGAGGGCCAGGCTGGACAAGGCTTTCAGACAAGACATTGTACATGGTGCATTTCACCTCTGAGAGGACCAAATCAAATATTTAGAGCTGATTTGCAACTCCGTGGTATTCTCTCTTACAACCCAATAGATTTCTTTTATATTTCATTTTATATATAACAAAAATGATCTACAGGAAAACCAGTAAATGTACCTCAGTTTTCTGTGGGCAAACCTAAGCTCACGTACTTCTGTGCAATAATTCTCCTTTCACGCAGATGAAGAACACAAGAGGGCACATATTATGCCCAGCAGATAGGGTCTCTTTATTATATCATTTAGTAGAAATATACCCTTCTAAGCAGAAATTTTAAAACTTTGACATTTAAGTAGACTTCAAGTAATTGTACATGGCCAAGATGGAATTATGTTCATATTCATTATGTAGGAACAGAGAAGTGGCATGGAGGTATTTGAGGAGTTATAACTGACATGAAATTTACATTGATTAAAAGAGTGAATAATCACTCTAATAAAATTTATAAGAAAATGTGCTGTAGAATAATGATGAGACAAGGATTTTAGAGAAGGTGTCACTCTAACTTTATTTTTAACCAGAATTAACTCAGAATCAGGATGTCTGGTTATATTCTAATAGACTCAGTCTTCACTGGGAGTTTTACATGGAGAAGAATAAACAGTGGTTCTTTCAAGAGGAGACAGTAGGTAGGTATCGCTCCTTATTTTCTTGTAATAATTTGTAAATGTTTTTCTACCTATATGACTCTATGCATTCTCCTCTATATTTTTAGACACCATTAAAAATTGGAAGACCTTGTTTTTATTGATATTATTAATAGCAACTTTCATAAAGTGTCAAATATTTTGAAACAATCACAAAGATTTTATCTGGAGAGGGTGAAGGACAGAATCAGTCACTTATTATCTTTTGTGAAAAGATTTTGGGTTGTGGCAAGGAATATGGAGGAACCCCTTCTGTAATCCCTGAGGCATTTTTATAGGGATGTGGTTAACGTTCTTCAGATTCTGAATTCTACAATAAGTAGTTTGGAATCCACGATTTTCATATGTTCTTTGCCTTCTGGCATATGGAGATACCACCCCACAGTGGATGCCAGGCTGAGAGGCAGACATGGACTAGAGGCATCTTTCATCTCTGTTCATGTCTGAACCTCACCCAGAGAGTATCAAGCTGGATAGTCGGGGAGAAGCTCCTTGCAGAAGGCTCATTCTAAGATAGGCTCCAATGAGTCTCAAATCCTGGTATTCACATCTTTGCATAATTCTGTTTCATTGAGTGTTGGCTGTCCCAGTGATTTCCTTCTATCCAAAGGAACAGGAAAGAAGTGATAGGATGTCATTTCCATGATTGGTTCCTAAAAGACTCTGAATTCTGTCTTGCTAACCCTCTTTTTAATCTTCTCAACTTACAGGCTTTGATAGAATAAGTAGCCATGTTTGAGAGGTTCACATGGCTAGGATATTGGGGGGCGCTCTGACCAACTGTTATGAATTGAATGTTTGTGTCCCCCACAAATTCATCTATTATCACCCAGACTCCCAATGTGATGGTATTTGAGGTGGGGCCTTTGGAAATAATTAGGTTTACATGAGGTTGGGGGCCACCATGATGGGTCAGTGTCCTTATAGTAAGAAGAGATACCAAGCTCTCTCTCTTTCTCTTTTTCTCTCTGCATGCACACAAAGACGAGGTCATGTGAACACAAAGGGAGATGGTGGCCATCTACATGTCAAGAGAAGAGAACTCAGAGTAAAACCTTACCTTGTTGACACCTTGATCTTGGACTTCCCAGTCTCCAGAACTGTAAGAAAGAAATATCTATTGTTTGAGTCACCCAGTCTATAGTACTTTGTTATGACAGCTCAAGCAGACAACAACACCAATGAAGACGCTTAATCCAACAACCCAGGAAGAACTGAATTCTGCCAACAGCTTGACTGAGCTTGCCAGTGGATCTTTCCCCAGTCAAGCCTTTGGATGAGACTGTAGTTAGGCCACCACCTCAATGGCAGTCTTGTGGGAGACCCTGAGACAGATGACCCAGCTCAGCCATGCCTAGACTCCTCACACAGAGACTGAGAGAGAAGTGTGTTGTCTTTAAGTGACACATTTGCTGTGATTTGTGATGAAGCCATAGATAACAATTTATGAGAATGTAAGACTGCAGGTAGAATCATGGGTTTCAGTTGGGAAGATGACCAGTGCCAGATATTCTGGAAAAATAAATTCTAGCATATAATTTGCAGGGCAGTAAATCAGAAGCAGGGAATGGAGTACAAGGAGGAAAAACGTGCCATGATTTGCTCAAACATCTGAGTCTCTTCCATTCTCTATTTCGTTTCTGTCTTATTTGGCTCATTAGCCACACTATTGGCAGAAGCCAATCCCTGAGGTCAAGGAATCTTATTTGCCCTGTTGAATTCTGGTAGTCACATAGGATTTTTTTTTTTTTTTTTTTTTTGCCATCCCCTTGAGTCTCTATTTCCCATGCTCTTGCCAAAAGTTAGAGAATGTAGGGGGATAGTTTTGATGCTGGAACAAAGTAATGGGGTCCCTACCACTGTGTGTGGAAGATGGGTTGCATATAGGGAGGACCTAGAGGGAGCTGGAATGGCATAACTTTTGCTTGTGCTAGAAAAGACTTGCTGTAGAGTGCACATCCATAATTCACAATCTTCATCTGATAAAAATACTGTTAGTTAAGTCTTTCCAATCAACAAGAGGAGTCATTCATTCACGAGGCTATGAGTAAATTCTGGACCAAACCTAGGCAAATAGTGATTTTGCTCCTTTAATCAAATTTACTTTAGTAGGTGATAGCACTAAATAAAACATTACATATCTTCCTTTCTTCCTTTGATGTTCTAAATCTCTTGTTCATTATGGCAATAACAAGCTCAAAGCAATGAACTACATGAGAACCCTACAGAACTGAATTACGATGAGTAGGCTTAACTCACTTTAGCCCATTAAATAGCAAAGGGGACTCTGTTGGCATTTATATTTCAGTGGGATCTTTCCTTGGAGGCCACAAATGTCATCACTGGCATTTAGCAGGAGGAGGAGAGGAGATGCTAAGGAGGTGGAAGTGGGTAGTTTCTTTCGATTTCTATTGCAAAAGCCAGAATGAGGAAAACTGGTCTTAAATTTCAGGAGAAATGAGGGAAGCTAGATTTCATTTGAAAATTTGGGATGCAAAAGTTCTGAGTATCTTCATATGGCAGAAACAATAATAACCCTTTTAACTCCAAGTCTACATTAATTAAAAAAAGAGAGAGAGAGAGACATCATTGCTGTTACTCATCAACGACAATAGACGTTGGGTGATACATAATTTTTCTATCACAGAGTTTTGGATTTCAGAATGTACACGGATAAAGCTGAAAGGAGACTTAGTTCACATTTCAAAGTGTTCGTCCAAGAGTGATCACAAAACATGGTGAAGTCTTATCTGACCACTCTTCCTTATGTCATTTCAATACATGGAGTAGAAAGATGATAAGAGGTTGGAAAATAATTGGAGAAATTAATTCCTATAAAAATATTTTTTTCTAGTAATTTTTCAACTTAAAAGAGCACCAATAAGAGCAAGAAGTTTCTCAGGAAAGGGTGACTTCTTAATAATGTAATGTCAGTCATCTATGTCTGGGCAGGAGATTGGGACACTGGTTCGTTTTATGCGATGTCATTTTAGCAAACAGTGTGATCAAAAATACTGCTCCAAAAGCAGTAACTCTTTTGGAGTTTGTGGAGTTGGAAAGAACCTGCCCATGGCCATTACAACAAGATAATAGTATGTTTGAATACATTATTTTCTTACAGCATGCCTTAGTCTATGGTGAATCCACATTTTACACTGTTGGTATCTCTCTAAATTAAAGAGGTATCAAAACGTGACATATATTAATAACTCTGCTTTCTCAGCATATCCATGATCTGAAAGTCTTGCTGGTATACATCTTTGAAAGAAAAACACACTTGATTTAAGAATGAATATAGTTGTTGGCATTGGAGAGGGAGAGATGCAGCTGTATTTTTCAGTTTTTCGTATTTCCTTACCCTATCCACTGAGTTATCTTTCTGCCATATACTCATCTCACTTAGTTTCCCCCCAAAATGCTTTAAATGTAACAATAAAAAGACAAATAGCACAATTAAAAAAAAATGAACAAAGGATTTGAATAAATTTTTCACCAAAGAGGTATAAATGTCTACTAAGCACATAAAAAGATGCTCGATATCATTAGTCATTAGAGAAATGCAAATCAAAGCCTCAGTGAGATCCACAGCACAATCAGAGTGGTGAAAATTGAAAAAAAAGGAAAGTGGTTAAGTACTCAAGAGGATGCAGCTCAGAGTTGGAATTCTGATACTCTCCTGGTAGATTCCTAAAAGGTAAATGTAGATTCCTAAAAAATGTAAAATGGGGCAGCTCCTCTAGGAAACAATTTGGCCATCCTTCAAAATAGTAAACCTGGAGTTGCCCATGACCCAGCGTTCCTTCTCCAAGATATATACGTAGGAGAAATGAAAACATACGTCCATACAAAAACTGGCATACAAATGTTCACAAACGCATTGTTTGTAATAATTACAAAGAGAGAAAAAAAAAAGCCTCAATGTCCATCAACTGATGAATGCAGTGTAGCTATTATGATGGAATATTATTCAGTAACAAAAAGGAATTAAGTCCGAATATGTGCTAAAATGTGGCTGGACCTTGATCATGTTATGCTAAGTGAAAGAAGTCAGACACAAAAGGCCACTTTGGGATGATTCCATTCATAAGAAATGTCTAAGATAAGCAAATCTATAGAGACAGCAAGTAGATTTGTGATTTCCAGGGGCTGAGGGCAAGGAGGGATTGAGGTGACTGCTAATGGTATGGAGTTTTCTTTGGAATGATAAAAGCATTACGTAATTGAATAGTAATGATGGTTGCACAACATTGTGAACACACTAACCTATGCTAAATGGTACATTTAAAGGGTGAATTTTCATGCTTTGTGGATTATACTTGAAACCAATTGTTATTTTTAAAAAATTATAGGTAGAATTTCACAAATAGGTGGAAATTAAACACTACTTTTACTTATCTATTTTTTTGTTTCAAGTTTATATTTAAATTCTAGTTAGTTAACCATATAACCTATAATATTGGTTTCAGAGTAGAATTAGTGGTTCTACCACTGCTCATCCCGGCGAGTGCTCTCCTTACTCCCTATCACCTGTCCTGCCCATCCAATCAACCAATGGGTCAAAGAAGAAATTAGGAGGAAAATTAGAAACTATCTTGAGATATATGAAAACAAAAATACCACATACCACTTATGAGATAAAGCAAAACCAGTACTTAGAGGAATGTTTATAGCAGTAAGTGCCTCCATTAAAACAGAAGAAAGGTCTTCCAGAAACAAACTAACTTACCCTTCAAGGAACTAGAAAAAGAAGAACCAACAAAGGCCAAAGTTTGCAGAAGGAAGGAGCAATAAAGATTAGAGCAGGAACAAGTGAAATGGAGAATAGAAAAAAATAGAAAAAAAATCAGTGAGAGTAACAGTTGTTTTTCTTTTTTTTTTTTAATTTTATTTATTTATTTGAGACAGAGAGAATGAGAGAGAGCATGAGAGGGAGGAGGGTCAGAGGGAGAAGCAGACTCCCTGCCGAACAGGGAGCCCGATGCGGGACTCGATCCCGGGACTCCAGGATCATGACCTGAGCCGAAGGCAGTCGCTTAACCAACTGAGCCACCCAGGTGCCCAACAGTTGTTTTTCAAAAAAAAATACAACAAGAAATTAAAAAGGAGATATTTAAAAAAAGATGCTGCAGAAATCAACAGGATCATACTGTGAACAACGGTGTGCAAAAGGGTCCGATCATCTACAAGGAATTAATAAGTTCCTAGAAGCACACAAACCTACCAAGCCTGCATATGAAGAAATAGAAAATCTCTGCAGACCAACAACGGTAAAGAGAACAGATCTGGAATTAAAAAATCTCAATTAAAAAAAAGCTCAAGACCAGATGACTTCAGTGGTGAATTCTGACAAATGCATAAAGAACTAATGCCAATCCTGTCACATTCTTCTCAGGAATCGAAGAGGAGGGAACATGTCCAAACTCATGTTTGAGGAGCTAGGGTTGCTGTCTCCCCACCCCTCTCACCCCTGCACCCAGGCAGCTCCTGACCTCTGCAGAGTTGTACAGATGCATGGCCCCTGTCACTATTCTGCTTAAACCAGCACCTTGTCAGCCAGTCTACAAGAGTCTAGCAATCTCTCCCCAGGACTGCAAGGTCCTAGATTGGGCATCTGTGCACAGTTATGACATCACCTTTTAACCTGCATTCTCCCTGCCCATCCCCATCACTCAGGACTACCTTCTATCCTCACCTCCTGCCCATCCCCATCACTCAGGACTTCCTTCCCTCCTCACCTCCTGCCCATCCCCATCACTCAGGACTTCCTTCTATCCTCACCTCCTGCCCAACCCCATCACTCAGGACTTCCTTCTTTCCTCACCTCCTGCCCAACCCCATCACTCAGGGTTTCCTTCTGTTCTTATAAAGATCTTCACCTCCTAATGAGTCCACTTCTGTCTAGATATCTTCCTCATCCCTGACTCTAAAGATGAGCTTCTTCCCACCCTTCTGGTTGGATTCAGTTCCCCACCAGACTGTCATGCACTCTTGGGCAGTTCTTGTCTGAGAATGCCCCCACACACACCTGCTTTATTTTGTCACCATATATCCTGTACTATCCAAAAAATGAGGTTCTTTCCCCTTGTTCCTGTTGTTTACCTTCTGAGCTAAAATGTCAACTCTTCTCTTGGAAACTGAGTGTGTCCCAGAAGCTAGCAGGAAATCAGGCACCTAAAAAAATCACTAAATAAATACCCCCGAATAGACCAATTTTCCCAACGAGCTTTCAGTACAAATCATTTAGCACTTCAGGATGTTAAGGCTCCTGAGCCATAAAAATAAGAATGTGTCCTAAAGGATCACCAGTGTGAAGATATTCTAACACAGTACAGAATTATTTTAGTGGTGCCATGAAATACATTTTGTGGTAAAATAGAATTTCAAGTGGAATTTCCAGTGAAAAATGTAATATAGACACTGGACACTGGAGCTCTTACGGATCATGACATCACATAGGATGCAAAACTCCTTTGTCCCAACTGAGGGTCTAACATCGTATAATTCACTTCACGTTGAGAATGATCTATTTGTGTATATAGTCATTTTGAAATAATTACATTTTCCTAGAACCAGTTTTACCAGCCCTGAATATACTCATTCCCCAATTTGTATGAAAGCGGTGGAAATTTCTCCAATTTGAGATGCTGTAAATTCCCAGTGTAAGATTTGGGATATAGATAGATGATAGATAAATAGATAGATAGATGATATAATTTTTAGAGGATGTACCATGAATCCAAGAACTTTAAGAGAATAGATGTTCTTCTACTCTTGTCAGAATTTCTAGTTTGCTGACTGAGAGCAAAATCCAGGTTAGGTTAACTGCTTGTTCTCTGCCCCCCGCCCGGGGGGAATGAAAGAAGTGGAGCTGGAAGGGATTCTGCAAATACATGGAATCTCCGTCTTTAAGATAAACTCAACCATCAGGCGGCGGGCTGTGTTTGCAGGATGGAGATCAATGCCTTAAGGCAGCTTTGGGAAGGACTGATGGGAAGCCTCGTCACCTGGCTGTGTTTGCAGATTGTCCACCTGGTCCCTGGGCCACACCATCCACCATCCCTCTCTGTGGACACAGAGCTCATAGCACCAGCTACTGGGCCACTCATGTGTCTCCAGAGCACACACCGCAGGTGTGTTCTTCCTCTTGTGAAAATAACGTTCTGATTTTCACAGGGAATAGAGAGGGAATGGAAAAATAGGAACACCCAACTACCGTGATCATATTTGTGTCATTCATATGGCATTGTGATATTATGACCCTAAAAATCGTATGAGGAAGGAAGGAAAAAAATCTCCCAGTGACGTGTCCACGTTAAGTGTGGGAGGTGGAAATGGAAACCAGGGTGGTATCAGAGTTCGTTCTCTCACCTCTCACGAAATACCGTCTCTCGGTGAGAGAAGACGTGACTGGAGTCCAGGGTCGTTGTCTAATTTTCTTGTAAGGACACCGTTTCAAAGCACTCTGATCAACGTCAGAGCAAGAATTGGTAATGCGTTAGTAAAACATGTATATGTACATAGACATGTGTGTATGCACAAATACAGTAAAATTCACACAAGTATAGTATTTATACTTATAAATATATTATACTTATAAATATACTTATAAATATATACATTTATATTTATATGTGTTCATGAAAACAAATATGGTGAATATGGAGTGTATGTTTTGTAGACATTACAAATTACAAACTTTGTAATACAGTCTCTGTGCGAGCATCCTTAGCTAGTAGAAATACCTTCTAAAGCAAGAAGCAGAGCTGGCCTTTGGTTGTCCTCCAAAAGCTGATAGAGATGTATATCCAGCCGAACCAGGGAAAGTTGACCTGGATGCTATAACCTTTTTCACTTGCAAGTAATGGTTTCTATGTTTCTGGCATAACAACGTGAAAAGCAGAGATTGTCCACATTGGATACCCACTCACATGTAACCCGGTATTTCTTCTGTCATGATGGAGGTATAACACCATGATCTCGGCCACCGTCCTCCAGTGCGACGCTAAGATTAACACACGAACCACATGTCCCAAGAATATTCTCTAATCGTATTTGTGTAGGTTTAAATTCCTTCGAAATAGAGGGTAGAGGTTGTGCTTGCCCTAAGATCATTCAAGCAGTTAAAGAAACGTAAAAAGTTATGTTCAAATACTATGTGTAACAATCACAGGAGTAAAGCAGAAAAAAATAGACAATTGTTACGTTTTCAAGCCAAAGTTTGTATGCCCTACAGACCTTTTTTCTCCCCACCAATGGTTAGTGACGAGTACGTATATGTAGAATGCACGTATGTGCATGTGCATGTAATATCTACAGTATGCTGTATGTATAATATTGTATATACCATGTATGGTATATGTATATAATATTGCACATATACCATAATATACAGTATGGTATACACTGTATATGCTATATGCTATATATATGTGTCATTATTTTCTTATGCAACCGTAAATGTATTTTATTTTACTTATTTGAAAATCATTTGTACAGTTCTTACTCTGTGCTAGATGCTGGTTCTTAACATACATTAACTCGGTTAATCTTCAACAACTCCACGTGGCAGGTACAATTATTATTTCCATTTTACAGATGAAGAAATTAAGATTTTAAGAATTTAAACATGTGCCCCAAGGGCAGAAAGTCAATAAACAGAAGGGTCAGGAGTTAAACCTTGGCAGTCCTCTCCTATTTTGTATTGTGTGTATGTATGCAATATAGAGAGCCATAATAACATTTTATATATGTAATTATACATATAAAATATATATAGCCGTAATGAAATTCTGTATAATTATATAGAAAATAATATAAATAAAATTATATATAACAATAAAATACGTAATTATATATAATATATATATAGCCATAATGAAATTCTGTATAATTATATAGAAAATAATATAAATAAAATTATATATAACAATAAAATACGTAATTATATATAATATATATATAGCCGTAATGAAATTCTGTATAATTATATAGAAAATAATATAAATAAAATTATATATAACAATAAAATATGTAATTATATATAATATATATATAGCCGTAATGAAATTTTGTATAATT
>NC_138385.1:103749790-103843083 GCF_054177405.1 Leptonychotes weddellii | reverse complement strand
GGACTCAGTCGAATGAAGGAATACATCCATTTTTTACCACTCTCCAACTTAGAATGGTCAAGAATGCATCCAATGATGGAGAAAACAGTGACTTCCTCTACCTAACGTTTGCTGAACATTCAATCTTACTTTGTTTTATTTTTTGAACTTTTTCAATTTGAATTCATGAAAATGGTGTTTCCATTAAATATATATTTATATTATATATATATGTATGAGTATATTCACATGTATAATACAAGTAATATCTACATAAATATGTAAAATATGTAAATATATAAAAATGAATATGTATGTTTATATATTTATATAAAATATATGATGTATATTTTGTATATTTACATAAAATATATTTATTTTATATATTTATATATTAATTTATACATATTTATATGTAATATATATTTATATAACATATAATATACATAACAAATATATATAAAACTCTATGTAATTATTTATATATTTATATATTTAACTTATATAATGTATTATAATATGTATTGTATATATAAACTATATACATTACAGATTATATAATATATGGTATATGCTATATTTTATGTATTTTATACTATATTAAATATATTTATATTATATATTAGATATATGTATATATATAAATTTGTTTCATATACTTTAAATTTAATAAAATATATTTTACTTTATATAATTATACATAATCAGTTTTCATGTTTTATATAGAATATACTCATATATTCTTATTTATATATTATTAATTCAATTGAATAATGGAATATATTATTAAAATATTTATATATATATATATAAAACATGTAATCTATATATCCTGTTTGCCTCATACTCAGCAAATGACCTGAATCAATATATAAATGCAGCAAACAGTCACAGGATTTGCTGGGGTTCTTTTTGTGATAATTGGCTCATTCATGATGCCATGCATGCCCGTGCGGTAGAAATTCCTGCTGTCTTATTGGTGGTTTGGGCTTGGAAGCACGCTATGACCCTTTGAACCTAAGTTCTGCTGCCTGGCCGCTAAACGTTTCTGACTCTCAACTCCCTCCACTTTAAAAAGGGGGTAACACAGGTGTGCGTCCCTGGGGGCTCTCATGAATGGTGAACAGGTGCGTGTCCCTGGGGGCTCTCGTGAACGGTGAACAGGATAGGCGATGGCCAGATGCATCGTGAGCACTTGGCAAATTTGCTCCCCCTTCTATGGTGGGGATTTTCAGCCTCTTGAGATCTACTCAGAATTTCTGTCTCTTGAAGATTTACTCAACGGAGGCTGTTTGAAAGCTGCAGGGCATGATTAGGTCGCACACGACGTCAAACCCAGCACCATGAGAACAAAGGGGCAGTGGGAGAAGTCATAGATCCTAGTGTTGCAAGTCAGAAACGTTCAGGAAACATCAGCATCCTCTTCCAGGGTTTCCTGGATCCTCCAGCGTTCAGGCAGGACATCCCCCATGATGACACAAACATCGTGCACCAGGAGACACAGTAAGAAATCCATCCACTATCAGTTGAGTGGGTCCCTTTAGGTCTGATGTACCACTGAGCTCTTAAAACGAAAAAGGCAGTGGGAGCAGGGGAAAGGAAAAAAGTAAATAAAATAGACCACCTACAACAAAAGAATGGACGCTTAATTATTTGCACAAAGCATTAGAAAATACTGTGATATTTTATTATTAAAAATGCTGCTGAAAAGTTTATACATATGTGTCCAGCCATATATATCTTCTATCATTACTTAAGGCAAAATCAAAAACAAAATTGCAAAATAATAACCCAAGAAACCATTAAACCCTGCGTGCCTGTGAAGGTCAAGAATAAAAGCCTAGGAAATTTTTTTTTTTTTTTTACTTAATTTTTTTCCCATTTTTTTTTCTCTTTTTTCACTTTTTTATAGATAGCAAGTATATTTTATTCTCATAGAACTCTATGAAGATTCTATAACTTCTTTCCATGTAGAAATAAGATATCCTTTAAGATGTATTAAATTTCTTTTGATCATATCCTCTGTAAAAGCTAAAGTTATTCACTTAACAAGAACTCTTTTTTTTTTCCCCTTATCCAAATGTCACAAGCCTGACACATTAGTGTGCATATTGCTAGCAGAAGACAATTGGAAATACTAAACAAATATTGGAATTCACATTACAAACATACCGGACCCACACTGATGCTGAGCATCACTTCCCATGGTAGATTGATGGAGAGCCTACTTGCCGTAGCCCAGGTGTGTGTGTGGGGGGGGGGGGAATACACAGCTTGCAGAAAGGACCTGACGATACCTTTAGAAAGTGATGAATTAATTGGGGGACAAAACTTGTATCCGTGACACCTCTAGCTGCAGAAAAGGAGTGTGGTTTCACCATGTGCAAAGTAGGGATTGAAAGAGTTCACATACGTATATACAGACAACCACTCTCCAATTTAAACCCAGATAAACGACAGGACTGATTGGGTGACCTCCAGGCGTTTCTAAGGACTGTCTTTTTCTAGAGGGCGTTTTCGAACACGTCGATGGAGATCACTGCAGGTTTAGCGCTGGGGCGGGGAAGGGGGGAGTCACTTTGCGAAGGTAGTGCTCGGGGAGCAAAAGGACGTTGGACTCTTTTTTGGGGAGAATCCCCAACTCAGCAATGAGTTCTAAGCCTGGGTTTCCAAAACAACGCCAGTCGAGCCCAGAGACAGTATTTTCAAATATCTTTGGCTACTAATTCCTGATGTTGCAATAATTCTCGAAAGACACAATACAGAGTAACCACTGGCTATGTGTTCCTTCCACTTTATGACACTCAAAATATTCGTTCAGGAGAAGGAAAAGGACGACGGGAACATGGGAAGGTGTCGGAGGGCGAATCTCCAGTCCCCAGCTTGCTGATTTAAAATGGGTGAGTAATTTCCGTTATCTTACCTCGACGGTCAAAGCTACCCTAACTTCCCGGAAAACCCATGCAAAGCACTTTTTAATGTTTTGTCCTTTTCTGTGGGTGGGTTTCGTGCCTGCAAATAGTCATTGATCAGGGTCTGATACACAAGTCCACAAAAGGCAGGACTTTTCAGACAAGCATATGTTTTACCCAATAAATGATAGAAAGAATAAAAAAGTCTTGCTTACTGATAAATAAGGGACTTACTACTTAAACAAAAAAAAAAGGAAAAAGAAAAGAAAAAAGGAAAGACACATGCCCTCGCTTCAATCTGATTAGCTAAGCTGAGCAGGTAGTTCAGCAGCTTCAGCCTTCTGCAGCTGTGGGTGAACACTGAGCCGTATTTACTCTGCAGGGCACGGCCCCACCAAAGGCAAGCTTTCTTTCCTTTTTTGGCAGGACCCTGGGGTGGGAAGCAAGTCTCCCTCAACATATTCAAAGAACCACAACTACAGACCGAGATCTGTGTTTTGTTTTTCCTGCCGTCGCTCTGTGCGTGCGTGCTTCTAATTTTTTCCGCAAAGGTTTCAATAGAGACTGCACGCTGGGGATCCGTCCTGGCGTTGCAACTTCGTGAAGCTAACACACGAACATAAAAGTTTTCTCAAACCACGGTCTCCTAAGAATGCTGTTGCATGCATTTGTGCAACCCACAGAGGGGGAGAGCCCCACCACACAGAGAGTCTGGGTCCGCGGCACCACACCACATCCTCCTACAAATGAAATGCATTAGAAAGCCCCGTGTCTTTGCTTACCACAAGGAATTAAGAAGAAAACCCTCCTGTGTCCGGGAGGAAACAGAGGTGAATGACTAAATGTATATATATATTTATATACATACAGACCACAATGAAAAGCACAATCTTGGTAAAAGCTCTTTCAAACTGAAAACACCAATAAAAGCTTTTTTGTTGGTTGGTTTTTTCTTTTTTTTCTTTTTTTTCCTCTGTGTGCGTTTTTGTTTAAACTCACAGCTATATACACTTTTTTGTTCTGCTTTTTACAAAGTTTTTTAAATATAGTTCAGGCCGGCAAGACATCTCTTTGCCCAGAACTATAGGTATGTTACTACATAGTCTGCTCTTTTAATAATAAAATTCTACTTTTCCTCCTCTCTGGATTACAGCTCCGTATGCTGGGTAAAAGCCCACAGACTCTTTCCTTCCGTAGAGCCATCCGTCATATGGCACACAAAGAACTCTTTTCTGTTGTTTGTTTTGTTCTGCTTTTCGGGTGTAATTAAAAAAAAAAAATTTTTTTTTTTTTTTTAAGTGTCCCTGGCTGAGTTCCCCAAGGGTCAGCTTCGATCGTTGCATCGGAAGCATCCAGGGCCTTGAGACGGTGATGTCCTAGTCCCGCTAAATATTCGCTGGAGAGACGGGGATGGTAAAGCAGTCCTGGAACGGAGATGTACACGTTTTCACATTTCATAGGGTCAGAAGTTGATCTCGTAATACTGGGAAATGCCAACAGGATGGGTCCATGGGGACACAACGGCGGCCCCGTTGCTTCTTTTGTTTGTTTGTTTCTGTCCTAAGTCAGTGGGGTGACAGACATTCCTCGCGTGGGGATGCTGCTTCTCTCTTTCTCCCTCTCTCCGGTGGAGGAGGAGCCGAGGAAGGGGAAGGGAACCGCGCAGCTATACTCTGGTGGTCGAGTGTCCGTGGGGGAGATTCGTACTGTTTTGTCCTCCACTGAAGGTGTTGAACGTGTGCAAAGGCTGAATCCCCGTCAGTGTGTTTGGAATCATGGTGATGGTGTTTGGTGTCATGAGTGGGATGTCATCCGGAGAGCGGCGCAGCGTCAGGGTGTAGTCTGGGGGACAGGTGAGCCTCAGCGTGTCGTGAGCCTGCAGGGACTCGCACTCGTGGTCGTGCTCCAGCTGCTTCATCTGCAGCGACATGATCTCTTCGTTCTGGATGTGAGCGATGTCGTTGGTCGTGTTCCTCTGGGGACTGGGGCGCCTGTGAGTCTCGTGGCGTCTCTTGTCCTTCTTGTAGTACAGAGCCGCGAAGGCCAAAATGTTGAGGAAGAGCAGGGAGGCCCCCACGGCGATGGTGACGCTCAGTTCGGTGGAGTAATCCCGTTTGGTTTCGATGAGGACGGTTGTGTCCTCGGGCCCCGTCTTATGAGGGTCCTTGGAGTGTTTGGGGTTGTTAGCGGGAGTGATGGCTGGGCGTTTGGTCGTGGGCCAGATCTTGGCGGGAGACCGCCGGGTTCCATAGGGAAAGGAGGTCATGTCAGGAGGAGGGACCTTTGTGGTGGTGGAGACATACTGGAAGATCTCATTCAGGTTGTGCAGGTGGGGCACCAATTCCAGCCAGAAAGCCACCTTGGTGGCTCGGTAGTGATCCCTCACTCTGGGCTTTAGGCCAATATGCAGATAGAGCTGGTCTTTGGGGTTATACTTGGACCAGGCCACTTCCTCAAAGCGATTGGGTTTTGTATGAATGAACTTGGTGTCCTGAGGAACAGGCTGATTGGGGTCACTGGAGATAGAAAGGAGAAAAGAAAAAAAAAAAGAGGAAGAAGGTCACACTCTTCGACATGGGACAAGTAAATCTCTTCATCAAGTACAACAGGGAATTACAACCAGTTACTCACACATGTTTATTGATGAGCACCAAGTACCCGCGGAGCGACAGACTCATTCTGCTGTCATCCAAGCATGGCTACCATTTTGTCTTTTCATTAACATCCCCTCTTCCCTTTATTTTAAAAAATAATTCCTGACGGCAGAGTTATGGCATTTCCATAACATTTGTACTATGTTTTGAATGTATCAAATGCTCTTCAACAAGGAAAAAGTGAAAAAAAAGATGGATGTAAAAAATTTTTCTGGATTTCACGTTTACCTACTTTTGAGCCATCAATCTCAGCCAAAGGTGTTTTGCCCACACAGGGACATTTGGCAAATGTCTGGAGACATTTTTGGTTGTCGTGGATGGGGGGCAGTGTCATGAATGCGTGGAGAGCCTGGGGGCACTCTTCAACATTCTTCAGTGCACAACAGAGTCCCCCACCCAAGAAAGTCTCTTGTCACAAATGTCAATAGTATTGAGGTTGAGAAATCCTGATTTGGAGGCTACTGTTCAAAAAGTAGGCATTCTCTCTTTGCTCAAGACTGGCTTCTGGGGTGGACAAATACACAGTGCAGGTTTAATAACTAAAATGTATGTTAAAATTCAAACAAAAACAGGCTTTATAATTGCAAAATGTGAGTAAACAGTAATATGCATCATGTGTTTGCTTTCTATTTGAAAGAGGAATACTTATATACTGAGCATATTTGAAGACTGAGCCACGTCAAGATCAAACAACATTCTACTCATTCTAAGAATTTTGATAAGATCACACTTTTAGATATGGTGAAGTTAACATGTTTAGAAAAAGTAACACCCAGTGCCAGAAAGTGAGGGGTTTTGTACATGTTAAGTGCGTCAGGCCAACTTTGAACCTGAGATTTGTCCTATTATTCACATAAGTGGGCGTAGGCAGAAAGATCATCAAAATTAAAGGATAATCCACAAACATGGTACTTTAAATGTCTTTGCCACCAACTTTCTTAATATAACAACCAACCTCCCCAAAATATCATATTCTCATTTCTTCCGTTTATTTTTGGGGTTGGTAAAGTGACATATGCTTCATCTTAATACTTCATCTTAGTGTTTATTTGTTTTGAAAATGTTGAGGACGGGTGCCTGGGTGGCTCAGTCGTTAAGCGTCTGCCTTCGGCTCAGGTCATGATCCCAGGGTCCTGGGATGGAGCCCATGTCGGACTCCCTGCTCTGCGGGAAGGCTGCTTCTCCCTCTACCATTGCCCTTGCTTGTGTTCCCTCTCTCTGTGTCAAATAAATAAAATCTTTAAAAACAAAACAAAACAAAGGGCGCCTGGGTGGCTCAGTTGTTAAGTGTCTGCCTTCGGCTCAGGTCATGATCCCAGGGTCCTGGGATCGAGCCCCGCGTCGGGCTCCCTGCTCTGTGGGGAGCCTGCTTCTCCCTCTCCCACTCCCCCTGCTTGTGTTCCTGCTCTCGCTATGTCTCTCTCTGTCAAGTAAATAAATAAAATCTTAAAAAAAAAAATTAAAAAAAAAAAAAGAAGAAAATGTTGAGGTCATGCACTGCAAAATGTCACCTGGTGGATGACACTGAGCATTCAGACATCACGGATGGGCCAGAACAAGCTGGGAGGGACCTGCACACCCACATCGATTGCCCTGGGTGCTCAAACTTCTCCTTTGCAGGCAACAACTTCTGGGCAGCATTTATAAAGCTACTTCCAGCCACTGCCTATCAGCTCACATGCTAGAAGACTGGGGGACGAGAAGGTCCTCTGTGAAGATCCCCAGTCCACACACATGGCCCTGCATTGTGCAGGATGCACACAACACAGTGACCAACAGGTGCAGCGTTTGCTAAGGGAAGGACTTTTGCCCTCAGCGTGAGGCTGTCAAAAGCATTTCCATGTATTAAGCTCTGCAGCTGTCCCTCTTTACAGCTGTGAAATCTTGAGCAAACTCTCAAGCCTCTCTTGGCCTCACCGTCTTCATCTATAGAACGGGTGAGAATATTGGAAGTAAGTGATGCAGGTTAAATAACCACTGCAAAGTGTGGGCAAATTAATAAATATTATTATCCTCTTCTGCCAATATGGAAAGTAGAATACCCAAAAATCGCTTAGGGAGAGAGGACTATAAAGTCATATACGGTAATACCCACAGCATGTACAGTTTACCATATACTGTATATGGTGCATGCCGCATGAAAGTATACTGTATACCACAGGATATACGGTATACTATACACTGTACATGGTATTTACTGTATACCACAGGATATACGGTATACTATACACCGTACATGGTATTTACTGTATACCACAGGATATACGGTATACTATACACCGTACATGGTATTTACTGTATACCACAGGATATATGGTATACTATATTTGTATATTGCATATATTATAAATCATAGCATATGCAGTATATTATATACTGTCTGTAGTATACACTGTATAAAAGTATACTGTACATCACAGTATATAAGGTACACTGTATACTGTACATAGTATTTACTTTATACCACAGTACATACGGTATACTGTATTTATATATTGTATATATTACAAATCATAATATATACAATATGTTCTATACTGTCTATAGTATACTGGACACCACAGTATATATGGTATGCCATACACTGTACATAGTATTTACTGTATACCACAGTATATATGGTCTACTGTATTTGTATATTGCAATGTTATAAACCATAGCATATGCAGTATATTATATACTGTCTATGGTATACATTGTATCAGTATATACAGTATACTATATAGTGTATATATGTTCTATACCTCAGTATATATGGTATATTTGTATATTGCAATGTTATAAACCATAGCATATGCAGTATATTATATACTGTCTATGGTTTGCATTGTATAAAAGTATACTGTATACTACAGTATATTATATCTGTCTATGATTTGCATTGTATAAAAGTATACTGTATACTACAGTATATTATATACTATGATTTACATTGTATCAGTATATACAGTATACTATATAGTGTATATATGTTCTATACCTCAGTATATATGGTATATTTGTATATTGCAATGTTATAAACCATAGCATATGCACTATATTATATACTGTGTATGGTTTACATTGTATAAAAGTATACTGTATACTACAGCATGTTATATACTATGTATAGGATACAGCATATACTGTATATGGTATACTATATACTGTATATAGTATTGATTGGATATCACAGTGTATATACTATGTATAGTATACATTGTATAAAATTATACCCTAGCATATTATGTACTATATATATAGTATATATTCTATACCACAGTATATATAGTATACTGTATATTATAGTATATGCCATATAAAAGTATACTGTATAGTATATACTGTATGAAAGCATATTGTATACCATAGTATATGCTGCATAAAATGTACATATATGGATATCTATCTATATGACATATAGATATAATTATATATGTGGTATACAAGAAAAAGAACTTTTACCTTTTAACTACACACTCACTGCAGTGCTTCCATTTTACTAATGGGATTAAGAAAATAAAACATAAAATTATAAGTCCTATTGCCATGAGTTTTCTTATGTGTTCATTTATAAGCATTAGTATATTTAAAAATAAACGTTTTATCTCTTCTTTTTAAAATGTTGGCTTCAATGTAGTACCTCATGTTTCTTTTATTTGAGTCTTCTGGAATAAGTTTTTGAAAAAATTCCTATTTAATTGGAATCTGCCACGGGAACATTTGTCATCGATTTTTATTGTTCTAAAAGCAAGGAAAGGTGGTGAGAATTCCTACTATTTGTCCATTGATCTGATTTCACTGAATTGGGTCTATTAGCTGTGTGGACCTTTTATTAAGCAGAAGGCATTGAGGAAAGAGAGCGTTCTGTTCATGTTGGATGTTGGGCTATTTTTGATGAAATTCGGTGTGCATCTGAAAGGTAGAGAAACACATTTATTTTGTTCTCAAAGAATAGAGCAGAGGATTTTGAAAATCCAGATAAGTAAGATTTAGCCTGATACAATCTATCTATTAAAGTTCTTGGAGATGCACAGTCAGAAGCCTTAACCCAAGATAAACTCACAGAGCTCACGAAAGTCCATCATTTTCCTTGTCAAAGACTCCAAAGACAGCAAGACCTCTAAGTGGGATATCAGTGTCTTGCTTTTTTAAACTTGACTTCCGCAGGCAACATGTTTTAATTTCCATGAGTAAAATTAAAGGTCATAATGATTAAGGATAGAAAGAAACGGACGTATCTTCTCTCCCTAGTAAAGACCTCAATGCGTATCTGCATCTACATTTCCCAGCACCTGAAACACACATTTTCACCTGTTGTAGTTGGAGACATCATTTGGCAGAGAATAGTCAAGTGCATTTCTAAGCTCTTGTGATCCATTTTATTTGCTAGAGATAGGTATTATGATTTTTTTAAAAATATCAGTAAGCTCTCTGAGAGGCTCTTTTTGATGGTATAAGGTCCTTCTCACACCTAACATAATGTAGCAGCTGGTCATTTTAAGACCAGACATAGGCTACAGCTCTCCCTAAGCCATCCACCCTAAGCACCTCTCACTTTTTCGCAAAGGTTGAATACAAATTCATCACAGCATAACCAACACAATCCAGAGTCATGGCCTCTGATGCAGGCCTACACCAGTGTCCTGAGAACAGATCAAAAAATGGAAATCTGTGTTGGTTGCATTGGCCGTCTCAGAACTATGTTTCCATTCTCTCAACTCCGATACCATTCAAGGAAGCCCTTTGATGGACAAGGCATCGTTTGGTTTTGTGGAAGGTGCTATTTGTTGCAACGTGTTCTAGAGAGATTGGGTCTTCCTTGGTGTTCCCTTGATTGGCACTTCTTCCCACAAAGAGCTCAAACCAAATTGGTGTTTGGCCCGTGAGCACCTGGATTCTATGGGCCAGTCAGGTCTCGTATTCCCAAAGGGATTTTAGGTGACACAGATTTCAATTCTTCCTCATCCTCTGTAAGCCTTGGAATTTGTTTTAGTTTTTCCTTGACCTTACTTCTCTTTAATCAAAACTTTCCACGTCGGCTTTTTTTGTAGACTAGTACATGTTTTGGCCTATGCTGTTGTTTTTCCAGCACTGTTTTGGGTGTGTCTTCTAAGCTGGGTCACGGAAACACCCTCCTAGCTACAAGGAACTCTCCTCTCTCCTTCCTCTCAGCCCCCTACAAGCATATTCCCAACATTACTTTCCCACGCTTAACAACAAACAAACTATGGAATATAGACATCGAAACCTAGACAGAAGGTCACACCTGTGAGTTTTGGGTTGTACATGAAGAAGCACCAGCATACATTCGCCTTGCCTGACATATGAGCAATAAGGAACACCAGCGTGCTGTCAGTAAGGTGCAGAAGATTGGAAGCAACACCAAATGATCATGGGGATGCATGTCTTGACGCCATATATTCCTGTCCCCGTAGCAACGTGTTGTGATGGACAGATGGCGAGATACTCCTATAATCCAGTGTCTCTAGTGCTTACAGGAGCAGTTGATGGTACTCTGTGTCTTCTGTCATGGTCTGTGGGTCACGGCCTGAGTCCAGTGGCATCAGATATGGTTTATCCTATGCTGTTCCCTTATGGGCGCCATTTTGGCTCATCTTCCTTTGTACCCCTCAAGCAGCCCCCTCGGGACAAGGAAATACTCCTCTCCACAGACCTTGGTGTACCACCGCCCTATTTAAATAAATAACTAACAACTACCTCGTAAGACCTTGCCACGTATTGACAAGTACCTAAATCCGCAGACTGCGCGTCTTCTCGATCCTCTGTTTTCTTGTTAAACCAGCGGCTATGCAAATGTTATCCCCTAGTTACTTACTCTGGAAAATGGTGCTTTGCATTTCATATTAGAGGAAGTTCATGTCCCTCCAGTTTCTGCATCTGCATCCCATGGCAACCTCCCCATGTGCCTCTGTCTTTAGATGGCCATCTTCTTATGAAGGCATCGTTCATATTGGCTTAGAAGTCCAACCTGCTCCATCTTATCTTGACTGATTCTATCTGCAATGGCCCTATTTCCAAATAAGGCGCTAGGCACGGAGACTTGAAATTCCGGAATCAGCATCCAATAGAATCTCAGGCACGGTGGGCATGAAAAAGCACCCAATAAGAGAACGTTGTGGTATTTTTAATCCTGGCTCAGTCTTTGATAGGTCTTGGTGAAAAGGTCCATTTGGTGTTAGGAGCTCTTTCCCATCTTGTGACATTGATCAATTTCCTTTATCTTTTTTTCTTTCTTTTTTAAACAGCGCGAGAGCATCAGCCTCAGAGCCTTTGGCAAGGTGAGAGGAGCTAACGAGAATTTAATAGCTTTGTTTGGATTTTACCATTTTTTTTAATGGTTCAGTTACACTGGTGATGAATGATCCTAGCTTCCCATTTAAGAAAATCATATGAAGCTCATTTCCAAACACGTAAGGGAAAAAAGTATGTGGTTTTAGCTAAGGTAAGCAACGACGGTGTGTTTAGATATTACACGAAGAATGCTACGTGTGGATGCCGGTGGCATGACCACCATTTGGGAAATGGCCTTCTGAGTCTTTCTGCTTCAAGAATGTGACACTTTGCTAGTGTCATGGTCTGTAGGTCAACTCTGCAACTCTAGCAAAAATCTCTTTGCTAGGAGACGCATCACACATCTGAGTTCAATGACAAAATTGGGCATCGTCGTGCCTTCAAAGGGGCTGATGGGTTGAAGTGTTCCCCCCTCAAATTAATATAGGCTGAAATGCTAACCCCCAGTCCCTCAGAATGTGGCCTTATTTGGAAATAGGGTCATTGCCGATGGAATCAGTCGAGATAAGATGGAGCTGGTTGGACTACTAAGCCAATATGACCAATGCCTTGGTAAGTAGATGGCCATCTAAAGACAGAGACACATAGGGAGCCTGCCGCGGGATGCAGATGCAGAAGTTGGAGGGATGTCGCTGGAAGAGAGCTTGCAGAGCAGCAAGAACTAGGAAGGAGCACGAAACCTTCCCTTGCAGGTTTTAGAGGGAGCTTCGTTCTCACCAACGCCCGCATTTTGGACTTCTAGCATCCAAACTGTGAGACAATAAGTTTTTGTGGTTTTAGTCCACACCATTTGTGGTACACAGTTATAGCACTCCTAAGGATGTTGTAATAATATAATAAACAAGGATTATATTAAAATACTTGTGGACTTGACCTCAGTCATCTCCTCGTCGAAGAAAGAACCTTCAGGTGATAGGAAAGCACCTCTCCCAAACGTCCGTATACTATCCTGTTCCCCCGCCCCTCCCGCCTCCATGTGAGCCTTTCTTAGACCAAACTTGTCAAATCTGAGGTCAAAGTGGGTATCCATGCAATAGCTTGCCACTCTCTAAGCACGCCATACTTTTGCTGAGACCACAAAATGTTCTGAAACCACTTGCCATCCAATAATATTTGGGGTCATTGTAAAGAATGACACCCGCTAAAGCCCTAAGTAAGCATGCAAAACCGCGGCGTCCCCACATCCTCTCTCTCGAGGTGCGTAGGACTCAGGCACTGCAGGGCTGCCCCCGGGTGGGAGCCCAATTCCGACACCCGGCTCTCCACGGGGAGATTCACCAACCCTCGGAGAGCATCTCCGATGTTAATTCCGTGCATGAGGCTCAAGGTTAATGAGAGCAGCAGAGACGCAGGTAGAACAGAATGATAGCTCATTAATTTCCACAGTTATGTCATCAGGCCAGAGAAAAATGAAAAGATGCTGTGATGTTTGTAGCTATTGGGAATGTTGGGGAGTCTTTTTCTCTTATTGTTTGCAGAGTCGCTGCTCAAGAGGACATTGGCAACATCTGTTATGTGTGTGGGTCTTGTATATTTTCCACTATGCTTAGCCAACGAAGCTTCCCTTTGAGGTGTATTATATATATTTATATAGATTTATTTCCTATATATGCACATATTTGCAAATATGAAATGTGTATTTATTTATGAAATAAATGTGTGTGACATAGTTACATGAATAAATATGTTGTAAATATTCGTATATATAGGAAATAAATCTCCTAACTGTAGAGAAACACTACAGATGTATATACATATATGTGTGTTAATAAAGAGTATATACACACATATTATTTCCTAGATGTATCATGGGATTGACTTTATTCTCTTGGCTACACAATAAACACAATTTGCCATGTGGCACATGGATTTTAATAACCCTATTATTTATCAAAGGAGACAAGGTCCTACCGAGACCTGAAATTCTGGGATCAGCATCCCGTAGAATTGCCAGGTACATCTCAGCCTCGAACTGGCAGGTGGGAAACAGACTTTTCTTAGGGATGCTATTAGCACTCTGAACTCTGGTAAAACTCTGGTTGACACGATGCAATTGGGGGGTGTGCAAACTACGAGGCCCCCCTCCGTTACTGTGTGTGCGTGCGTGTGCATGTCGGCATCCTATGTACCATTCGGTCATGGAAACAAGACTTGTATGGAGGAACCAGACAGAGCAAAAGAGAAGTAAGAAGCCGGTGTGGGAAGGACATACCCGGTTTTGGCGAAGTTGGTCCAGTATGTCATGACCACCGCGCTGAGCATGACATCATTCTTGGAGAAGTTACAACTGAAGAGTTCCGTGGGGCCGATCATGGGGATCCCAAAGACATAGGGCACTTCGTCGCCGTGGGCTGAGTCCGCCCAGCTGGGTTTCATTTCACTTTGGCAGTGGTGATAGAAGGCGTAGAAGTAGGTCGGAGAGCCATACTGGGCGTGGAGGTCGGCTGTGGCCACGGCGGGGGCCACCCACTGGTGGTCTGTGAAGAGAGCCACCAGGGTCTTCCGTCGCGTCTCCGGGTTTTCCTTGTCGGCCCAGTCCGTGTACATGAATTTGATGGTCTCCCGCAGCGTGTCTTTGCCCTCTGGGTAGCCATAAAGGTTGTCCACAAAGTTGGACACGGAGAAGTCAAAGTCGTTGGGCGTCACGCCATCCTCGTTGTCCACGATACCATCCACAAACTTCAAGCCTTCCCCCTGGTTGACGCCCAGCATGATGTCATAATTCAGGAACTCTCCCTGCTCCATCAGGATCTGAGGGTCGTCCGGGATGACATCGCCATCGATGACGGGGCCAAAGGAAATGTGGTACGTGGCGGGGGTGATGGTCTGCTGAATGAGCTCTTTGTAGTTCTTATTCCGAAGACATTCGACCATGTCCGTGGTATCCAGCATGTTGCAGCCGACTTTATCTGCCAATATCCGAGTGTACTTGGCAGGCTGGTAGTTCACTGCCCAGCTGGACAGGGCGGTCCCGCTCTGGATGATCGCCTTCTGGAACAGACCTGCAGGTGCAAAGTTGTAGACATGCAAATGAAAACCCGAAAGATAGAAAAGCAGCTTTTACTGGGCAAAGAAGGCTCTGATTGTCTCTCGGGCATGTGAATTTCTGGATACAGTGGCATTCAGGTCTTTCAGGATTTTTTACTCATTTCCATCTCTTTCTGTTCCCCTCCCCCTCCCGCTGGACACTGGTTTTCTGGGATGTTCTTCACTCACACACACACACACACACACACACACACGCAAGCACACACACACACACACAGGGTCTCAGAGAATGAAACTGCATTCACAATTTAGCTGCAGTGGTTAAAAGAAAAAAGGTGCACTCCATTTACCCTTCCCCAGTTTCATGTTGTGTTGACATCCCCATCCCCAGATGCTATATATAAAGCCTCACAGAGTCATCACCTCCCCCATCCCTTAAAAGTATGCTTTGTGCCAAGAAGACGTCAAAGACCGTTTTGCCTCACTGGTGAAACCAGAAACCAGGTTCCACTTCATTATGGGGGAAAAAAAAAAAAAACTTGCACTGAAACCAATTTTAGAGTATAAATTCAGACATGTATTTCTATTTCCACCCTCAATATATTAAATGCATGAAACTTTTACAACTAAAATATTAATTAAATTAGCGATTCCTAAAGGAATCCTCAGTTGACTGCCCAACGAAAATGTATTTTTCAATAAATCGCTGATCTCAAAATCATATCAATTCAAAGCCCAGACTTTTCTGTCATGTATTCTGCTACAAGTTAAAAGCGTGTGTTTGGTGAGAAGTGGAAAAAAATAAAAATTGGGCTAGTTGATGAGTAAAATTCTGTGTAGCTTACAATTTCCTATCAGATCAGTCTAGTATATGAATGTCAGTCAGTAAAAAAAAAAAAAAAAATTTTTTAAACCCTCTGTTTTTCACGACTACAGGACAAGAGATGATGGGGTATGAAATGATAGCATTCTGTTTCTTATCTCTTCCTGACATTTTCTTGGATTCCAGCATGATCTAGCTCTGATGGGTTGGGAGTTGCTGGAAGAATAACTCAGCCGGGAGCCCAGAAGTTCGTGCCCCGTAGAGTTTTAAGGTCATGCAAGCAATCAAGGGAGGAAAACATGATTGCAATCAGAAAGATGCGATTCTAAAGACTGGAGCATTGCCCAAAGATGACACCCAAGAGAAGATTTTTAAATGGATCTGGCTTTGCTCAATTCAACATCAAAGTTATTTGGGGGCCAGTTTCCCACAGTTGATAACACTCTCGGAGATGCACAACTATGGACTTGCGTGTTCAGCTCTCAAGGTTAATGTGTGGAAGCCCGGGAAAGACATGATGTCGATGCTTGATCCATCGTGAAGACTTTCATAAGTTAAAAAAATCAGGATTAGAAGAATTTTGCTACAAGTTACCTGGTTTGTTCTTTTTTTTTTTTTTTTCTTTTTCCTATTACACTGATTGGCCATGACTGATGTAGCTCTGTGTGTGTGTGTGTGTGTGTGTGTGTTTGTTACAGAATATAATCCCTGATAAACCTTGAAAAAATGGGTCCAGAAAAATGCCACCCATAATTCGTACCAGAAGATACAAGTTACGTCAGCATTTTGGGGTCATGCCCACTTGGCTGTTTCCCCCCTCAATGTTTTGTTTGTAACAACCGAGTCCAATATACGTTTAGCTTTGACATTGTGTTTCCCAGGCTTTTGGACACCTGTTTTTGATGCTAATTATCGTTCCTTTGAGCAAATGCACCTGTTCCTTATAAACTTCTCGTCTTTTGAATCTTGGAGCTTTTCATTTGAGTCTTTGCTCTAATATCGTGGCGAACATCTTCACGAAAGCATCATTTTCCAGGCATGCGGTGATCGTTTTTTAGTCTACATGGCTAGAAGTACAATTTTAAGGCTGACGGTCTGGGTATTTATTTATTGCTGGGTTGTTTCGAAAAGCTGCAGAGACGTGACCCATGCACGGCCTTGCCGTAGAGCTTGCTCATTTCTGATCTGTTGATTTAAGTAATTCATGCTCTTCCTCCAATTAGATTTGGTTTACTGTGTTTGATTCCTACGGAAGCCGGTCCCGACTACTTGCTCACTCGAGAACTGGGATTATATCCACTGACAAATGGGGAAGTCTAAATATTTTCTGGAATGCTGTAGGAATGGATACTACCAATGACCCCTCTCATTAGTCACTATTTCATTTTTGTAAAAACGAAGGGTTAATACAAGTGTGAGCCCCTAATTCGAGCTCTCCTTAATGTTACAAAATCACCTACAACCTTGTCAGCCTTGATTTGACTGATGGTTGCTTGCGGTTCTTGCACTGAGCATCTTATTGACAGGTGAATTCTGAATCTCCTCACCATGCTGAAAATCTGCTTGTCACTTCGGTGCCTGTGACCAGCTAAAATTTCTTCTCAAGCCAAACATTTTTATTTCCTAAGGCCTGCCGAACACCTTCAGAGGAAGTCTGAAGTTCACGACGGAAAATCAAAGTGGAAAAGCAGTTGGTACATAAAACAGCAACTAGGAGAGGCCACCGGGAATTGGCACAGATATTCATGAATCCGTAAGCAAGACTATTCTGTACAGAAGATCAAGACTACCATCCACTCTTCCCCGATGTTTCATAGCTAAAGGGGAATGATGGAAATAGGTTTGAATCGGGGTCTGGGAAGCTTGGTTTCTTCTCTGGCTCTGACTCTTGCTGTGTGACCCGAGGCAGGTTAAGCAACCTCTCTGAGCCTCAATTTTCTTTCTATAAATGATGGTTTTGGAGTAGATGAGCTTCAAGGTCCCCTTCAGTGCTACAGGTTACCAATGGACATGAGGGAGCCACCTTGAGTTAGGGTGGGTCATTTTTTTTTTCTTCATTTAACGTAATTTTTTTTTTAGCGGTGGTGGGGGAGAGGCAGAGGGAGAGGGAGGGAGAGACTCGTAAGTCGGCTGTATGCCCGGCATGGAGCCCCATGCAGGGCTCGATCCCAGGACCCTGAGATCATGACCTGAGCTGAGATCAAGAGTCAGACTCTTAACAGACTGAGCCACCCGGGCGCCCCAGACAAGCAAGTTTTAAAATCACGTGGCCATGAGCCACGTTGCTTACCGAATGTACAAATCTGCATCCCTTACCCACATCACTGTTTCTCTTCTGTATTACCTTTCCCAAATTGAGATGACAAGTTGACCGACTTTAAAGTTGACCAAAATGAAAAAATTTAAAATTGACCAGATAAAGTCGGAAAGGCAGAAGCCAAGTGCTGGTCTTGCTAAAGAAGTCATTTTGTCCCAATTGTTGCAACCGGCATCTAATTGTTAATTTAAGTGAGATGACAAAATACGGTTCACGTGGAAAGAAAGTGGAGTTAGAAGAAAGGGAGTCTGTGTCCTTTTGGGGATTTTCGGTGGAGGCTGCAAGAGAGACTTAGGACAACACCAGCACCCAGCACCTGGGATATGCACTCTGTGTGTGTTCACTTCTCAGCCCTGTGGGTCTTGCACCAGCATGGCGATGCCCTTCTTACCTTCTGAGTAATGTGACAAGGTCAAGAGGCTGACGCAAGAGGCTCCCGCCCCCGAGCCGAAGATGGTCACTCGCTTGGGATCCCCGCCGAAGGCCCCGACGTTCTCCTCGATCCACCGTAGCGCCTGGATCTGATCCAGGAGCCCATAGTTGCCTTTGGCCGCCTGGTCGCCGGTACTTAAAAATCCTGCAAGAGAACACAGGATATTTGGGGTTGTCAAGTATAAAAAAGCACATCGCTGGTCCTTGAAAAGGTATCTCATGGTCTACCTTGTTCATTCTTTGCTCGTCTCCCTATAAGTGAGAAGCACTGCCGGGGAGCATTTTTCAAGGCAGGAGGGATTATGTTATGTAAATCATTGTTATGACGGTTACTGTTCCTGCTGATCCTATAATACAATGTCTCATCTGTGAGTTTGTACGGGGCTACCCTACCCTGTCAGGCACAATCAGTCTAAATTATCTACACCACGTGACAATACCAGAGACTGTAAATTTGACCAGATTCGAGTTGTCATTCCGGTGCACGTGTTGGTTGCAAAGTGGCCAAGTTTCCTAAAAGAAGTTTTTCAGGGAAAATCATAAAAGGAGTTTTTCAGGGAAAGATCAGTGCATGTGTTGGGCTGGGGGGATTTCTGTGTCGATGGTTAAGAGACCGTGCATGAATATAAAGGCAATATGGGTCAGCTTTCTCCCATTGAATTTGTTATTAATATTTTCATTTAATTCCCTTTAATGCTTCAGTTTCAAAGTAAATGAGAGACGTCATGAGATCCCAGTGTCACTTAGCATGCACTTCTATCTTCGCCCTCCAAAACAAACACTAGTGCCAAACACAGAAACAAGTCTTTAATCTTGGCCAAATGACAATACGTATTCAAATCACTCCAACTGTCCCCGAAATGGGATGAGCTGGTACGTTTTATTTCAAGAAGGAAGATTCTGTAACTTGAGGAACTAATTTCACTCAAGGCATCAAATCGCTAATTCTCCCTTAGAAGCTGCAAATAAGGCATTTATGGGAGTAAAGTGATCACATCGACATTGGACTCCTTGCCTGTTCCACATGACAAAAAGATCCTGACCTGGAAAAAAAGGCTTCTGTCTGACGTTTGAAGTTGACAGATACTCTCCCGCTGAAATTCAAAACTATGATTATTTTGTTAAAGCACCTGCCAAGGTTAATTTATTGCACAAACATCAACCCAACTCTATATCCCTTTCTTTCTTGCATAAGCCTTCTGACCAAAAAAAAAAAAAATGCAAGTCATAAAAAGTGTTTTTTTTTTAACCATTTTACTTTGTTATTTGTTCCTGCCCCCAAACACCCAGTTATGATATCTCCCTCTTCCGTTGCATTTGCAAGGGCCATGCCATTCACCTCATTTCAATTAGTGCGTATTAAGTGACCACCCACTGCAGTGTTGATGTGAACGTGGACTGATTCGGGCCCGGAAATAACAGGAATCAGAACCAAGGCGATCAAACCTCCTCTCTAACCAAAGCTGACAGCAAATCTAAGGAGCACCTGAGCGCCGGCTTCTAAAACCTAAAACAAAATAAGTAGGGGATGAAGGCTTGTACCCACTGAGGAAGCGAGGCTTCGTTCCCCGGGCACCTGAGAAAAATGCACAGTGTGAGCTGGGAGGGTATCAGAAATGAATGGGCCCCAGTTTAAAATAAAGCAATGGGAAGGCTTTTTTGGGAGGGGGGGGTTGGGGGTTTCTAAAATTGCAACGATCGGACTCACAATCTCCTGTATCTGCAAACAGATGCAGGGTGAAACCTGCAAGGTTGTGCATTTAGGCACGTCCCGCAGATCCAGGCTTCTCCGGCGTTCACAGGGATTGAGCTGAGATTAGCTGTGATTAGTGGGAATGTTCAGACATTACCAACCCCTCCCTCATTTAATTAGCAATTACTAATTAGCGTTTCATGCCAGCGAATGTTCCCTGGCTCTGGCATTCATCATGCAACCTTTTACACAGTTTCTCATAAAATGCATCACGCTCTGCTTGGGAGAAAAGCCCCTTTCATGCAGCTTTATGTATGAAACCCGCTCCTAATGGCAGTTTGGGCGCCGTATAATAACCATAAGACAAGCCTCTCTTTCCCCATTAAGGAAAGAAGTGATTAATTCCTAAAGGCTCTAGTAATTTTTTGGCAGAACGGCTCTGTCTTTAACACATCCTTCCTTCACCGCCTCTCCCCGCCTCCACCCTCTGTCAACTCTCCCAGAATGACCTATTTGCTTATTTTGTTTCCGCAGAGCACCGTGAGGATTTGCAACATACGGTAAATCACCAGCCTTTATTAAACTGGGGCCCCTCCCGAGCAAAACGTGTCTCTTGTAACCTTTCAAATGCCAGGCTAATTAATATTCTATACCCTGGCAAATCTTAGCTTTCCTAACAGCCTCCTATTGAAAGGTTGGATCTTTGCGATTCTGAATTCCTTCCAAAAGTCCTGAGGGAAACAGCTCCTCCATGCATCTCTGAAGTTCAGCAAATGAACGTGGGGTTTTTTGGTTTTTTTGTTTTTTTTTTTGAAGTTGGTGTTTCCATAGTTTCTGCCACAGAATCTTCATTTACTGCAACACCCAGAGACTTTTTCCCCCCTTTCTCTTGTAATTTAAACAATCCTCAAGGCACAGTTTCCATTGCAGGTACACAATGAATGCAAGCAATTTTATTTTCTCTGCAAGAGTGTATTCCTTTGCTATTCTGATCGTGAAAATGCGGTATTTGATATAATCCAGATACGAGATGTATATGAATTTACTATCGTGGAATTCTATGAACGTGAGAGCAAGACAATCAATTTGGAAACAGCCAGGCACGTCACCAAAGCTGAGCGCTGGTAGAAGCATCCTAAGAAGTCTGTCCCACCGCGGAGGACTTAACTCCCCATATACGCTGCCGATGAATTAACAGAAGCAGCCCCTTGGCTGGCTAAATCCAGAGCTTTTAAACAAACGGCTTCTTTCACTGATAAGCACTCTTGGCTGCAGATCCTTCAAGCATTTCAGCTGATGAAACATTTGGCTTTTGAGAGTTAAGGTCTCTGTAATGAAGGTTGTAAATCAGTCAGCCCCTCCACCCCACTCCAACAATGGGACAATGGGAGGGAGATACAAAACAGACACTGGAATTCACACATACTGTCACTATATTGATACCAAGTTTCATTCAAAGCACTGGAAGGAACAAAAACATATACATTCACACAAGAGACAGCCGGTTTATCCATGAGAAATGCCTGATCATCCGAACTCACATTTTCCCCCTGCATGCTGAATGAAATTCAACATCATATAAAAACAAAGCACTGTATTTGGTCTTCTTACTGGTGCTAGAATAGAAAGTTTCAGGCTTTTATGATAGGTTATCACAATCCAAAGTTTTCTCATTCTTGTGAATTGCACCAAAGGGGTCAGGAGAATGATTCCAGGTCACACGGCTGTCCGTGCACTGCAGGTCAATGGTTAGAAGCCCAATGTGTCAGATGGGGCTGCCCTTTTGTTCATTTGTAATAGGACTTTAAAGCTACAATCCATTTTATTTTAGGAGATGATTCATTAGATAAGCAGAGTAGACCATTTTTTGGGTGACCATTAACCACAAGACAAGTGCTAAGTGTATAAAGAATGATATAGTTTATATTTTTAGGGTGTGCATTCACCTGTAATTGCTAGAATTAGAGTCTCAACTATTTCTAAAGGAATTTCTGAAATACAGTTGAGACTAAATTAATTCTTATTAATTGCATATATACACATATGTGCATATACATATAGACATATTTCTGTAACATATGTAGAATGTATCTGTATAAATAGGTCCTTCTGTGAGAGCACACATATATATAAATACGTGATATATACATATACATACATACAGAGCAGCCTGAGGATTAGCAAATCACTAGTCCTTATTAAATCATAACACCTCATTCCTATATGTGTGTGCACACACAATTTAATGGAGTAAAAGCAAAAAGGAATGTTTGCATAAAAATTCTCCAATGAGAAGAGAGAGAATTCATTTTAGATCACACAAATGAGCCCAGAAAGAAACGTGTGATAAGAATTAGAGCAGAGGTATAAAGATGAAAATCAGCCAAAGACATGCAAATCTATCTTCTCGGACGTTTATAGGAAATCCTTCACTGGGTGCATTTATTACAACGTGAAAGTTAAGTTTTCTTAGTGGAATTGCGTACGATTTGACGAAAGGGTCTATACCTATGGGTGGAAGGGAAGGAAAGGTATAAACTCCAATTCTGTGAGCCTGATGGGGGAAAGCTCTTGAAATTTAGTGTCTACATTTGTAGTTTTTAGTTTACTTACAAATGACATGAGTCATAACCTACCCTATTTAATTATCACATCAATGTCATACAGGGTCAAAATCTATTTCCAATGTCAGTAGAATAAATCTAAGACAGTTACGAGGACAGATGATTTCTATGCACACGTTTCCAAACACGGGGCCCATTAAGTTGTTAACGGGATTCCTTACATTAGTTCCATAAAGTATATTATATTCCCCCACGGTAATTGAGAACGAGTCTGCACAGGCGTTTTTAAAGTACTTCAGCTGAAATTATATTAACTCACACACTAAAACCAAAGTTATATTCTGGAAACAAAATACAAAATAATAAATACAGTTTTGTTTATTACACAATAGAGATCAAAATGTGAAGGTCATTGCTTAACAAGTTTCACAGAGATGAAATTTTGTCAGTGGCCGGTCTGGAACCAAATCCCCTGTGAGTCAACTATGGATGCGTTTCCATTCGAAACCCCACACTAGAACATTGGTCTAGATTTGTGGGACTTGCTTTCAATTGGCCGTCAAATCTTTTTGCTTTTATTTCTGAAACAGCTCAAACACCTTGTTCCTGGGCTGGGTATGCACCCCAGTACCTGACATGAGACATCCAGTTGACTCCTCCATCCTGGCTGGCCATTTCCATACCATGAAAAAGATAACCCTAAAACCCTTAGATCCTGAAGGTCTAGTTCTATTAAAAACAACAACAACAACAAAAAACCCTTTATTTGAATGCACAGAGGTAGCCAGCCACCCAAGGATCAATTCCTATTGATGGTAATTTTGAAAATAAGGGATGAGAACAATGTCAGTGTTCATGAATAAAAGTTACGTTGCATGAATTCTGTTGGCTGAACCATATAATGGGCGGTTCTTCATTTGTGGAGACACAAAAACACATCTAAGATCTCTCGAGGGAAAACAGTGAGCTGCTGAATACTGGGTCCTATGATCCCATGTTTATTAACATAATAAAGCGAGCTGTAAGATACAAACTCTGGAAGGAAATCCAACATTTAGTAGTGCTTAATTCTGGGAATGTGGTTTTAGGTGATTTTTCCACTTAATTCTAAATATGGGTTTACACTTTTTCCAATTTGTAGCTCGCTCTTTAGCAAGCACACAAACACCGTGTTACTTTTTGACTGCCCCCAGGATAAGGCTTGCATTTCTGTATCTCTGGCTTTAGACGCGGTCGGCTACATCCAGGATGCTCTTTAAAGGGCTGCCTTGGGCCTGTAAGCTGCCCTGTCCACACTGCCCGAACCTGCCTTCCTCCCGTAGACCTGGCCTCACTCTTTGCTCACGGAGCATAGACCAACCCCATCCCCTCCCTGCTCCAACCCCTGAGGCAGGAATTCAGTGTCCTTGCTTTCTTTCCCTCTACACATGCGGGTCCCTTCTCAAAAGTTTCCTGATTGTCTCCAATCTCTCAGCTCCGTACATTTCTTTCAGCAGATTTCTATTACAGAATTCCCACTGTCTGGGAAGGATACGTGCTTGTCATTCAGTAGCGGGTTACCGTGTGGGCTGGGGTTGGAGTCAGTCACCTTCGGGTTGGAATCTATGGTGACACCTCGGGGCGTCATGTAGTTGAAGGTTTCCAAGTCCCAGTTTTCTCACATGTGGAATTGAGAAGAGGACAGTAACTCTCCCAGAGCATTGCTTGGGGAGCGGAGTGGAGAGGGCGCATCCAAATACCCCAAGCCCACTGTACACTGTGTGTGCTCACGAATGGTCAGCAACTCCACTGACTTCCTCGATTGCAGACACATTGGTACTTACTTGTTGCACTGATGCACAGCAAGTCGGAAGAGATGCCCTTTCGGTAAATGGAATGGGTCCACAGGGAAAACTGACTACTGGTCTACCTAGACTCTGACTTGAAGATCAGGCACGTGATAGAGAAAATTTCCATGCTGCCTGATTGCACGTGTTGTTTATGAAATGATTTGGCGTGAAGGTGATGCATATGTATTTGTTAATTCTGTTTATTAAGTGTTCAGTATATGCTTAAAGAAAAGTGAGGCAAAAAAAGAAAAAGAGAAAAGAAAAGAAAACCCCAAACCACCACATACTATAGATTTCATCCATGCTGTGAATTATGGAGACGCCATTCACCAACATTTATATGTACCCACGATGACCCAGGAACATGCTAAAACCTGGGGACAAATAGAGTATTTGAGTAGATTTCCATAGTTATATTGAAAACTTACACAATTTTTCTGCATTTGCATGCTTCTGTTTGTTTTTTAATAAGAATACTTTAGGACCACAAGTGACAGACATTTGCCACACTTGTGCTGAGCAAAGCATAACATACAGACTTGTGGAATCACTCTGTTGTACTGATGAGACTAATGTAACATTGTAAACTATACTCTAATTAAAAAAGAATATTTTAAAACTGATTAGAATTGAAAGTCCTAGTTTTTCCAGGAAACTATACTTATAAAGCACACAGAGGACACACATTTTGTCCCTATATGGTATTCAGAGCCCTAGAAAGTGCATATAGGAGAAAAGACAATTTATACAATCCTATTTTTAACATAATTGTCATAATCTCTTTTAAAGTATACTATATATATGAAAGAATGCTCTATGCTCAAAACATGCTTCTCTGTTTAGATATGCTTTTCTATCCTCGATTGCAAACAAGGATGGTGCTGGACCTACTAGTGTTATTTATGAGTACTTACTGCTAGGTACTATCTGGGGGCGGACCAGAACTAATCTAGTCTGTTCTTATTTTTCCATAAGACAATCAGAACAAGTAAATGTAATAAGGACAATGCATTCTTTTCCAACTCAATCAAAATCCAACATTATCTCCTAGCACACATCACCTTTTTTTGTGCCCAGAAATATCCCCAAGATTTCCAACATTGGTTTTCTCCGGCAAAGCTGAAGCACACGTACCGAAATTGTTTTAGTTAAGAAAGAACAACAAGATCTGAGATGCAACAGCACACCCATGAGTAACAAGTAAGCATGATAACACAGGAAAGAGCTAAAATCCCAATGGAAAAGTTTAGTTTCGGGAACAGGGAGGTTTTTGAAGGTATTTTCCAGAATGGAGTGGCAGGGACGCATGCCTTTGGTTGACACTTTGAAGTGCTCTCTGCTTTATTGCATCCTCGCTTATTATGTATCATGTTCATAACTGTTGTAAGATCAGTGTGTTTGCCGTCTTTGCTATTTTTCTTCCCAAAATGGCTAGCCCATAGGTACACAGCACTCAAGATCCTGTTACCCACAACCACATACAGGGATGTTGTGGGATGCTTTTCCTAAGACTCTTTAGAGTTAACTCTGCTTACAGGATCTGCAGTCGTGGTTGATTTTGAGAGGTAGAAATGTAATCTAATCTCATGCAGAAATTGAAGGCCATTTCACCAAGGGCTGGAGATGAGATCTTTGCAATTCTGTGTTCACTGGCCAGGAGACACTCCTGATTTGTGAGCAGCTACGACATCCCACTCTACCTCTTACTGTACTAACATTTATTGTTACAATTGCCATCATCATTTTTGATAACTCTGTCCTGGTGTGGCACTGGAAGACGCAGGGAAGGCTTTCCTGAGGAATTTAAAAGGCAGAAATGAAGATTTCTCACTGAAAAATAACATACAAAAATATTAAGCAGGTCATATAACAAAACAGGTATGAGTAAATTCAACTCACAAAGAGAATAACTGTCTGCTCTTTTTTTTTTTAACAGATTTTAAGTGATCTCTACACCCAACATGGGGCTCAAACTCACAACCCCAAGATGAAGATTGCCTGCTCTACCCACTGAGCCAGCCAGGTGCCCCCATAACTCTCTGTTCTTAAAGATTAGACATAATCTTATACTAATTCTCCACTTAAGGAATGTTATCTCACCAACTTTTGCTTAAACAAAGTAATTTTCCAGAGTCAAGGACATATCAAGTCTTCCCTACACAGACAGCATGTGGGGATCACATTGGGTCCCCTGAATTTTAGCCATTACCCTTGGATTCAACCAAATATCATTAACCTTGCAATGGCCAAAAAGCAAAAGCAGCCGGAGTTGGAGTCAATTGCAGAAAAAGCACAGATCTTAAAATAACGAAGATGTAATGGAGATAAAATATTTAACAGGCATATGGCGTTAATTCATTTAACTCAGTGAAATATGGCTCAATTCACCATACTGTCATGGGTGCCTATAATATTCCAGGCTCTCATTGTCCTTGTGGTGAAAATGTAGCAATGAAGCAGTTAAACTGTATCTTCGACTGCCTGGAACTCATATTCTAGCATAGGCAGATCGACAACAAACAAATACAAATTAAATGATGTAGTATGTTAGTTCCCTATTTTACAGCTGTAACAAATTACCACAAACCTGGTACCTTCATTCCACACGAGTTCTTACCATACAGTTTTAGACTCTGAAATCCAGACAGATAGATAGAAAGAAGACAGAAGGAGGGAGGGAGGGATAGATAAGATGATGGATAGAAGGATGGGTGGATGGATGGATGGATGGATGGATGTTTGAGTGGATGGATGGGTGGCTGGGTGGATGGATGGATAGATAGATAGACAGATAGATAGATGGCAGATAATAGATAGAGGATGGATGGATGGAGGGAGAGAAGGAGGGAGAAAGGGAGGGATGGATGGATGGATAGATAGATGATAGAAAGACAGATGACAGATAATAGAAGAATGGAGGGAGAGAAGGAGGGAGAGAGGGATGGATGGATGGATGGATGGATGGATAGATGGACGGATGGACAGATAGCGATAGAAGGAGGGAGGGAAGGAGGGAGGGATGAACACACAGATAGAAAGAAAGATACAATTATTTCAAAAGCTAAAGCATAGCATAGACTCATTTCATCACAACAGTTTCAAGGTTGCAAACCTGACAGACAAGGGCAGAAAGTGCTAAAAATAGGGGCTCTGAGGGAAATGTGCTCAATCCCTCTCCCAGGTGCTTCTGCTACACGACCAGATGCTGCCTCTCAATATGTGACTCAGCTATGTTGAAAATGAACCAGAGAGAGAGAGATGCCACTGAGCAACTCCAGGTACAGGTGTCCCTTTTTCTCCCGAGCCCACTTGTTATGGGCAGCTCTGCATCCTGCACTGTGATCCCTGGGTGAGCTAGGATCATCCTCTTCCAGCCTCCACGGTGCTTCGAGCCAGGAACGGCTGGGCTAGCTCAGAACCGGGGTGAGGGATTCGTCTGAACCACGCTGAGTTCTCAGGAAAAACAGACGCAAGTAGGCTCCATGCCAGACCACAAAAGTGCAATCTCTTGCGATACAACCCAGGGGTAGACCCTAAAAACCAAGCAGGATTCGTACTTGCATCTGGCAGATGTAGTCATCCAGGATTGGCATTTGAAGAATAAACTGAGCACAACCAATGTAGTGTTTTTCAAGGCTTAACAGTGTAGGCAGTCATTACACACAATGGGCAGAGCCTCCACTGAGCGAGGCCACCCCAGACTTTGGTATATTCTTCTTAACATCATCAGCGAATGTGCCAACCACCGAAGAAAAAAGAGAACCAGCAACCTCCTCTATTATCACCGAGCCTATATCCTAAAGAAGCAGAAGGAAAAGGGAAAAGCTTTCTCTTGCCAGATATAAAAATCCCAACGTCAAATGCCTTTCGCTCTCTTTTTCTTTTTTTTTGCTTCATCCGCTACAAATTGTGACCAAATTTATGCTTACCTCAGGCACCTGAAAGTGTTCATTTTGTGTCCCTGTGAGGAAATTTGGTTTATTTTTGAGAAAAAAAATGTGTGGGGTATTATACTCTGCCTCACACTGTCCTTAAATCGAGTACAACTAAAACGAAAAGTCATATAAAGATATATATGTGTGTGTGTGTATGTATAGTACACATTTTTCTGTTTTCATCATTTCTAAGTGCACAGTTCAAGAGGATTATTTATATTCACAGGGACGTGCAACAACCATCATCATTGTCCATTTCCAAAATATTTCCATCACCCCAAACAGAAACTCTAGGAAGCTACAAGTCCCCATGGGGGAAATATTTTTAATTGTAGTGTCCATAAAATGTGCTACCTACACATTGGGCCAAATCCGGTTAATAAGGTATGATACGTATTGAATGACCAATGCAAACCCCCTTCCACGTCGAACTGCAATGGACCAAACATTCCTATGTTGAAACCCTAATCCCCAGGGTTGAGGTTTATTATTAGGAGGCGGCACCTTTGGAAGATGATTTGGTCATGAGGGTGGAGGGTAATCATGAATGGGATTGGTGCCCTATAAGAACAAGCCATAGATCTAGCCATGCAAGGATGCAATGGGGAAGTCAGTGGACTGCAACCCGCAAGATGGTCCTCCCCAGAACATGACCATGGCGGAACCCTCCTCTTGCAGCCTCCAGAAGGGTGAGAAAGAAATGTCTGTTGTTTTCAAGGCACCCAGTCTATGGTAGTCTGCTTGTAACCAGTAACAGACACCAGGAGTGCGTGCGTACTGGTTACGAGAGCCGAACAGACATGCCTCCCACTAAGAGTAAAGGTCCTTGAAAATGCCCACCATAGTACTCAACTGGTTAGATCCCTTAACATCACTTTAACACTGTTGTTTTGTAATCTATATTCACATACGTAAAGCACCTCCACAACCTGTCTACCTTGAGGGGAGTTAAAAGCAAATGATGGAAAATGAAATACTTTGGGTCTCATTATCCAAGGTTGATTTCAAAGCCAACTAATATTCCTCATCCTAGGGAGAACTTGGGTCAGCCAAGATGTCACTCTGTCCAATTTGCTCCATGTGGAATCATGGCTAATTGTCAACAGGATGACTCGAACACACGGCATTATGTTCACTTTGCAAGAAAGATCCCATGATCTTGAAAACATTTTTTTAATAGTAAATTTCTACTTTTAAATGTTTTCAGGACAATAAAAATCAAATAAAAAAAATTATTTAATTGACCACAGCATTTAAATAGACCCTTCAAATAACAGCTAACTTCTTCATGCAAAACACCTTTTATCATTTACAAGGTGCTTTTTACACCTTCTTTTATCTGTCCCACTGAAATGGAGGTTCCTTTCAGTTACCAATATTTCTGGTTTCTCGGGTTATGTCTGTGGTTAAACACATATTGGTTTCAAAGAATTGGGTAACACTAAATACTTGATTACCTTCCCTGTCCACACTAAACATCTGTACATCTTTTAAGAAATACTCATGCCTGGGGAACCTGGGTGGCTCAGTCATTGGGTGTCTGCCTTTGGCTCGGGTCATGATCCCAGGGTCCTGGGATCGAGCCCCGCATCGCTTCTCCCTCTCCCACTCCCCCTGCTTGTGTTCCTTCTCTCGCTGTGTCTCTCTCTGTCAAATAAATAAATAAAATCTTAAAAAAAAAAAAAAAAGGAAATACTCATGCCTAAGCCCCTGTGCTCAAGATTCTTAAGTAGTTGTTTTCGGGTAGGGTGTAGGCACACACATTTAAAAAAAAATGTACAATTTTAGTGAATAGCAAATAATGTGATCTGCTGAACTGGAGAGAAAGCAAATAAATATAAAGACAAGATCTTTTCTGTTATAAAATTCTTTGCATGTTCTTATGTCATTGATATCCTAGAAAAATCAGGTAAATATTCACGGAAAGCGATAGTTCTACATGTTAGCAGGCATCAAAATCGCCAGGAGGCCCTCCCAACCTGTCTTATTTTTATTTATCTTAATAGTGATTGATAATTGGATTCAGGTGGTGACTAATCCCACCATTTATGAAAAATATCTACCAAGCTTTTCCACTGATGGTTTACAAATCATTGGTGATGATCTCCTACAGCTATGACTTCATTCGGGGTTCTAAAAAAGGCTGACTGCCTGTTTTTATTAGTCCTCTTGCATTTATTATCTGGAAATCCATAAAAATTCACCAAGTTTTGAAGTTACTCTGAAATTCAGTACACAGAGGGAAAGTGGGGGAAAAAGCATGGTTCTTATATTTATCGGTATTTAGAGAAATGTGGTAGCATCCTATTGATGGAACCAATGAGTTGTACTTTTTACATACACTTCATTTTTTAGAGGAGTTTTAGGTTCACAGAAAAACAGAGAGGAAGGTGCAGAGATTTCACATGGACCCCCTGCCCCCATATCTGCATATGCTCCTGAATTATCAAAGTCCCCCACAAGAATGGTACCTTTGTGACAGTCAATGAACCTACATGGTCTCATCATAGCCACCCAGAGTCTGGAGTTTGCATGAGTGATCACTCTTGGTGGTGCATATTCTATGGATTATGATGAATGGATAATGACATAGATCTACCGTTATAGGATGATAAAAATCCTCTGTGTTCTACCTGCTCATCCCTCCCCCCACCCATCTCCTGGCAACCACTGATCTGTTTACTGTCTCCATGGTTTTGCCTTTTCCGGAATGTCATAAAGTTGGAAGTATACCGTACGATGAAGCCTTTTCAGGTCAGATTCTTTCATTTAATAATACACATGTAAGGTTCCTCTGTGACTTTTCAAGCCTTGACAGCTCATTTCTTCTTAGTACTGAATAACATCCCGTGTCTGGATGGACCACAGTTTATTTATCCGTTCACCTACCGAAGATATCTTGGTTATTTCCAAGCTTGAGCAATTTTGAATACATGTGCTATAAACATCCATGGGATGGGTTTTTTTGTGTGGGTGTATTTTCAGCTTCTCTGAGTAAAGACCAAAGTCCATGACTGCTGGATCTTATGGTAAGGGTATCTTTAGTTTTGTAAGAGACTGCAGAACTGTCTTCCAAGGTGGCTGCACCATTTTGCGTTCCCACCGGCAGTGAATGGGAGTTCCTGATGCTCTGTATCCTCTCCAACGTTTGGTGCTGTTCGTGTCCTGGATTTGGGCTCTTCTAATTGGTGTGGAGTGGTACCTGACTGATGTCTCAATTTGCATTTCCCTGAACCCATATGAGGAGGAGCATCTTTTCATATAATTATTTGCCATCTGTATATCTTCTCTTCTGAGGTGTCTCTTGAAGTCTTTGGCCCATTGTTTGTGTCCTCACCACCAAGTTTTAAGAATTCTTTATAACCAATGAATTGTTATATTGAGTATCGTGGTGAATGCATGGGTTATTATAGATTTGTCATGTTTCAATTCAGTATACCTGTTATTCTTAAGGATGCTGGAACTGTCCCATTGTGGCCAGTGAGGGGCCTTCCATATATATATGGATCCATATATATATATATGGATATATAAATATATATATTTATATACACTTACAGTTGAGCCTTGAACAATGCAAGCGTCAGGAGCACTGACCCCACCATCCCTGCAGTTAAAAATCTAAGTCTAACTCTTGATTCCCCAGAAAGTTAACAGCTAATAGCCTACTCTTGACTAGAAGCCTTACTGAGGACATAAATAGTTGATTAACACATATTTTGTATGTTATGTATATTATATATGGTATTCTTACAACAAAGTATGCCCGAGAAAAGAAAATGTCATTAAGAAAAATCACAAGGAAGAGAAAATACATTTCTGGTGCTGTACGGTATTTGCCCCCCAAAATCTACCTACAAGAACCATTCCCACCTATGTTCAAGGGTCAACTGCACTTTTACACATATATTTATTTTTTCTTCTTTACGCCCTTCGACTTTCTAAATTTATAGCACTGAAGGTGTGTTGTTTCAGCCACGAGGCAATTAGAAAAATAGAAAAATACTATACTTAAAGAAGGATATTATCCTAAATGGAACTCAGACACTCCACAGCGAAGGTGTTTTATGATCTTAGTATAGTTTTGGGAAGCCGCAAAAAGGCTCTAAAAGGATTGCTGTGGAGTTTCTGCAGCCAACTTTTGATCAATTGTCCTTTCTGTAGCAAATCTGGGAATTACTGAAAGCAAACTGTATGTGGAAATGTAGTGTGTATCAACAAACTTCAAGAAAAAAATCGTTAAATATTAAGTTTGGAACTCCGCTAAAACAAATATTTCTTCTTTATCTGTTTTTCTAACAGATGGAGAGTATCGGTGAATCACTATTATTCTCTTCATCAAAAGTACCAAGGGGAGCATAAAAGGAGGCAAGGGAGAATTTCCATTAATTTTTACAGCACGAAAGCACATCTTTCAATAAGGAACTGCTCCCAACATGAGTCCATGAGCCAACATTGACCTGCTTTGTCATTCATCTGATGACAATTCCAGCCTGTATCTTTAGGGAATCCCAAGGGCTCCAGTTTGTCCCCAAGCATCACACATGTCCCCAGGCATCACGGAGTTGTGCCACTTGGATATCCTCCTGTCCTTGAAAGCTCAGTGTGTCCAATATGGAGCAAAGCATCTTTATTTCCCTCAACCTGGTCTTCCTTCCCACTTCCTGAATCCGTATCACGAGCATGTCTCCAGCTTCGGAGGTTGAATCATTTGAATTCGTGTTTTTGGCATCACTGATCTTTGAGAAACCCAGCATTCGGGCTGTGCTGATTTTTCTCTCATTTATCGTAGCCATGCCTACTCATTCTCGCACCCATCCCCAAGTCCAGAGGGAAGACCCATCTCCACTGTAAAGAAACAGCTTCCCAGTTATTCACCCCACCCCTATTCTAACTCTACCGAATGCCCACACTTTGTTGACTGTCCTCATGCTCAATCTTGCTTAAAACTTGTATTCCTCAGCAATCTGTAGGCGTTGTGTGATACAAACATAATTATGTTCCTAGACTTATCTTTCGAAGCCATACACACAATCTTGTTTTTTTCATCTAATATTTGTTACTCTCCTCTTTCTCTGCAATTGGGTTTGTCCTGGAAACCGTACGTTCTCAAACTCATATGATGTCCATTTTATGCTCTTGTTAAATGGAGGTTGAATGAATCGATAAATGGCCTCTTCACAGGTGACACATGGCCCCATCTCCCTTCCAAAAATCACTTTTACAGTGGCAGGGTGGTTTGAGTGGGGAAAGGGACAGGGATTAATTGAGAGGAAGGCAGACGTGGTTACATTTATAAGGGTGTACACATATTCCAGACTGCATGCTTGCTAGATTCGTTTGTTGTTCAACAGACAATGAATAGCAGATCTTTTGCAGAGTTACTCATCGGTTGTGCAATTGCGTATTTTGCAAGGATATGTGGCGGTGACTTCCAGCTGAAAATGCTGTCTCTGAGCTTTGCAAAAGCCCATGAGCCCTGTGCCTTCCATCAGGAACGACGTGGCCTGACGGAGCTTGCTAACTTGTGAAATGCGAATCCCCTTTCAAAAATGTTACCGTAGCCTGTCATGAGGTAGACTAGTTTTTATCTTACTTGAGCTACTAATTAATCTGTTGAGGGAAAATTGCAATGTGTGTTATTTCTCAAGCCTCATCTCAGAGATTCAAGCTTGCCCACTTTGAAACAAGACGTATACAAGATTTGTTAATCAACCACTGTATGTTAACTTTTGTTTAACACATACTTTTTTACACATCATATTAAAAATGCATACGTACATGACATTGATATTCTCTGTAAGATTTAACCTAAGCTATTGTGCATAATTAAGGAATTGTTTGAGAAAACTCATGAAGTAGGCTTTTCTCTGTAGTTTTAGGCTGGAATAAGTTCCTTTTAGCCTAATATGGATACAGATTTTATGAACAGAGTGATTGGGAATTGGCCAGCAATAAGAAGTAAGGATGATAATTCACACAATTTTTATGACATCCAGAAGGCCATACACAGAACTACTCAAAGTGTGTCCATGGACCACAATGACCACATCATGTGGGAACCAGTTAGCTATATGAATCCTCTGCCCTCCCCCCACCATTCCCTAGAGTCACTGAATCCAAATTTTGGAGGATGGGCTCTGGAGTCTGCATTTCAGCAAGCCCTTTAGGGGATTCTGATAAATGCTAAAGCATGAGAAGCATTCTGGAAGAACATGGTCACAGAAATAACTATCACCCAAAATGATATATTTGGATACATGTATTAAGAAGACACTTGACAGATCAACTAACAAACTGTAGTTCCATGAACGAGATGGAAGGGAGTCTTCAGACGTGTGTATAAATAGGACTCATTATATTCTGGGTTGTTGGGGGAAGACTGGTGGTCCCTCTTCCATATAACATTTGAATCTGGTATCTTATGGGGTCAATGGGAATGAGGTGTGGGATAACCACTTAGTACTAACACTTCTTAATCTTAACCTTCATGAAAAAGGACATTTATCAATAAGCTACTCCAAATCTTACACGGATGGTAAAACTATAGAAGGCTTTCTTCTAAAGACAAGATACAGAGATACACAATCTCATTTCCATTCAACAAGGTATTCGGATGCCCTCACCAGCCCCGTAAGAAACACAAACAAGAATAACAACAAAAAAGTCTGAGGGAAAAGGAGGCTGGGAAGTTGCTTTGGTACTGTGAATCATATTCTCTAGGACCTGTGAAACCCAACAGAATTTAAAAATTATTCACACCAACGACAACATTTAATAAGGTCCCTACAGAGAACATCAACATACAAGGGCCAATATTGTTTTGATGTATCAGCAAGAGTTTATGGAAAGTTTTTTAGAAGATCTCATTTGGCAGCACATGGGAATGTATGACAAAACTATACAGTTGTACAAGATCTATATGGAAAAATAGGAAACCACTTGTTAAAATTGTTTGTCAAAAAATTTTGCCACCATATTGTGCCCCAAATTTCAGACTCATGGAATTGTACACCTAAGCGAAGTGTATTTTGTATGTAAACTTTATCTTTAGAAATAAATGTTTACAGTCATGAGGTTAAAAAAACAACATAAAATTTACTCAATCCCTGGCCCAGCAGAGATAAAGAGCAATGGAAACTCATATGCCATCCTTGGGAGGATAAAAGCCCGATCATTTAAAAAGGTTTGTGAAGTGTATGTAAACATACACGTAAAATATGGTACAGTGGATTGATCGATCAGTTAAGATATTTCTGCTTTTACAAGAGATCTGTGTGAAGTGTTCATGGTTGCACTATTTATGAAAAGTCAACCCAGAGTAAATTTCCAGTTCCCAGGAAAAGAGGTACATGCTTTGTGGTGTAGCCATACAATGTTGTTCTGTGTATCAGTGAGTATAAGATAAACATCACCTGGGCTGCATACCCAAAATAAGAGTATTCAATGAAACACCAGGTGAAGAATAGATAACAATCAATTTATAAAAGATAAAAAACAGACCATACCTAATACACATTATTAGGGCCATACGAGGAGTGACAATTTTGAAGAAATAAAATTTCCTAAAAGAAGGAAATGATAAACGAGATTCAGCAAGGTTAGTATCCTTAGGGTGGGACCAATGGGATGTAGTTTAGAAGGGGAAAAAGGATCCGAAAACCTTCACTGTGTCCTAATTTCATGCCAGATTGGGTATAGAAAGATGTTTGTTTCATTATTCTTGTCCATGTATGAAGCATTTCCTAATACTAAGAGAGAAAAAAAAAAGAATGAAATTGTCCTAAAAAGCTAATCCCGTAATTGTATGAAATAGCTAGAGATATATCCTATCGATAAATCCTTTTTTGTGTTTCAGGTCAAACCCATCAGTTCAACAACCAGGATAACCACCAACCTTGAATTTCCTAATGCAAAGAAACCAGTGGGTTTATGTGTATGGTATAGTTCCAGGTAAACATGAAAAGAGTTGTTTATCTGGAATGAAGAAAATGATATGTGTTCTAATTCTTCTGTGTCTCATGCCAAATGCCATTTCTCAGTAGCTAGAACAAAAAACTCTCAATAATTAAGCCTCAAGGGGCGCCTGGGTGGCTCAGTCGTTAAGCGTCTGCCTTTGGCTCAGGTCATGATCCCAGGGTCCTGGGATCGAGCCCCGCATCGGGCTCCCTGCTGGGTGGGAAGCCTGCTTCTCCCTCTCCCACTCCCCCTGCTTGTGTTCCCTCTCTCGCTGTGTCTCTCTCTTCAAATAAATAAATAAAATCTTTAAAAAAAAAATAATTAAGCCTCAATTAGTATGTAGAAAGTATTTAAATGCTTTCTTAAACTTAATGTTCAACCATTCTCAGTTGACAAGTCTGGAGAATTTATTACTTATTATAAAATTTTAACCGTGGTTTCCAGACATAGCCGAACACCTGGGATGTGTTTTGCAAGAAAAGTCCCAGGTGATACTGCCTGGGGATTCTGACCTATTGACTGGCTACTGGAATTGGTAGAGAATAATTACTCAAATTGCAAGTGTAGCTAGAGAAAGGATACAGCATCAAAGGGGCCCCCCTTGTGTATGCAGAACTATCTTAATAGAAGCACACATTTACTATTATTTTTCCACAAAGAAGCAAAACTCATCATCTCAGGGAGAAAACTGACTTTCGTAGCATTCTTTCTTAACTCCTGAATGACAGAGGGAAACTCCAACAGACGAACAAACTACAAATCTGCTATCAGTGGGTTTGATGAGTTACAGTTGAGACATCTAGTAGAAAATCCCCAATTTTCGGATGCCCAAGAGGTTATCTATCACAAGGGCTAGGGTATGTTCAATTTGGAAGGCTTATCTTTCGATTCTTTTGATAAAATGCTCCCAGTTTCTCCTCAAATCATAAATTAAACTTAATAAGAACACCACCACGATTCACACACAGATACACACACCACGATTCACATAGTTAAGTGGGTGTTTGTATAAATGGAGAAGTAGCTAAGTTTCCCATGTTGGTGACCAAAGTGGAAACTGCATTATGCCTAAATGAGAAGTGGAAGAAATTGGCTCCAGAAAGAGCCATGTTAACCAGAGTCTCCATGCATGCCCCTATGCAAACTTTGCAGAAATAAGAGGGGAGGAGTTAGGACTTCTACATGGAGTGAATCTTGGATCCGAGTCAGACTTACCTCCAAGCCACCACAAGAATTCCATTCCAAGGGGCCAGGCCTCTGGGTCTCTATTGTTCATGGCTGTCTCCAGGTGGCTAGCTGGTCCCTGGCATACCATGGGTACTCCCTAAATATTTGTTGAGTAAATGGGTTTTCAGGGACACAGAACCCCACTATGATCTCTGAATCTCAACCTGATGTCATTGGCAATACCACAGGTCAAGCCGCATGGATGTCCCTTCGTGGTCTGTACACACAGAGGTCAACAAGAACCTTCCATACCTGGTTCTCCAGTGGCTAAACCTTTCAGAAAGGACATGTGAGAATTTGCCCACCTCTGTGGTTACCTGCAGGGTTGCAGGGCTGCAAATCCCACACGTACCCTCTAGGACTGAGATACTCATTTGCCCATGTTGGGGTTGGGGACAAGTGTGGGGTTCCCATCTGTAGTTGTGCTGGGTGGGGTCAAGGTTTGAGTTCAAGGGTGGGTTTGGATTATGATTCAGGTGAGAAAAAAGTTTTGAGGACAGATTTGGATTCCTGTCCAGGATGAGGGTTCACGATACAGAGTCAAGGGGTGAAAGGTTTTGAGTATGGATTCAAGTTCAGGTAGATTTCTGATTGGATATTGAGTTAGGGTCAAAGGTCAACGTTAAGATTAAGGGATCATACTCATGTTATTAGAGCAGAGGTCAAAGGTCAGGACTAGGATCAAAGACCAATGGTCAGAGGCTATCTTTAGGGTCTCGGTTTGGAGTTTGAGTCAGGGGTTGAGAGTCAGGGGTTATGGTCAAATCTCAAGGGTAACGGGTAGGTAGGTGTTTGGATTGGGTTTAGCTTTGGGTTTAGCTTTGGATTCATGTTCATATTTGGTTCCATTAGGTTTTAGTCCTAGCTTCCAGTTAGGGTTTTGGTTTGAGTTTGGGTTCGGGTCCACGTTTACTATTTGAGATGATGGGTCAACTCAATGGTGAAGAATCAAGGAGTTCAGGGGTGCCTGGGTGGCTCAGATGGTTAAGCATCTGCCTTTGGCTCAGGTTATGATCTCAGGGTGCTGGGATCAAGTCCCACGTCAGGCTCCCTGCTCAGCGGGGGAGCCTGCTTCCCCCCCAACCCCTGCTCGTGCTCTCTCTCTCCATCAAATGAATAAATAAAATCTTTTTTTTTTACATTAGATTGTGGATTCTTTTTTTTTTAAGACTTATTTATTTATTATTTATTTGACAGAGCGAGAATGAGAGAGAGAGAGAGTACATGATGGGGGGAGGGTCAGAGGGAGAAGCAGGCTCCCCACTGAGCACGGAACCCGATACAGACACACACTCTGTAGCTCCCAGTGGGCTGGTCTGCGATCAGAATCAATGTGCTGTCTGAGCTACAAGGAGGTCAGGACATCCATATTCCATCATGCAAATTGGCTGAATTACTGTGTTTATAGAACATCCATTTCCTGATATCTTTTGTGCTCTAAAATCAAGATAATTTACTTTTTTAATTATCTTTCCCCTCCCATGCCTAATTACTGTATGGTTGATCTCTTTCCACATTTCTGTCTCATAAAAGGATGCATGGGTTCTGAAGTTTTTCCTTTTCATGCATTTTTCTAATTATGATCTTTAATCATAGTGATGCAAGAGGTAAAGACCCCTGTGGTGCTCTCAGTTTTCAGCGACGTTCCGAAATTAAAATAACACGAGAGAAAAAAAAAAGGTCAGGAAGAAACACCTAAAATAATTTGGTTTACTTAGCAACACTAGCCATGCGAGACATGAAGTACCAACGAGCTCCTTATATATTTTTTGTTTTTTATAATAGGACTACTGTTTCTTTTTTTTTTTTTAAGATTTTATTTATTTATTTGACAGAGAGAGACACAGTGAGAGAGGGAACACAAGCAGAGGGAGTGGGAGAGGGAGAAGCAGGCTTCCCGCCGAGCAGGGAGCCCGATGTGGGGCTCGATCCCAGGACCCTGGGATCATGACCTGAGCCAAAGGCAGACGCCTAACGACTGAGCCACCCAGGCACCCCTGAGCTCCTTATATTTAAGTACCTGGAGGCTCTTCCTGCTTCGATGTTGATTTTTTAAAGTCTTCCCTGGAAACCTACATTTCCTGCCTAGGTAAGGGAGTCTTGCAATACTCGTGGAAGCCCAAACTCACTTGAGAAGGGGCAACCACACACACAAAAATAGAAGATGTCATCTCATCACTTTTTCTACCTGAGCTCGGCCATCTGGAAGACCGCTGAGATCATGCCGCCGCAGTGTTAGGTACATGCCCAAATATGTTCTTTCTCATACATTTCTTCTACTAAGAGCTGCATTTAGAAAAAAAAAAAAACCCTCATTTCTAATAGTCACTTATGGAAATAAAACCATGTTTTTCAGAGATTCAATCATCATCTATAACTTTATTTTAAATTTCTTCTACTCTCTTGTACTGGTGGTGGATTTAAAAGTCACTTTCCTATCTTACAAGTGCATTTTTATTAAAATATCCAATTTAGTCTAATTCTTTTTTTTTTTAAGATTTTATTTATTTATTTGACAGAGAGAGACACAGCGAGAGAGGGAACACAAGCAGGGGGAGTGGGAGAGGGAGAAGCAGGCTTCCCGCTGAGCAGGGAGCCCGACACGGGGCTCGATCCCAGGACCCTGGACCATGACCTGAGCTGAAGGCAGACGCTTAACGACTGAGCCACAGGTGTCCCTCCAATTTAGTCTAATTCTTAATTGAACTGCAATGGATAGAGAACTTTTGAGGGCTAAGTAGATGAGTAGGACCCTCTCTTAAAGTTCATCTTCAATATACTGTCTTAGAAGAAGCTAATTTTATTTCCTTGGGCAAAATGGTTTAATAAATGGGGGGAAATAGAATCCTATGCTTGTGAAGATAACATGCTACAAAGATCACATTAAGTTCAATATATTAAGAGAAATGTATAACCCAGTGATACCGCTTGGTTCTATCCCCCACACCCAAAATACATTTTTAGCTGAGCAAAATGGGATCTAAAATCAGAAATTACTTGAAAATACCTTTCTTTCCTTACCTCAGTTATAACCTATGATGGCCCCAGAGAAGCTGTTAAGACATAAGAATCTAGAACACTAAATTGGCAAGCCAGGCTACTGCCTACAAACTCATCCCGAAATAGCACAAGGCAATGGAAATCCCATTTAGAAACAAAGCTAAAATGTTGGCCTGGATGTCAGGCTAAAGTCTTAAAATTATTATGATGAAAGGTAGTTTAAAGATGGACTGTTTCACATCCAAAGCAGTATCTCCTAAGAAATGGAAAATGTGTGTACCAGGATGGCCTAAGCAAGACCCCAAGCCAGCAGGTGAACACCAGGAAAAACAAATATTGGAAAATGTGTGTAGGTCAGATTGAGTTGTACAGATTAACATCCTTACCGAGCTCTCTTGGGTTGCAAAATCACTTTGAATAAAACAGGTAAGGATATGTATAGAAGATGATTGGAGCAATGACTCTGAATTTCAGTGAGGAAACATGTAAATATTAACAGTTTTGAATATCTGGAACAGAGCATTAGGACCAAAGTCATTGTAACTTTCTTGCTAAGAACATTAAGACTTCCAAAGCACAGGATGAGTTCCCAAGGTCTTCCCTTGTTCTTTGATGTGACTGAAAGCTCATTAAAAATGCAAAGATTGCCAAATGGCTGACTGATGAAAATGTATCCACCTTTTGATTCACTGCTGGAAACCAGTGAAGGGGAAAAAATTAACCTGTGATTTTTCACAGGAACAGAGGAAACAAGATGGGAATTCAAGGGGGTTCAGTCACTAAGTCCCTTTTAAGGTGACATGAAAATCACACCCTAAGTAGAATTATTGGAATAGCAACCGCCATATTGCAAGGGTCAGTCAATTTCAGGGTACAGAATGCAGAATTTTGAGAAAAAAGAAATGCTAAGTGGACGACAAAGTTAAGGGATAGACGGATTTTGGAATTCTATTAAATAAGAAAGCACAAAAATTGGGGTGGTGGCCAGCCATATCAGAGATGAGCAGCAAACTCGATTGTCCCAGACTATATGTGGTGCCACCTGAGGATTATTACTTAGAATGGGGCAGGGTAAGCAACTAATGGCATATCTTCCCTAATTTGGCTTTTCCTTCCACTGGGGGAGCCTACTGGTTGAGTTGAATCTAGCCTAGTCAAAGCCAGTTGTTGAAGGTACTTCAACCAACCTCCACATTTGATTATATAAGGTAGTAAGCAGAATTCTAAAGACGTCCCCCCAAGACTCTTCTCCCCATGGTTATTGAGTCAACTGTGAATCCAGGTATTTTGGGGAAGAAAGTTTGCGAATGTAATCAAAGGTACTAGCCAGCAGACCCGAAGAGGAGCAGATCATTCTGGAATATCCAAAGGGGTCCAATGGAGTCCCGTGACCCTTAAAAGCAAAAGATGGAGACAGGACAATCAGAGAGATGCCACAGAAAGTAGAAAAGGATCAACAAGGTGAAAGGGAAATCAGGGTGATTGAAAGCATCTGAAGTTGCCATTGTGGCTTTGAAGACAGAGGAACGGGACAGGAGGTAAGTGATGCTCAGGTCCTCAGGAAGCTGAGAATGACCCACAGCCAAGAGCCACCAAAGAGAGAAGAACCTTAACCGCATGGCACAGAATTCAGCCAACAAACCAAATGTTGCTGGAAATGGATTCATCCCTAGTGTCTCAAGGAAGGAACATAGTCCATCCCATACATTGATTTCGGCTCTTTAAGACTTGATTGAGAAGCCATCCTAGAAATAGAGATTTCTGATCTACAGGAGCGTGAGAGGATATAGGTGTATTGTTTTAAGCCACGGAGTGTGGGGTTCTTCGTTCCAGCAGCCATAAGAAACAAATTCAGGGACAAGCAGGCAGTGCTGATCCCACAGATGAAGCTGAAGATGCCAAGTTTGGGATTTGGAGAAATAATTACTGAAAATGCTCAGAAATATATTTCCATGGAGTGTGAGGGTCTCAGAACCCACTGGCAGGTGAATTCTCCTTCCAAGTTAAAGAGATCATTTAAACGTATAGAGTGACCATTTCTTGCTTAGTCACGGTGCCTTCCCACCCTGAAGGAACGTGAGTAACATGCGTATCGGCAGCTTGCATAATCGTTTAGGGATAGAATTGTCTCATCGCCTAACTGATGATCCCCGAACAATATCTACTGGGACTGACAAAGGCCAGAAAGATTTGAGAGGAAAATGCAACTGTGGACACCATCTCTAACCTTCAAGGTTATAAAGGGCTGATTGCATATCTACTCTACTAGATGAAGGTGACCCAGAGGTTCAATGAAGAAGCCACCTCTTTGGGGGCACCCCACCTGCCACGCCAACACCCCATCTTGAGTGAACAAGGGTAGCTCAGTTGAAATTTCAGTTTTGTTATAATGCAAAGAGTCACCGTCAGTCTAACACAGGCAACATCTTCCCTAACGAGGACAGAACTCACGGAGAGTTGTGGTCTGAAACCCTTGAGACAAGTGTATATTTGCTGAGGAGCAGGGAAGCTGCTTTAAGTTCTCATTCTGCAGGGGTCTTCTCCTGGTGCTTTCGTCCCCACCGATCCCCAGAACCACCCAGCGGGACCTTAAGCTGCCCTTCATCATCAGTTCACTTCAAGACACAAGTGAATAAAGCCGAGGAATCTACACCAGTTAGGAAGATACCTACATCAGGGGCTCACCGCAACCTTGGGAACACCTCTCTGGTCTGAAAAAAGAAACCAGCCAAAGGAGAAACACCATTAAAACTTTATTGGGTGTTATTTTTAGTAGAATAATAGTAAGCAGCACGGAAAGGATAATCAATATGGAGCCAGAAGTCGGATTTCAGATCCCCAGTTTTGTGGATTATCAGCTTGGAAATCCTGGCAGGTTACAAAACCCTTCTTCCGTCGCATAAAACATGGGGGTTAATAATAATACCTTTGTTGTGAAATTGTCGTTGAGAACAAAATGAGGAGAAAAGCAGGTGGAAGCCTTTGGAAAGAGTATTTATGAAAAGGAAACAAAAAGTAACAGTAATAATAGCAGAAAAGGAGGAGAGCATATTAGAAGGGCTACCGAGTATCTTGTCTCACTGTCCCAATATGCAAGAGTTGCACTACGTAATGATAAATGCCAAGGAGAGGGAGAAGGGGGAGCCCGTAAAAAGTGCAGCAAGGCTGGGAGGAGATAAGTGTTGCAGTAAACACTATAGAAACACTAGAGGCTGTGGCAGGAAGATGGATGGCTGAGGTCAGCAAGCGTCCTTACAAGAAACCAGCCCGAGGAAGCAACGATCGTGAAACTCACCAGGAACGACACTTAACCAGATGTACGGCGTGATTTCAACTCCCAGAATAAAATAAAATGGCATATGCTTCGGAAAAGAAAAGTGACATATGATTCATTTTGTGAAAGGTTCCAGCAGAAGAAAGTAGGCTGCCTGCATGCCTTGTTGGTCAGCCCGGAGCCATCGGATTTGGAAGTGAATTTTGCAAAGGTGAAGGAGGTAATTGGCATTAAGATGCAAAAAGCACACAGACTTTACCATTTCCGGGGCATGGCACTTGGGTTGGGTTGGGTTGGGCTGGGAAATATGGGTCCTCGGGGAAGTTAGTGGGTGCCATGTTTTCATTCACATGGACCATTCTGGGAAGTATCTTACCTGATACGTCTCTCTGCTCCAAACCGAGGGTGCATAGAGCTCACAGGCAAAATGCCACTCATGAATTCTATATAACCAAGGCTTTATTTTCTCCCATGATCTTGTTTGTTTTTTTTGTTGTTGTTGTTAAAAAATCTGGCATCAACCATGTACAGAAAAAGCAGTTCCAAACCGTACTTTGCGCTTATCAATATAATCCTAGACCAGGGGTCCTCAACGTTGCCACTAGTAACACTTGGAGATGGATTAATTCTTTGTCACTGGGGGCTGTCCTGGGCATTATAGGACGTTTAGCAGAATCCCTAGCCTCTACCCCCTAGATATCAGTACTATCCCTTCTTCCATGTGGCCGTGGCAACCACAAATGTGTCCTGATACTGGAAAACTCCCCTAGTTGAGAACCACTGCCTAGACAATGAGACATCTATGTACCTCCTTTACTTCTTGTCGCTGACTTTTCAAAAATGTACTTAGTCATTATGGCATGTGTTGAATGTATTAGACAACCCAAATATTTTTTACAGTGTTTGTATATGCCCCCAAGGAAAAAAAATAAGAGAGTATGACATTATTGTACATAGAGAATGAGATCAGTAAGCCGTGCTTCCATGGTTTATAAAGAATTCGTTTGGGTAAGAATCATGGCAAAGCAGACAGAAGCTGACTTTTAAGCACAAGTAATAAAGAAAATGTTTTTGAGCTTTGAAAGAGTGTCTCTAAGATGAAACTTAAAAAGTCAGTATGTAAATATATTGGATAAGGGCTTATCATTTAGGATTAGACAAGGAATCAGAGGGATGAGGGCATGTTTCCAGAGGGCTGCATGCAGGACTGAGGCACAAAATGCATGCAAATTCAGGAAAAGTTTGCAAGAAGGAAATCTGAAATTCTTTAGAGAAACAAAAATAGCTTCAAGTGATTTTAGACCCTGTAGATGGCTGGATACTGGGGGCAGAGGATCTGGGTTCCATTTGAAGAACATAGATTAAGTGGATATAATTTTGATGGAGCTTTCATTTCATTTTTTAGAAGCTGATGGCATTGCGTGTATATACACACATATATATTACATATGTGTGTGTGTGCTTGAGACGGTCAGACAGGGAAGTAATACATTCACAAAAAGAAACAACCCTTCTGCAAGAAGCTATAAATGTCCTTTCTTTATGCATGTTTGATCCTCAGAATGCAGACACTGGCATTATTACTTGAACCTGAGAATGGAAATATGTATCTGTAAGTAGAAAATGAAATAAATACGTAACGTAAATACTTGTTAGGCAGATAGAGACTGAAAGGAATTTGAAAGGCATTTTCTGACTTTACAAAAACATTCAAGAATAGGTAGGAATGAATTGAACAAAAGAGTAAGTAGACAGTTGCATAGGAATAGAAATGAAGGAAAGCTAGTTGAACATTCACTCTGAAATGAAAGATAACTACAAACTGCATGTTTTATAAATTGTTATTTTCTGTGGGAATATGTTTCGCAAAATTCATAATGTAAAAATAGATCTTTATGTGACTCAAACAATGGGAAAGTCATGGATTATGAGACAAAATAAAAATGGTGCTCACAACTGACATTTAAGCATAACAAAAAGAAATAAAAAGGAATCTATTATTATAATTACATCCTTGACCTTTTGCTATGCAATGGAAATTATACTATACTAAGATTATAACTAACACACACCTCTGAAATTCATGTTAACTATTATGTTCCTTAGGAACTACTTATGACAAATATGTTCATTGGGATGCCATTTCTCTATTTGAAAAGACAAATACAAATTTATGTGAAATGGTACAATACCCAAAGCTATTTTTTTTTTCCTGTAAGAGCCTGAATAAGCTGGTCTTTAATAGGGTTCTCTTTTTCCATTCCAATTTGCCAGCCTCCCATTTTCCTCCTGGCTCCCTAGCCCATTGCCTTCTACCCATGGCCTTTCCAGCTCCCATCTGCCATCTAGTTCCAGAGGTCAACACCATATATTTTAGGTTTGGGGTTTTTGTTACAAGAAAAACTCCTGGTTTCAATGGTGTTCTGCTTAGCTCATGCCATGTAACCAACCAGCCCAAAATGGTGAGGCTTACTAGAACAGTTTATGATTATCTCTCATGGGTCTGGGGGTTAACTGAGTTCAACTGGGAAGTTCTCTCTTGAGATTTCCTGGGTTCTCGTCGGTTAGAAGCTAGGGACAGAATCATTTGAGGGCTTAAGGAGTTGGGATGCCTGGGATGGTGTACTCACATCGCAGGTAGTTGATGCTGACTCTCAGCTAAGAGCACAGCCAAGGTTATTGATGGGAGCAGGACACACAGTCTCCCCATGCGGCTTGAACATCTTGCAATGTGGTGTCTGGGTTCCAAAAGGAAGTGTCCCAAGGGCCAGCATTCCAAGTAGCCTAAGCAGAAACTACATGGCTTCTTATGACTCAGCTCCAGAAGTGCGAGCACATTACTTCCAGAACATTCTACTGGTGAAGAAAGCCACTGGGGCCAGCACAGTATGCAAAGCCTCCACTTCTAAGTTGGGAAAGCAGCTGAATATTTGTGTTGATTTCGGTCTGTTGCACCCAGTATGTTAAATCTGTGTAATCACATGTGCTGATTACAAAAGATAGATAATAGAGTCACCTCTTGACTCAGAAAAACAGAGTGCTGTGATCAATTCGTGATGCCTACCAACTGCAACAATGGCTTATGAGTTGAAGATCTGGGTTATTCACAAACTCATCCCTTCAAACACAGGGAACTTGAGGGTGCAGACGAATAACATGCCCATAAACTGTCCCAAATCACACATCCTATGTCAAATCATACATCCGTGGTTGATCACAAATTGTCCATCAAGTGTGGTCTGACATATTGTATTAACTACGAATTTCAACGGCATCACTGTTGAAATGTTATAGATTGATTTCTGGAGCAGTAATAAGGACACAGATGGAACTTGCTTTAGTTCATGATTTTTTATTTATTTATTTATTTATTTAAAGATTTTATTTATTTGAGAGAGAGAGAATGAGAGAGAGCACACGAGAGAGGGGAGGGTCAGAGGGAGAAGCAGACTCCCCGCCGAGCAGGGAGCCTGATGCGGGGCTCGATCCCGGGACTCCAGGATCATGACCTGAGCCGAAGGCAGTCGCTCAACCAACTGAGCCACCCAGGCACCCTAGTTCATGATTTTTTAAAAATGATTCACCACGACGGTATATATGGCATCATGCATTACACAAGCAGATGGAACGTTTCATACATTCATTCAACTCAGTTGAGAGAGTTCTGGATGCACTATGTTTTAGGCTCTCCGCTAGACATGATGGATGGCTAGTGAAGAAGGGAGATGCTGTGCTCTCTTGGAGCCAGAACAGAAACCAGAGATACACTAGAGACCAAAGGCACGTCAAATGTCAAGTAGAAGTGCAACGTACTTGGAGTTTAGTCCAGAAGACCTACAATATGAAGAATGAAGGAAAGATGATGTGAGAAGAGGGAAAATGGTTTAGCAAGTAACACACCATTTTGAGTCTGGAAGACCAGTACCCAACTATAGAGGTGATTCAAAGATATAGATGAGTTTTGGTCATCTACGGCTGAAAAGATCATTTGGTTTTTCCAGAAGCCAATGAATTTGGTGTGGCAGGATTGGATATCTAGAAGCCAAGAGATTGTCACTGAGGTAGAAGTCAGAAGGGATGGCTGATAATGATCAAAGTGGTCACACCATGCTTTCCAATATGGTAGCTGTAACCACATATGGCTACTGAGCCCTTGAAATGTGATCTGCCCAAGTTGAGATGTGATTAAGTGTATCTGGATATCAAATATTTAGCAAAATATATGCAAAATATCCCCTTAATTGGGCGCCTGGATGGCTCAGTTGGTTAAGCGACTGCCTTCGGCTCAGGTCATGATCCTGGAGTCCCGGGATCGAGTCCCGCATCGGGCTCCCTGCTCGGCAGGGAGTCTGCTTCTCCCTCTGACCCTCCCCCCTCTCATGTGCTCTCTCTCTCATTCTCTCTCTCAAATAAATAAATAAATAAAATCTTTAAAAAAAAATATCCCCTTAATTAAGTTTGGATTCCATGTTGAGTTAATAATCCTTTGGAAATATTGGGATAACCTAAATGTATTACTAAAATTATCCCTACTGGTTTCTTTTTATTCTCTTTCATGTTGTTACTAGAAAATTTAAAGTTACACATGTAGTACATCTCACATGTTGATGGGATACTGGTACACTGGAAGAAATTCGTGGCTCTTGTATGTCTTAGTTTTCTAAGGTTTGCAGAGGTTTCCAGACATAAATAACCAAATTTAACAGCTTAATGTGTGTCATACAATGTTACCTATTTCCTGAAACTTTATCACTAATAACTTTTCTTTATGAGATGAATGCATAGAACAATGAAGGCTCCAAAGTTACCTATAGAACATGGGAAGGAGAATCTCAAGTGCTGATGAACTGTTCTACAAAGGTGTGTAGTTGAGGATGAAGAATTTCTGAAATTGTTTATATTCTTCAATCACTCTGACCTTGAAAAACTTCGGTCCAGGCATGAACTATGGAAGAGACCGGGATGTCTTCTGATCTGCCTTCAGCGTGGCAAAATCCTTACACCATTTTTAGGACGGAGAATGGAGAAGGAATAGTCGCCACCCAAGGTGAGTATAAGAAGGCTTAGAGGGGCGCCTGGGTGGCTCAGTCAGTTGGGTGTCTGCCTTTGGCTCAGGTCATGATCCCAGGGTCCTGGGATAGAGTCCCGTGTTGGGCTCCATGCTCAGTGGGGAGTCTGCTTCTCCCTCTCCCTTTGCCATTCCACATGCTCACCCTGTCTCACTCTCTCTCAAATCAATAAATAAAATCTTTAAAAAAAAAAAAAGAAGGCTTGGATTGGACATGGTCCTTCAACTGCCTTTCTCTTGTGTTTCTGTCACTGCAAATCAGAATCACCGTTAACCTTTAATAATTAGAATTCACCCAAAGCAAAGTAGTATGTTTCTTTCTTTCTTTTTGTAAAGTTTTTGTTCAAATTCCAGTTAGTTAACATACTGTGTTATGTTAGTTTCAGGTGTACAATATAGTGATTCAGCACTTCCATGCAACACCTGGTGCTCATCACGACACATGCCCTCTTTCATCCCCATCACCTGTTTCACCCATCCTCCACACTTCTTTCTGGATAGTGACATTTACAGTGGTTCACAGTGTTTTCAACTAATTTTTCTGTTACAGAAAATACCTACTCACCTCATAGGATTATGACCTGCTGCAAATTCTCAGGCACCAGGAATGTCCTATTTTTTAACGGCTTTAATAAAACAAGAACTTACCTCCAGCTCAAGACTGCACCAGAGTCTGACCACCTGCCTTTTCAGATTCTACTCCAAAATCCCAAAGAGGTCATCTGACCCATTTTTCTGATGTTTGAGCAACTGGACAATTGACCAGATGGACCAAGAAAATTAGAAATATAGAGCAGCCTGTTGGTTCAACCTGGTGGACAGAAGGGCCCTCCCTAGTCTGTCTGCTGGGGGCATGAAGGCACAAAGCAGTGCAGGTCACAGGGAGTCTGAGGGCTCCTCTACCCCTTCTCAGTATTTTCTACTGACAAGCCCAACCTCATCACTTTCCCCCAAGCATTTCGAGATGTGGATTCCTGAAATCCCACCAGAGCAAGCAGGATAGCCGAGGAGTTAACTCTGCATGGAGCAGCTGAGAGGTCCGTGGTGAATTAGCAACAGGAGTTTGATGGGAGTGGCCAGAGGCATACATCGATGCAAGAAGACTCAAGAGAGACTGAGACAGTGATTGGTCAGAACTTTCCATGAGGAGGGGACTGGTGTTAGAAGAACAAAGAAGTGGGTCCACGGGAGCAGTGAAAGTGAGGCTAAGGTAAGTACTCGTGAATGGGATAAACGAGAGAACATTTACACAGTGCCAGGTACCACCAGCAGATATGAAGATATACAAGAGGTAGGAGTTGGTGGAGGAGAGTGGCAACAGTGTTCTTGAGCAGGTGCACGAAGGATGGGGTTTTCTCCACGGGATCATCTACGGTTGAGTCTCTCTTCCTGTATGCATTGCCTATTTTTATATCAGGTTGTTGATAGATCTCTTGGTGAGTGGGTGTGTGCATGTGTGACATGGATGCCAGAGAGTGACTTGTATTTTAGTCTAAGTTATTCCAATTTCTCCCAAAACAGCCAAGCAAGAGTGGTACCAAGATGAATCAGTCACTGCTCTCTGTAACGTGTGTTCACCTGTAGAGGTTAAATTGATTGAAGCAGTCTATTTTAAGGAATTGGCTTGTGTGAGTGAGGGGGCTGATGAGGCAGACATGTATCGGACAGGCTGGCAAACCAGAAACTGAGGCAAAAGGTGATGCTGTAGAGTTGGTTCAGAATTCCTTCTCCTTTCAGAGACCTCAGGTTTTGCCATTAAGATCTTGGCTCTTTGGATGGGGCTCACCGACATCACGGGGGGCGACCTCAAGTTGACTTGGAGTCAACTGACTGTAGATATGAACCGCATCTACAAGACTACCTACGCAGCAACACTTACATCGGTTTGATTAAATAACTGGGGTACTACGGTCTAATCAAGATGTCGCAGCCAATGGACCATCATATGGGTTCAACAGGAAAATTCCGTTATTAAAAGTGAGCTGTACAACCTTGGATATCTCTGGGAAATGACTAACCACCATTCCATGAAGGAAGGCCTCCTGGTTCTTACACTGTAGTTTGCCATGACATATTGGTGCAGCACAAAGACCTATAGCACACCATACCCCCAAGCCAAATTTGCACCTGCCCCATAGTGCATGCCTCATTGGCGTTGTTCTCCTATTAACCTGCCAATTTGGTAAAAAATCAACACACCTCTTTGCCTCTAGGTTAACAGAGCCATGGAAGTAACCTTGGTGTGTTTGTATAGTAACCCAAGGTCCTTCTGCCTGCCAGCCACCCACTAGGTCAGGTCGGTGCTATTTTGAGAGATCTTCTGGTTATCTTTCAGCGCAGGTATCTCTGAAGCCCCAGTTGTTGGGGAGTTCCATCAAAGAGTCAAGTCAAATAAGTCACAGGGATGAAAAGTACAGCATAGGGAATAGAGTCAATGACACCGTGATAATGTAGTGGGACAGACTGTAACTATACTCACCAAGGTGAGTCCTGAGTGATGTACAGAACCGTCGAATCACTATGTTGTACACCGTAAAATAAATACTTTTTATAAAGTCTCTAAATAAAAGCGATTTACAAGGGGCACCTGGCTGGCTCAGTCGGTAGAGCATGCAACTCTTGATCTCAGGGTTGTGAGTTCAAAGCCCCACATTGGGTGTCAAGATGACTTAAAACAAATTTTGAAAAGTATTTTTATTTTTTAAAAGCAATTTACAAAAAAATGTCCAGTCAAAGACATCACTGTGTTTATTTGAAAAGCTCCCGCTAGAATTAAAAACTGAGAACTTTCTTTTTTAATTTCAACGTACCAAATTCTGTTGAATAGGCTGGACTACGGTTCTTCTGTCTTCCTCGTTTGGAAACGCAACACGAGGGGTTTTTATTCTCCTAGGAGCAAACGGGTGTTGGAACGTGTGGCCTAGGTTTCACTGCGCCGTTTCCAGCCACGATAGGAAGCGTCCTAAGGAGGCCTGCGGCATGCCGTAGTCTTGATGGGCTCATCCTTCCTGCCATGGCATGTGAATTGAAAGGGAAGTAAAGACACCATCTTTGCCGACGGACGGGGCCGTGGAGAGTCTCCGGTGTGTACCGGGCACCCATGCTCACCCTAATAAAGTAGTAATTTATGCCCGCACCACAAAGCCTGGAGGGGAGGAGCACTGGCCTTTCGCCAGGGATTCCAGGTGATGTGGGCAGCCGTTCTGAAAACTTGGATCCTGAGCTCTAGTTCCCTTCGGTCTGGGGAATTCAGAGAGAAAATCCATTTTTAGGAGATTGTGAGGCATTTAAGGAATAGAAGGGACTGGAGAATCACCAGCGCATGGCATAACATGACAATCCCCAGCAAAATGTCCCCATTCTATTACACCTTAGGTGTGTTCTCTCTCTCAAACTATATCCTAGAGGCTCTCAAAACAGATCAAAGTCTTCATTGATTAAATCAGATGTTTTAAACATAAAATGATTCTAAAACAAAACTGGCAAACTTGCAAAGAAGCCTTTGACTTTATAGCATCTATGATAGACCCTGCCGTTATCAGCTTATCCTATTTCTGTAATATTTCCCGAATACAGATCCTGATCATTGAGCAACACCTCAGGGCGTAGCTCAGAATAACCAGATTATGGCCTAACAATCCACTCAGCACTGGAAGAGAGTCCTTTCCTTATCAGTAACTGATATAGAAATAGTTCGGTGATGCTAGACACAGCCGATTTGTCAGGTAAGAAAATAAATGAAGAAAAAAAAAAGAAAATAAACGTATTCGTCACCAATGAGAATTCCAAACCCCACTCTCATACAGATATTTAAAGCCTTAACACATCTAATCATAAAAAGAAATATATTCTTCAAGAAGTATGCATTGAACCAGTGGAAAAGAATGGTAATTTCCATGCATGTAGTGAAGAAAAAGAAAATTCAGGCTCAGGCTTAATATCTCAGGGGAAACAAGTATCTCCGTAACAGGTCCAGTCAAATAAAAACCAGTTCCCAGGGCTGGAATTCAAAGAGGTCGTAAAATAACGATGTAACCTTGTATAACACAAAATGGGCGAATAGTGATAGAAACATATTTAACCATAACATTAACAACAGTTTACAACTATCGTGTCCGTCACAGGTGACATTATGACATTATCCTGGCAAAGAAAACTGGAGTCGAGTGCCATTCCCAGTAAGACCGGTCTCTAAAATCTGAGGTCTCCCAATATCTATTAAATTCAAGAAACAAGGAGGGATACAAAATACAACAAGAGACAAAAATCCTCTGCAAGTGCAGACCTCCAAACCACACCACTCAAAGATGCAAGAAATGCTGGTTGTAGAGCGTGTTTGTTTGGAAGACAATGCAGGATATTTTTGAAGAGTCAAGGACACAAGAAGTTCACTGGGGCAACAGGAAATGGATGAATTGTAACCACGTGCCTTCCAAACAGTATCAGCATGTACTCTTTGGAGGTGACACACAGATATAAATTACATGTTGGGTAGAAGTTGAAAGGACCTGCAAAAATTAATCTGCTACAGAATGTAGCCGCCTAAGCCACGCGATCTCAGAATTCCCAAGACCGAGCGGTCCTTGTTCACGCTCTCATCGTCCTCTGAATTAGTCACTGTTGAGGGAACGAACAGATTCGTAGACCGCTTTGCAGACAATCACCTACGTCGCGGCTCAAAACCTCTTGTCACACAGGGCAGCAGTCGCCAGCATTCACGGATTAACCGACAACCAAAAGCCATGGAGGTAGGGAACGTGTGTTTGGAAAAAATGGGCATAACGTTAGAAAACAATCCACTCTGCGCTCGTTTTGGATCGCTACAAAGTTGAACATGACAAAATGTATCCTGATCTGTTTTATTCCTGTGTGTGTTCGTTTGTGTATCTAAGAGACAATTAATTAGAAAGCTACTTTGCCCCTAAAAGAACCGTCTGCTTTGCAATCCTGTTATTGGCATTTCTTGCTGGTATTGTGTGTTAAGATGTGAGAAAAGCAAGAGTGTGTGTGTGTGTGCACAAAAGGAAAAGGAAGAAAGATGCACAGGGACAGAGAGAAATAGACACACACGGAGAGAGACAAAAAAGAGAAGTCAATCATTTGCAAGGGACACCTCAAAACTGTCTTCCATCCATCCACAAGCATCCCTCTTGAACCCTTTTTTTTTAGCAAGTGCCAGTTCCTGATACAAATCCAATGCACTCTATAACCACCTGCATCTTCATGTGTCAATAAATAAAATACTAATCTCTGCCTTATGACTTGCCCTATTTGCAACGGGCCTTGCTTCCATGTGTTACTTTGTCTTGGCATCGTTAGCACCGTAATTCCGGGGAGAAACCTCAGGGAAGAGGAGCCCCAGGACTGACTCTTGCATTTAACACATGTGACATGAGCTTATTGCCTTGGCATTGATACAATCATTGTGTGTGAAAGCCCTAGACGAGATTTTGTTTCCTCACGGGGAGGCTATGTCGTGATATGAAATATGTATCCAAACATCGGTAATGCCACACCCCCTTGGGTCTCCCACGGATGCACCCAGGCAGCCACTGGTCAGCGCTGTCCACCTTCCAGATGTGTTAGTCGGCCAAACACAGCAAGGGGCACGTGAAGTAAAATCGCATACCCTGCAAAGTTTACAGGATTTTGTGAATTTAACTAAGAGAGCTAGAATCATTCCCTGAACTCCTAATAAACTGAGATGTGGGTGAGCCACACATCATGTCCAAAAACCAAACCCTGTCAACAACAGTAACCAATAGTCCTTGGCCGATTTTTGTTGTAAACAGCTTTCCATACAGTTTCATGTATATCTTACCTTTTCTTAAATATGAGATCAAATTAATTCCTCCCTTATAATGTTTCCAAAAGCATTTAAGACCAATGCTTTCCCTATGATGGAGAGAAATAAAATGTTGGTTCTTTTTTTTAAAATATATACTTTTTAAAGATTTTATTTATTTATTTGAGAGAGGGAGTGGGAGAGGGAGAAGCAGACTCCCCGCTGAGCGGGGAGCCCGATGCGGGACTCGATCCCGGGACTCCAGGATCATGACCTGAGCCGAAGGCAGTCGCTTAACCAACTGAGCCACCCAGGCGCCCTTTTTAAAAATATTTTTAAGTGATTTCCTTTCAAGTGTCATTTTTCTGGGTTTTTAGTACCACTGAGCAATGAGAACCATTTTTATACATTTACTGTAATAACCCTTTTTGCCTTCTCCCCCACAAGGAAAAGTGTCTGTCTACCCAAATTTGTAGACTACAGGTGATGGGCATGTGGAATGCTGTTAAATGATGTTTGCTGAGAAATCAACTCAAACTCAGGGTCTGGGAGGGCAGGGAGCAGTGAGGGGAAAAAGCTGAACATTTACGAAAAAAGCACATCCATGCATTTGACACGAGTAATAATGATTCTTGGATCTCTTACAGACTTCTGGACAAAACAGAAGAGTATAATATTAAATTGATCAGAGTGAGATTAAACAGGTATTATCTTCCCCCAACTCAGTGTCATTATCTATCTATCATCTATCTATCTATCTATCTACCTATCTATCATCTATCATCATCTAAATATCCATCCATCATCTATCCATCCTTGTATCTATCTATTCTATCATCTATTGTCTATCTATCCATCCATCCATGATCTATCCATCCATCCATCCAACCACGCACCCATCTATGCATCTGTCTACATAGCTGTCCATCCATCTGTCCGTATGTCCATCCATCCACCCATCCATCTACCCAACCATGCATCTTTCTTTCCATCTATCATTAAATGGCGGCCATGAGGACTGAGCAAGGAATAGCAGAATGACTAGGGCTACACAATGATTAACTTGACATTCTCCGAACCTCCTGCCTAAGTTCCGCTAAGTGGATAAAAGTGTATTTTTTCCTACCTGGGGTATCAGGAGCTATGGCTGTTGCAGACCACTTTAAATGCTTGACAAGGCATTAGTATAACCTTAAACACGGTTTTCCAAAATAATTATGCCTCCTAAATTCATAATGGAACATGAGTATTTATACCATGTTGGCTCACATTCAACGTTGTCTTATCAATTCCCTAAACAACCCCTCCACCTAATTTTCTTCCACTTCTCGCTTAGTCATGGTTTATTTAAGATTTGCCTACAGCAAATGCATGCAGCATTTCCCTATACAGAAAGGAGGTTGTGGAAAGCGAAGCGAATACAGTATCCTGCAATTTTATGTAACTTGGCTGAGTTTCATTAGGCTTAGCCCCTGGGACAGCCCTGGGTCAAACTGTAACGTCAAGGTTACAAAGCTCCCTAAGCCAATTTGCTAATGTACAATTCTGAGGTTCATTTTGGTAGGTAACAGTAACCCCTGAAGACTATGGAGAGGATGGTTAGCTATGCTCTCTCTCTGCTCCTGTTCTATCCTATACATCCTGAACCCAAATGTCCCACATACAATCATTTATTAGATTCCCATAACAGACACACAACAGTTTGTGTAAATTGTTCTATACACCTTCAAGAGGTCTATCTTGCAGCTCCTCTAACTGACAAATCTCTGAGGACAGCACAGGGGTATTCTTTCAATAGCACCCAGCTGTGAGAAATTTTCCCTACTCAATGGCTTTGTACAGGACTCTTGCTGCTTCAAGCTAGAAGCGTGGGGCCACGTCAAAAGGGGCCACGTCATGGACAGCTCTGGATCTATACACCTTGAAGACGGTCTCTAAAATATTTCAGGCAATCCACATATCTTGAATATCTTTAACATCACCCACAAGAGTCCAACCTCACATTCACTGTGACATAACAATTCATTTCATGAGCAAAATGAGTTTCTGATATGCTAACGATAAGCAGCTCAGTGGACTGGGATGTGGATACCTGTGGGAGCGGGCTGTCTGATGGAGGGCTAGCTGACCGCTCCTGGAGTGTGGACATGCCATTAAAATAATGGTATACTCCTCAAAACAACTAGAACATACATGATATCATGCTGTCTATGCTTTCTGTCATCTCAACTTCCCTTCCAGCTGTATACATATGCTGTGTTCCACATCACATAAACTACAGGGCATAAGGCAAGGGTAGACAAAGCAAACTTTCAGATCTTCCTTTAAAAGCTAAAATAAAAGTATTTTGGGAACTGGGGCACAAGACCCTCAAGGAACGTTTTTGTTAGTTTCTGGGGGTGGGTAACATTTGCTTGTTTTGTTGTGATTTCCATTTCTACTATACGGCACTTCCAACCTCGCATGAGAAAGATCAGTCTGCATTTTATCAATAACAAAAAAGCTACCTATGGAGATGTGAGCTAATTGGCACGGCAGGTCCGACTTATTCCAGTGCCATTATAATGTGCCATGGACACTGTGAATGGATTGAGTCCTAATCAGCTTCTGATTTCTTACAGAATTTCCAAAGTACAAATGTAGAAAAAGAGAGTTTTCATGGCAATATTGTCCACAAATGACCCCAAAGGAAGATTAAAACAAAGTATTAAAAAGAAGAAAACAGGCCCCAAATGGAGTCACTTATGTTAAGCTCTAGGTCACGAAACTGAGACTTAGTTTCGCTACATTTTCGGCTCTCCTAAAAATGGGAGTACCAGTCAATCAGAAATCGCCTGGTCAGCACTAGTTAGGTAATTTGCCTGACAGACCTCTGCCAACCACCAAAGGAAAGTAACCTTGCAATAACCAACCAGCTTTTCTCTCTTTCTTTCTTTTTTTTTTTTTTTTTGCTTATGAGTACAACTTCCTTCTGCCTATAAAAGGCTTTCATTTTGTACAGCTCCTGGGAGCTCCTTTCTATCTGCTAGATTGTATGCCTGATTTGAATGGATTTTTGCTCAGATAAACTCCTAAAATTTTTAATATGCTTGTTTATCTTTTAACACAAGGAAGCAGTTAAATAGCAGTGCATGAAGTTGAATATTATGCAATTCTTTAAAAATGATGTGTTTCTGTAAACTTCCATATGGATATAGATTTTAGTGAATCGAGGAAGTTGTAGAGTAGCAGAAATGACAGAATACCAATTTTGTGCAAAGATGTTAAAAATAAATGTGTATAAATGCATAAGTGTGTGTGGTGTAGCTCTGTATTAGATGTACATGATTCAAGAAACAACTGAAATATATATACAGAACATACTGTTGGAGGAAGTTCACTGTCTATGCCATACATTTCTGTATTGTTTGAAGATGTTAAAAACAATATATTTTCAAGTGTGAATGTATCTTAAATAGATATGTTAAAGGACTTACTCAAATGTCATAGCGGAAGTTAGGAAGTAATAAGTTATAAGAATGCCAAAGGATGCTTCTATTCTGATGGAGAATGAGGAAGAATTTATCTTTATTATGTGGCTGTGTCTTATACATCACAGTAAAATCATACACACCATGTGTGAGAGACCTAATTTACTATCTTCTCTCTGAGCGCATTAATCAGGAGCCTTCCAAAGACATGATCCCTTAAGACAAAATAATCATAAAATTGAGGAGAATTTCACGTAAAATGGCATCTCAGAAAGGGAGGTTTTTGGAAACCAACCAGCTTGCCATCAGAGCCTGGCCATATGGTCCAACAATTAGTTTATAATTAGTGTAAATATTCTGTCAAGTTTTTGATACTTTACTGTGCTGTTTTCCATAACTTGCAATATTGTTTCAAGAAATTGAAATTTCTTGAAATATTGTTTCAATATTGAACAATTAAACAATATTGTTTCATTTCTTCTAAAAATGTTTCCAATTTTCACATCAATAATAAATTTCAGATTTTAGGAGAGAAATTTTATCATGTGTGTATAACACTATAGGATCTTTTTTGTGAAAATAAGTTAAATTTTGAATGGTGATTTTTGCAACAAGAGGTTCACTTTCAGAATTGAATACGTATTTTGGTAGAGTCATGATAATAAAATGGAAAAGCTTTTAATGTTCTCTGTAGAAACCTATTGACACTCCATTAAGAGAGTCTTTGACGTTCAAAGCAGTTCTTACTTATGTAAATTATAATAATTCCTTCAGAATTTCAACCCCGTTTTCAATAAAGATAGACATCCCTTCACAGACATGCTAAATTCTTGAATTTGAAATTCACATGCATAGAAAACGTAGCACAGGCTGGATGGATATCAAAATCTATATTTTAACACCATATCCCTTTAAGATCTAAAAATGAGAATGTTAACTTGTTTTATATTAGGTTCCATGACATTTTCTGGAATATTCAATTCCATAAAAGTCAGCACAGCCATTTACATAAGACACTGGAGTTTAAAAAGAAAAAGCTAATTCTGATTTACTAAAATGTCAATGTCAATTTGAAATCCTATTAAGGTTGAAAGAGAAGTTCTTTGCCATGGATACTGAAACACATGAGTCATTTCAAACTTTAAACATGTTTTTACATTTTTGTGAACCTTTGAGGTATCTTTAGGAGGATTTATCACCTGGAAGTCTTAAAACACACAAAAAAATATACTACAGGCATACGTCGGATTTCCTGCAGGTTCCATTCCAGACAGCTACAATAAAGGGGCTATCATAATAAAGGGAATGGTACAGTAGAGTGAGTCACGTGAATTGTTTTGTTTTCCAGTGCATATCAAAGTTATGTTTATATTACACTGTAGTCTATTAAGTGTGCAAAATAGCACTATGTCTAAAAAGAAATAATGTCTATACCTTAATTAAAAATACCTCATTCCTAAAAAAATGCTGGCCATCATTTGAGGTTTCAGTGAGTCATAATCACTGATCACAGATCACCACTGCATAGAAGAATAATGAAAAAAGATGTGAAATTGTGGGAATAACCAAAATAGGACAAAGAAACATGAAGTGAGCAAATGCTGTCAAAAAAAAAATGGCGCCAGTAGTCTTGATCAATGGCAGGCTTGCCACAAACTTCATTTGTTAAAAAAATGCAGTATCTGCAAAGCACAATAAAGCAATGTGCAAGAAAATGGGGTATGCCTGTATGTTAAGCACTCAAAAGTCGTGTCCAAAGGTGGCCTTATAGTTCAACCATAGATACACACATAGAGTCAATCACCTCTGCAAGACATGGGATGAGTCAAAGAGAAATCTGAAAGCCTCACCGTCACTTCATACCATGCCATCTTATACCTCTTTCTCTTCTGTTGTAACCAGGTTACTCTGCCCCCATGTTCATATAAATGGGAATCAAAAACTCATTTTGTCCTGAGTTCTAGGGAGAAGGGTCCCCAAATAATAAGATGGAAGAAGATAGTACTGACATATATTAGTCAATACAGGAGTCCAAATAATATAGGAGTCCAAACACTATTAAGTGTTTATATATGTTTCCATAGATAAGGGAAGTAGAAAGTCAAATGGATTATAATAATGCCTAGGGCTGGGGTATCAGAGCTCTTGCTGATCTGTCTTTTGTGCCAAGGGCCCCAGCCAGGAACGTAGAAGGGTACCAGAAAAATTATTGTCTTCTCCCCCACGCACTCATTTTAAGACACAAAAGACCAAGTTCTCAGATATTGGGTAACTTTCCCAAGCTCACATAAACTCAGAGAGGAGGGCGCCTGGGTGGCTCAGTTGGTTAAGCGACTGCCTTCGGCTCAGGTCATGATCCTGGAGTCCCGGGATCGAGTCCCGCATCGGGCTCCCTGCTCGGCAGGGAGTCTGCTTCTCCCTCTCCCGCTCCCCCCTCTTGTGCTCTTTCTCTCTCTCACTCTCTCTCTCAAATAAATAAATAAAATCTTTAAAAAAAAAACTCAGAGAGGAGACTTAGAGCAACTCCGAAGCCACACTCCTGCCAGTACCTTAGGAGAGAATTAAATACAACCATGTACATTCATTTTTTGGATAAAGAACATCACACAGACAGTAATTGTGGTAGAACCAAAAACATACTTGAGTGTATCTTAATCAAAACAGGAGGAGAGTTTATGGATTTCCATAGTTTTCCTCTACCATCTCCTTAGCGCTCCAACAAATATTTTAAAAACAAAAATAAGGAGAAACAATAAGGTGGATTTTTATCTTGACAATAATATAAGTAACTGCCTTTAAGAGAGTGTGTAGGGAATCCTGTCCACAGCGGCAGTGATGGGCAGCACACAAAATCCTGTGTCACTTGCTGGGTATGCAGAAACAAATAAAAGAATCCTCAATTTCAAGGTTTGGTAGCACAGTTGGCTGATGGAAGCATCCAACAGAAATCATTAAAATACAGTGCAAAGTTACTAAAATAACAGTCATTATACTGTATGCCTGGAATGGTACCATTTATTTTAGTCCTAGTATTCTAAAAAGACTGCAACTAAGGTAAGAACTGGCTGCCATCTAAAAAGGGGCAGAAAGAGAAAGGAAGCTAGGTTGAATCGGCCAATTCATGCCTCCGAAGAGGAGTGCAGCCCGGCCATTCTTTTTCGTTTTAGACAGGAGTCGTTTCTACTAAAATGGAAGTAAGATGACATGTGTATCTCTTCGAATGCTTAGCAACTTCAAGAAGAAAGAATCTCCTATACAAGTCCTTCAGTAATAACAGTTCAGATTTATAAAAATATGAGAATTTCACCCTCCTCTATATTAAGTTATCTGATGTATGTAGAACACCAAATAAGTCTAAACCAATTATACAAACCTGTGCTATGTGGATCATGAGGGTAACGAATATATATGTTGAATTGAAGGGACAGCTGGGCAGTGATAGTTGGCATTCGGACTAAGCATATCCCATGTAAGTCTTATAGACTCAATGTCTGTGTCCCCCTACAATTCATAAATTGAAACTTATCCCCCCAGTGAGATGGAATTAGGAAATGCGGCCACTGGGAGGTAACCAGGTCATGAGGGTGGAGCCCACACGAATGGGATCAGTGTCCTTATGAGAGGACGGACCCCAGAGAACTTCCTCACCCCTTCTACCAAGTGAAGACATGGAGAGACGATGGCCATCTATGAACTAGGAAGAGGGCCCGGACACTGAATCTGTATGTGCCCTGGTCTGGGACTTTCGGCCTCCAGAACTGTGAGAAATTAGTGTCTGTTGTTTATAAGCCCCTCAATCTATGGTATTCTGTTCTAGAAGCTGCAACAGACCAAGACACTAATTGAATGGGTTACCAGCGTGAGTCCAAGAACAGCCTCACTACCTGTGATGTACACACGGTGAGTGCGTACAGCAGCGTTCACTGTACCTGAGGATTCTTACTCACCGCACGGCAAGCCAAGACAAGCATCACACATCAAACTACTAACCTCTACATCCATTGCCTTATTTTATGGTTACCCTAAAAGCACCCCCGGAGAGAAGCACTGGGGTCTGGGCAGTTTATTTGGATAGGGGAACGGTCAATAAATGGAGCTTGCCAGAGTGTGCTTCTAATGTGGGCAGCTGGAATTCAGTTCTTATGGGAAATTCTCTAAGAAACTCCGTAGAATGCATTTCAGAGCTGTTCCACTGTCTGACAGAAAGGAGGCTGAATGAGGCATTTTTCCATTTCCCCATTTTCAGTTGAGAGCCATCCCTGGACTCTGCTGGGGTGATTTCCACTGCTCTTTTGGGTTGCGCCTACATATAGCATGGTCCTCAACAGCTTCAAAGTGAGCATGGCGAAGAGAGACCACCATGGCATACAATTTTTAATCCGTGGGACGATGGTGACAAGCACCATTTGAAACTGTCCACTGGGAAGGTGCTGAAATCAGGCAGCAAAGTGATGAGCAGAACACCAGGCTTGTCTGCTATGGTCCTTCCCTGCTAAGCATATGTGTATTAGGCAAATGATAAGGTGGAAGCTGGGAAAAGGTACGTCAGGGACCCACATTCAAACTTTTTGTAAGTAAGAAAACCTCATTTCCAGGTAAATGTTCTACAACACATGTAGGCAATGACCCCCACTAGGCAAATGTATGTTAGGTTATCTAGGCATTTTAAATAGTGTCATTTGGTTTGAATGACGGGGAAAATTCTGTATGTGTTGCCCAAACCCCATAAAAAAAACCCCAAGAAACAGCTCTTAGGAACTGTTTCACTAGACTTCAGTTTTAACGTATTTTTCAGTTAATAAAATTTAATGCCTCATTGGCTGCAAGGAGCCCTGGGGGGAAAAGTGTCACTGTATAAAGAAAAACAAGCCACATGCCAAGATCTCTGCAAATTATCTCTGCAAGTTGATCATTGATCAACTTCTCAGAAACGGAAAAGGTACAGCTTTGAAATATTCTTAATGATGATTAAAAAAAAAAAAAAAAAGCACCGAGCAACATTTGTTCATTGGAGCGCTCCAAAGGGAAAATATGGTATATCCTTTACTTTTATTGCTGTTTTTGATATGCTGTCATAAAATAATACCGACAGTTGGTAAAGTAACAGACGTTGAGTATGAGTAAGATGCTGAGTCATGCACAGCTTAATGTAAACATTAATAAACACTTAGTAAATTAATCATTTTGATTTTCCACTCACACAGCTTAAATTTTCAGGGCATACTTTGCTGCTTCTTTACAAAGCCGATCTGTTCCTATACCTCACAGAACATGAAAATTCATAGAGAAGGTACAATTTATATAACAGTATGTCGATATTAAAGAGTGTAAGTGGAAAAGCCAATGAATATATTGTACTTTAGGACACTGAAAAGTAGTGACTCACCACATACCACATTGGTCCGTCATTAATAATTCAAGGTACTTAAAGCCAAATAAATACAGACAAATGTTGACATGCTTTAATGTCACATTTAAATACACTCTTCAGAGAAGCTTCTGTGTGACATCAGAGATAAAAGCACGGCAACCATATATAAAATTTTAATTCTGAAATGACGCCTTCAAGACAGTTTCAATGGCAAAGGTAGAAGATACATCATTTAGTGAAATGTCAAGGTTCAGCTGCCTTGCCAGGATGCGAGCTGAAGTCATTTGAGAAACTGGCTATGGTCCAAACTGGATATTAGGATGGATTGTTGTGGAACTCGATGACTTAAAATGTGGAAGGAAGAGGCAGACTTGTAGAAGTCTACACCTGACAGTAGAGGCAACATCTGTAAGATCATGTCCAGTTTTACTATTTCCGTGAAACACGGTGTTCCTGCACATTTCTCCTCATACCCCTCAATACAGTGGGCAGCAATCATGCTCCAAACCGGGGACAAGTTCAGTCTGTCATCTGAGATGAAGTCAGGAAGGACTTCAGTTGACAGAATGAAGCCATTTTATGATGGGGGAAGAGATTCAACACCAGTGACACAGAGAGCATTGGATGTCATTGGGGTCTTGATTAGGACGAAATACTAATACTAATTTTTACAGCAAAATGTATTGTGGACACCACTAAAATATTACAAAAGAGTGACTGTCACAGAATTGTCTTTAAATCTTCATCGTGGAATTCAGTTTTTTTAATCTACCATCTAAGAGTGCTAACATGCTTTATAGTAGAAGTGCCAGGTAGGGGTTGGATAGGAAAAAGATGCTTCCTTTTCTTCTGTGTCCTGGCCCCTGTCTGGTTTTTCTTGTGGATGCTTCTGGAACAGCACAGGGGAACTCCCCTATAAAATCTCCAGACCGAAAGCTAAGGAAGGCAGAAGAAATTCAGGGAAAAAGCTGAGCCATTCCACTCCCCTTCTCTTTGTGGGCATTAAGCTTCCCTGTCACTCAGTCTTGCTCAGGGGAGTTGAATCTGGCTGGTGGGAAAGTGGTTCCCAAAAAAAGTTTATTTGTTAAATTTGTATCTGCAGCACCATGCCTGGGTCCATGGGAGAGAAGCAGATACAGATTGGCTGCCCGTCCTTCGGACCACAGAAACACACACAAAGAAAAGGGCTCAGAGGACAGGCAGGAAAGATTATGGCCCATAAGGTCTGGAAATGTTAGCCATGAAGTATGGAGCCTTGCTTACTTGCTATCCCCAGACAGTGACTAAGGTGATGTTTGCTAAGGACTCAACCCTGCTCCTATGACACATTATCCCCTGGTTAACTATACTTACCTCAAACTCTGTCCTATCGTATTTCTCCATGGCTGTCCAAACGTCACCAAACCCAGCACAAAATATCTGCCCCTCATTATCTATTTAACTCCTCACAGGCCTCAAATTTAGAGCTCTGAAATCTCATTTCCAATCTGGGTTGGGTGTCAAGGAGCATTTCACCCTGTACTTACCTCCAGATGGCAAAGCTCCACTTATGGATATACCTCCCCAGCAGAGTGTGACCTCAAACGTTAGGAGGAGGACTAATCAGCTAAGCAGCTCATCATTATATTTTTTTCAATGAAGGAATCAATGAATCATATGGAAAGGACCCTTGAAAACTCATCTCACTGAGCTCTCCTGTCCTAGATGTTTCATTCTTTTCTGAAAGGGCTAGAAACTGTGCTTCATGGGACACCGATCTTTCCGACCACTTCCTCCATCAAAGGAGCATCCTTATCTCTAAAGCCAAAGGGACCCCGAGAAGAATCCCCATAAAGAGGCCTGTTTCCACTGGGTAACTATACTTATGTTAAACCACCCTATCACATTTCTGCATGGCTGTCCACATGTCATCAAACCCAGCATCAAAACTGAGATCTGTGTCGTCCAATCTTTGTTTCTCCCATGTCATGCAAAACTTATACCAAATAAATGTCTAAGCTTTTCTTACGTTCATGTGTCTTTATTGGTTTAATTCTCAGACCTATCCAGGAGTCACAGGAGTCAAGGAAAACTTTTTCCTTCCCTACAACTGTGAGCTTTTGTATGTTTATACGGTTTATCTAAAATTCCAACATATTTGAAAAGAAAACTAACTCCTATGAATGAATTCATGCATCTGAGTAATCTGAGTAATCACAGTATTCCCGGAGGAGTTTATGAAATCTAGGTCCCAAACATCCAGTAAACAGCAGTTTGTGGTTTTAAAAAAGGTGTGATTTTTATTGCTAAGTTTTTCTGGACCATTTATGCACCAGCTGCTGAGACATATTGGTATCTAAGAGTATATGACTCTCTTATCTGGCTAGAAGCCTCTGCTTTCAACCTTAACTTCTGAGCTTTGGAGGGGTGGGGAGAGGCATACCTTAACTCAACCGTCAATCAATACAGTTGGCAATGATTAGAACAGTGATGATGGGGAAGGTTTTGATATTAAGGACCTGGACTTAGAGAATCTCAGAATGGCAAAGAACCACAGAGCTGGTTCAACCCAAATGTCCTTCCAAAATGGGAATGCTCTTTGCACCATCGTGATTACTGCTTTCCTAGCTGATGTTTAAACAACTTCCATGATGGGGAATTCACAGTGTCCCGAGGAAGCCCATCCCACAGCTAGAGAGCTCAATTGTAAGCAATACTGAGAGCTATTATAAATAATTAATAATTATTATAAATAAAATTTCTATTATTGGAAATAGTTATGGGAAACCCCATAGGCCAGGCAGAAACTTAGCTTATCTCTCTCAAATAATGGGAAAATCATCCCTAGTTCCACCTCTCTCATCTAGTTCCTAAAACCATGGTTGCCTAGACATTTAGACTTGTCATTCACCAGAGCAGAGCATGTCAGCAGAGGAATGTCACCCCTCTCCATGTGACTAATACCAGGGCTGGATCATTACATCTTCTTCCTAGGAACCCTCCACGGGACCAGCTTTGGGACAAGTCTAACTCAGACCCCATCTGCGCCTAGTTCCATGCTTTGCAAATCAGCTGCCGAGTTTTGGCCGGTGTTTCTGGAGCCTGGGAAAATCATAACAAATCCTGTCCAGCGAGTCTTCATGAAAACCGTGAAGCTGCATTTGCAATGATTTGCAATGATTTTCAACTATTCCTTTACACACCAGCTACAAGAACCCTGCAGTCATGATGTGAATCATTGCCTCCTCTCGGACTTTAAAACTGCCCCTAATAGAAGGAGCAAGTCACAAGAACTGAGGATAATGCACCCAGATTTTCACTTCAGAGAAATTATTTCAGCAGGTAGATGTTAATTTAGCAAATAGGAAGGGAACAAGGAGTGATGTTAATGCTTGGGTCCCATCACGCTCAATTTCCTCCGTGACACTTTCCTTTTTGCAAGGGGATGACACATTTCTTTAATCAATTTCATCTCAACTGCCCATATCCTCATTTGGGCATGATTTGCACAATAAATGACATAACAGGCTTTGGGGAAATTATACTAGACAGAATTGGGTTTCAAACACAGCCACCCTGCTGTGTTCCCACAGTATGTTCTGTTCTGGGTCAGAGGAGTGAAAATATTAATTGAATCATAATGTGTGTCCTGAAAGCAAAGACCACTCTTTGTAGGTGGAGAGACTGAAGTAGGACGTTACTTCAAGAACTTTTTTTAATTTTATTTTAATGCTTTGCCCTGTGCCAGATGCAAGAACACCCTTAATGGCAATTGCTTTCTGTTCTGAGTGCAATTTGAAACATTTTTTTAGATAATGGTAATCTAGAGCATTGCACCTATCTCAATAAACATTGCCTGAGGAATGATGGAAGTGTTTAAGACATAGAAGGAATGTGAAAGGTAATTCCCCAAACCCACACTGTGTGTCCATATAATCTCATCCCGTTTACTTGATTTACTACCAAATCTTTAGACTTAAGAGACACAAACGCAAAATACCAAACTAGGAATAAATAATTTGGAATGTGTGTTCATAATTTTTTGTAATGATTTAACTAAGGAAAATAATCCCCCAGATCTTGTCTCTCAATGGCTTCTCAAATTCTTTTTGTTTTGTGCATTTACTCACGGAAGCTGGTATTTTGAGACTAATTCCATACTGCTATCCTTCCTATACCAAGAAACAAGTGATTGATCACTAAAAGTCCAAAGAAATCTACATGCCATGTTGTTGTTTTTTTTTTTAAAGATTTTATTTATTTATTTGACAGAGAGAGAGATAGCGAGAGCAGGAACACAGGCAGGGGGAGTGGGAGAGGGAGAAGCAGGCTTCCCAAGGAGCAGGGAGCCCGATGTGGGACTCGATCCCAGGACCCTGGGATCACGACCTGAGCCGAAGGCAGACGCTTAACGACTGAGCCACCCAGGCACCCTACATGCCATGTTTTTAAGCACTAACCCTTTACTAAACACGTAACAGAAAAAAAAAACTTGGCGACGTATTAAAATTACTGCAAAATGAACATAGTTAATATAAAAGTTAGTCAACTGTATCTACTGCCTACTCTGGGAAAACTTGAATACGTGATTCTTGTCCATTTAAAAGTCTGCACATGCATGAGTGCGTGATGTACCAAAGAGAAATGTAAGCACCTAAAAGATACCCTCGGTGTGTTTGGGTGGCTAATATCCATGGCTGGCTGTCCCACAGTAATGGTGAAAAACCTAGGAAATCTCACTTCTCTGTGAGAGACCGCTCTAATATCTATCTCTGCATTAGGAAGTCACGTCAACAAGTGTTTTTAAATTGTTGCCACTATCTGAGTTAGTATCCCATCTACAGCACTTCCCTGTCCCATTGTGACATCCCATGGTAGGGAAGGTAAGCAAAAGTAAACTTTGGCAGAAGTGAAGGGTTTTGAAGAGAACAGAGTTGCTGGTGAGCTAGTGTGGGAAGAAGACCCTGTTGGTGCATGACTGCACCTCCCTAGTTGGGAGTTAAGCTGTACCTCCAAGAAAGTAGGCTGCCTGATGGTTGAGGTTTTGTTGTAATCCCTATGGCAACTGGCAGCCACAGCTGGGAGGTACAAGGAAAAAGACGACCCTAGGACTAAAGTCCAAAGTTGAGTTATAGTCTCACCTCCATGCTTACAACCTCCAGCTCAGGCTACTCTGAGCCTCAGTTTCTTCATCTGTAAAATTAGAAGGCATCTCAAAATAAGGTTGTGAAGGTCACATACAACACTGTTGCTTGAAAATCTTTAGAAAACTATATAAGTGAACACCAATATAAGGTTCAATTGTTTTTAAGTGCAAATGTCACAAACCAGAGGGACATAAAATCATTTTTACTTAGTTCTATGTAAAAATAGGAATTTATAAGAAAATCAGCTGTTGCAACAGTTGAGCAAGAGATCATTAAATTTTCAGCATATATACGACGTGGATGGAACTGGATGTTATGCTGAGCGAAATAAGTCAATCAGAGAAAGACATGTATCATATGACCTCACTGATTGAGGAATTCTTAATCTCAGGAAACAAACTGAGGGTTGCTGGAGGGGTGTGGGGTGGGAGGGATGATAGACATTGGGGAGGGTATGTGCTATGGTGAGCGCTGTGAATTGCGCAAGACTGTTGAATCACAGATCTGTACCTCTGAAACAAATAATACATTTTATGTTAAAAAAAAAGAAAAAGAAAGATAGCAGGAGTGGAAGAATGAAGGGGGGGAGTCAGAGGGGAGACGAGCCATAAGAGATGATGGACTCTGAAAAACAAATTGAGGGTTCTAGAGGGGAGGGGGGTGGGAGGATGGGTTAGCCTGGTGATGGGTATTGAAGAGGGTACGTTCTGCACGGAGCACTTGGTGTTATACACAAACACTGAATCATGGAACACTATATCAAAAACTAATGGTGTAATGTATGATGATTAACATAACATAATAATAAAAAAAGAAAAAGAAAAAAAGAAAATGATTAGGCTTCAAATATATAAAAAGCTCTCACAAACCAATAAAAGAAAGTTCAATTGCATTTTGAAATATGAGCAAAGGATTTATAAGTTAACAGAGATTGATACCTAAATAGGTTTTAAACACATGAAAAGATTCCCAACCTAACTCATATGAAGAAACAAATTAAAAATTATTATTGAGCTATTGGATAGATCAGTCAGCAAATTATGGTTCATAAGCCAAATCCAACATGCCACCTGCTTTTGCAAATAGAGACTGGGACAAAGCCACACCTGTTCATTTACCTATCATCTATGGTGCTACCAAACTACAATGACAGATCAGAGCAGTTAGGACAGTAACCATATGGTCCATAAGTCTAAAATATTTACTATCTGCCCCTTTATAGAAGTTTATTGACCTGGGATATACAGAAATTACACATTTTATAATACTTTGTGTTGACAAGAATGTGGCCAAGATGCACTTTCATAGATTACAGTTAGAAGCTAAATTGGTTAAGCCTCCTAAACTCTGTAAATATTCCAACATCTATATAAATTTAAAATAGATATGGAATCCAACCCTCACTCCAAGAGTCTGTTTTTACTGCACCACGGTGTATAGCAGTCAGTGTTTAGAAACAATCTAAGCTGGTCAAGAATTATGATTATGTCCCTAACTGCCCAACTGTCATGGAAACTACCTGAAAACAGGGTAGATTTATATGTGTCAAAACAGGCCATCTCAATTTTATGTTATTAAGCAGAAAAAGCAAAATGTTAGGGAGAGTATATTACAAACTGGCATTTAAATGCTGATTAGATACAAGTATCTCTGGAAGAATTGTAGACAGGAAGAACAGTGGTGTTATCTGGGAGACCTGAGCACAAGGTGTGTTGGAGTGTAAACAGATAGTTCCCCATATACCTTTCGTTATATTGGAGTTGCAACAAGAGATACAATTAATTTTTCAGAAATAAGAACAAATACCTGGCCTGCTTAAATGAAAAGTAGTTCAGATATGGGTATTTGAAACCCATCTGTGGATGCAGCAAAAGGGACAGGCTTGAGAGACAGTCCGTAAAAGAAAGACAAGTTCAATTTCAATCCAAAATCATGAAATAAGTCAAGCGAGGAGAAACTGTAGTTGGGGAGGCTCAAGGGAAAGTAAGAAAAGGAGGAAAGAGAAACCATGAATTCAAAGAGAAAATAAACGCATGAGTTTTTCCTTCCCTGAATTATACTGACTGACATCATAATAAATTTAAAATTCTTCTGCAGGATATAGTGGATCAAGAGCTAAAAAGCCGAAGCTGAGGGGATGCCAATTCAAATTCACCAAAGGAGAAAAGAGAAACAATAAATCTAAATCCCTTGAAATACTGCAAAAATGTTGTACAAAGTGAATTTATTATAGTTTAACAAAACATGTAGACTTGATTATCATTCTACAGAAGCCATTTTGGGTAGAACTAATGTTTACACAATTATTTAGTAAGACCATAAATGGCTTGACAAAATACACAATTGTTCAGCAAGACTAAATACATAAATGGCTTGACCAAAGATAAAGATTATTGTATATTAAAGGAAAAAGCTATTTTCTATTTCTTAGCAGAACCTTCAATTTTAAATTTTTTAATATTAAGACAAGACTCCCACAGAAGCAACAAGGACCTCCAGCTGCAGAGCTTCTCTCTCCTTCCCTTTGCCTCCTCCTTAATGCCACACCACCCAGGTATAAAGCCAACTCAATCCACTCTTCATGGAGCTCACAACTGACATGTCCCTTTTGGGAAGGTCGGTTGGCCAAAGAAAAAGGGATAGGCAATTGAGAACTCCAGTAAACACAAAGCAACATCTACGATTGCCATGTAATTTCAAACCAAGAGCACCATCTCATAGGTACCTTCCTTGATGTTAATAATTACAGAGTTCCCAGCAAACATACAGTCTGTCTGTTTGATGCTGCATGTTAAATTGCAGACACATGAAAGTATCCTTTGGGTAGACACAAATTGATCATGTCTTGCCTAGTTACCAAAGGCCACTCCATGGAGACTGGACCATCAAAGCCATGAAGGCTGAGGTAGAGATCTTACAGCAAAGTGAGTAAACACAAGAGAAATACAAAGGCTAGAGTGTTCCATGCTGCTCATTCTGTGAAAACATAGTAGAGAGAAAACTCATTTGGTAACTAATGGAACTTCTTACAAATATGCTTCTTTCCTGCTGCGAAATCACTTAACTCATTTTTCGAGAGGAAATAATATACACTGAAGAGTCTTACCCTTTTGTTAATGTGTTTTTCTTTTATTGCTCTCAAAAAAGAAAATAAGTGGGCCCCTTTCGTGGCTGGTATGCTTATATTATAGCTTTCGAAATTGAACAGATTGCCTCCCATATCAACAGCCTTTACTTTGGACTATACAAATAACTTTGTTGATCACCAAGATCTTTGCATCAGTATGTTTAAGGTACTTTCTTCTAAGTCTCCATAGCATTTTGAGAAAGACAGAAAACAACAGGAAAATCTGTCCAGGTTCCTAGCCCTCTGCTTATATGGAAACAGGTGCTATGGTAGTCTGTTCCAATTGTGTGTTTTTCTAATGATGAAAAAGAGAGATGAACAATTTCATAAAACTATGATTTTTTCTACTTTCCTGTGGTATTCAAATATATTTTTTTTTTGGTATTCAAATATTTTTTAAAATGTGTCCAATAATAGCACCTCATATCTTCCTCATGAATATAAACAATATTAGTAAATACACTTTAAGACAGATCTACACTTTTTTTTTTCTCAATAACTGGTCTCACATAAGGGAGCATTAAATTCACATTAACAGGACTGAACTAAAGAGAAAGGCCTATCATTTTTCCATATATCCATTTCTGTTCCAATATCCAATGTAAGTAGTGAAGTAAAATTGTCTTTTTTTTTTTTTAAAGATTTTATTTATTTGACAGAGAGACAAAGCGAGAGAGGGAACACAAGCAGAGGGAGTGGGAGAGGGAGAAGCAGACTTCCCGCCGAGCAGGGAGCCCGACGCGGGGCTCGATCCCAGGACCCTGGGACCATGACCTGAGCTGAAGGCAGATGCTTAACGACTGAGCCACCCAGGCGCCCCGTAAAATTGTCTTTTATAGGGTAAGTAATTATTGAATTTAATTTCTTTCCTGTTTAATTACATAGATCATAAAGAAGAGAATGGAAGGAAAATAAATTTTTTTCACTATTCATTAGTTTCTAGATATGCCAGACCTCATGGGGAGAGTAAGGGTCAGGAAGACATGTTAGCCAATTTTAAACCTTGTTGAAGCTGAAAAAAAGAAAAAAAAAAGAAACAGTGGTAGAAATACAAATACATATTCATTGCATATTGGGTAGAATTTATTTTTACTCAGAAATTTAACCAATATTCCTAGATAAATAATTGTAAAATAAGTCAGATGCTTTTGAATTGAAAATGACATTCTGCATCAAAATAAAAAGCTTTTGCACAACAAAGGAAACCATCAAGAAAACAGAAAGATAACTTACTGAAGGGGAAAAGATATTTGCAAATGATATATCTGATAAGGGATTAATATCCAAAATATGTGAAGAACTTACACAACTCAACACCAAAAAAACAAACAATCTGATTAAAACATGGGCAGAGGACCCGAATAGACATTTTTCCAAAGAAGAGGTCAACAGACACATGAAAGGATACTCAACATCACTCATCATCAGGGAAATGAAAATCAGAACTAAAATGAGTTATCACCTCCCACCTGTCAGAACAGCTAACATTAAAAAGATAGGAAACAATTGTTGGTGAGGATGCGAAGAGAAAGAAATGCTCATGCACTGTTGGTGGGAATGCAAACTGGTGCAGTCATGGTGGACAACAGTACGGAGGTGCCTCAGAAAATTAAAAATAGACATATCATATGATCCAATAATTTCCCTATTGGGTATTTGCTCAGAGAAAATGAAAACACTAACTCAAAAAGATATATGCAGTCCTATATTTGTTGCAGCAATATTTACAACAGCTAAGACATGGAAATAACCCAAAAGCTATTGATAGGTGAATGGAAAAGGAAAATGTGGTTTATACACAATGGAATATGACACAGCCATGAAAAGCTATGCAATCTTGCCAGCTGAGACGACATGGATAGACCGAGAGGGTATTATGTTAAGTGAAGTAAGTCAGACTGAGAAAGACAAATACCACATGATTTCACTCATAAATGGAATGTAAAAAATGAATAAATAAACAAAAAAGCACAATGAGAACTATAAATATGGAGAACAAGCTGATGGTTGCCAGAGGGGAGGGAGTTGGCAGGTGGGCAAAATGGATGAAGGGGAGAGGGAGATACGGGCTTCCAGTTATGGAATGAGTAAGTCATCAGAATACAAAGCACAGCATAAGGAATACAGTCAATGATATTGCAATGGGACAGAGAGTAGCTGTAGTGGGACAGAGAGTAGCTATACTGTGGTGAGCATAATATGATGTATAAACTTGTCAAGTCACTAAGTTGTACACCTGAAACTAATGTAACACTGTATATCAACTATACTCAAATTTAAAAAATCAATAATTAAAAAAAAATCACATTCTGTAAGAGATTCCTGATAATCATCTACTATGTGCCATATTTTTGCCCTTCAAAGATTTCAAACTGTTGAAACAACTTCTCAATCCACATCACTTAAAAAGTCTTCAACCAGGCGCCTGGGTGGCTCAGTTGGTTAAGCGACTGCCTTCGGCTCAGGTCATGATCCTGGAGTCCCTAGATGAGTCCCACATCGGGCTCCCTGCTCAGCAGGGAGTCTGCTTCGCCCTCTGACCCTATCCCCTCTCACGTGTTCTTTCTCTCTCATTCTCTCTCGCTCAAATAAATAAAATCTTAAAAAAAAAAAAAAAAGTCTTCAACGATTTCACAACTGGATTTTGCAGCCAAACTGGATTTCACAACCAAACTCAATATACAAATCATATAAGGAAGCATACTGTCAACAGTAGGCTATAGTCTAATGGTTTGCATTTTTTAAAAATGCTAATAAAATAAAAGATATGGGGAAAACTGATCACATTTTGGGGGTGGAAACCAGATTTAGTGTCGAATAATATTTATCTCTATTTAAACAGATTCTGTTGCTTTAACAGTTCACATTATAGTTTTAGGCTAGAGAAAACCACTCATTCAATGTAATTCTTGTCCATATAAAAAATAGTATAAATCATTTCATTAATGCTGTGTAGTTCCCTGTCTCCCCCAGGACATGTAATGGTGTCTGGAGAATTTTTTTTTTTTTCAATTGAGGGAGGAAGTGGGGTGGTGGTGTTACAAACTCTAGTGGGTGGAGGCCAAGGATACTGCTCGTTACTCTACAGAGCACAGGACAGCTCCCACCATGGAGAACGATCCAGCCCAAGGTTAAGAAACCCTACCATAGATTTAAGGAGATGTGGTTCAAAAAACTGGAACACGGGGCCCCATCTTTTCACCGCTGGACAAAGTAATTTGTTTCAAAAATTAACCCATTACTTGACAGCTCATGGAAGGGCTATGTTGGGTCCACTGAGGCCCACCAGATGCTGGTCCACTGAGGTCCACCAGATGCTTAAAGTTGGTCCATTGAGCATCCACCAGATGAGGTCCACTGAGGTCCACCAAATGCTTAAAGTTAGTCTTGCTCCCTGCTCATGGGTCCCAAGTGCCTTCTCCTTGAACCAGTCTGTAGGCACACACCTGGTGTGTAAGTCTGATCAGCTGCTACAACAGAATACCATAGACTGGGGGGCTTATAAACAACAGACATGGATTTTTCACAGTTCTGGAGGCTGGAAGTCCAAGATCAAGGTGTGGGTAGATTCAGTGTCTGGGGCAGGCTCTCTTCTGGTTCGTAGACACACACATTCTTGCTGTGTCCTCACATGAAGGAAGGCATAAGGGAACTCTCTGGAGTCTCTTTTTATAAGGGCATCAAACCTATTCATAAGGCTCTTCCCTCATGACCTAATGATCTCCCACCTGGGTGGACCCACACCCTACCACCTAATAGCATCCAATTTCAGGTCAAGATTTCAACATTTGAATTGGTGGGGGGCACAAACATTCAGTTTATAATGCCTGGCAAGTTGCTCTTACATGAAGCAGATGTTCTCCAGATGTCTGCTGAAGGATGTATGCACAGAAATTAATTAAACTTCAGTAAATACATGCCAGGTTGAAAAAGAATCATTTTCAAACACTTCACAAAATTCAATCAATTATTTTTATCTGATGAAATATTAGTCCCTTATTAATTACTGTTCAGGACAAGGGAACATCTTAAAAATATTGAATCATCCCATGAGTGTTCTTATGAACAGGAAACAAATATGTATGTATATATTATATATGTGTATATATAATATATATAATAGAATACATATAATACATAAATATATATAAAAGTAAATATGTATATGTTATATAAATATATATTTAATATATATGTTACATATATTAAATATATAACATAATAACATGTATGATGTGTATATAATATATGAAATATATTTAATATGTAAATATTTTTATTAAAAAATATATGTGGTGGTGCCTGGCTGGCTCGGTCAATGGAATGTGCACTCTTGATCTCAGGGTTGTGAGTTCGAGCTCCATGTTGGGTGTGGAGATTACTTAAAAAATAAAATCTTTAAAAAAATATATACATATATATACACATACACATATATACATATATATATATGTATTTCCCCCATTTGCTGAGGTCTTCATTAATGTCCCTCAGTGATAGTTTTCAATGCAGAGACTGTGTGTATTTTCTCAGATTACTACATAATGTATATATTCATACACCAGAGTACCTTTCTATGATGAACTGGAAATAAAAGATAAACAACCAAACAAAAAGCTAATTATCCATGACAGATAGTTGAAAATGTTATGCTATGAGGTATTCTTGAGAGATATGATAATTTTGAAATGTTCCCATTTCTAAAGTATGAATATTCTGGTAACATTTTAGGTTGCCCTTCTTTCTGCTTTTCATTGAGCAACTGATAAAAGTTTTATCCAAATTCCACTGAGCCAGTTTACAAACTTGGTTTGCATGGGTGCTCTTGAGGTACACATTTTCCTTCTCTTGAATTGAAATTCACTGTTATTCAAGCATACTCAAGACTGCAAATTTTCAAAGTTGGTTTGCATGAAGAGTAAAGCAACTAAGCTTGGAAAGGAGTCCAAGCAGAGTCAAATATTCAAAATTATCAATAGAAAAACCTAATTTGCATTCCTAGAAAAAAGTATTATTGTTACTATCCCAGGAAATTTTAATTTTGGCATAAAATATAACATTATTCTTTTATATTATGCTTGGATTTCAAACATGAATTCACTGCTATAGGACTGATCAGTAGTTCTATAATCACAGGACTATTATTTATTGAGTAATTATTATATACAAAGAAGCTAGCCAGGTTCTTTACAGGCATTGTCTAATTTATTTCTCATGGTAACTCTGCAAAGTAGCTATCATGATTGCCATATGATAGATTTAAATCCGATATACTCATGAACACCTAGCAATAACTCTGTCATTAATCTTTAAGGTCAATGATCTTCCATCACATTATGCAAATATAAAGGAGAATATTTTGATTGCGAAAATTTAAATATCTGAATTTTCAACGAAACACTAGCTTTAGTAATTTCTATTTAAAACACTCGTGAGTGTATTTCTAAAATGGCGTTTAATCATGCACTTTAAAAGATCAAACACTCTCAAATAAATCAAAATAACCAAACTCACATTTCCCAGGAAACACTCAAATAGTGATTGAAAAGTGTAAAGAAATCTGTGAAAAACCAAGAGTATGACTCAGTGTTTCCCAGAGAAATGTTAATGAAAATATCTTCTCATCCATAACTCTAACATAAATCCTAATTAAAATCCAAGTTGCATATGCTGTCTTGTTAAATGATGATGAACTGTCTGAAATTTCTTTGAAGTTCGGGTTGTTAGAAACAAGATTGCCTATTTAATGCCTGTAATATAAAGTAGTAATTCTCTGAATTCTGAACTGCTCTTAAGAGAATATAGCTCTAATAAAATATTTTGCATTATCTCTATAAACTGGTATCTCCTACCCTCTCATTTGTGTTAAAATTAGAATAAATCAGACATCTACATCTTGTAGTAACAGACTAGGTAATTCAAGCCAACCCCCTTACTGAAAACAAGTTAAAATTTGCATGATTAAATAAAACGTCTTAAAAAAATTTTAAGGCTAAAATCATATTTAGAGATTGCAGTACTAAAACCAATGAGAAAGTGATGATCCAGGTAGGTAGACCAGTAAGATATGCAGCACCCAAAGCAGCTTCTTCCCTGGGACATTTTCCAATGTGGAGAGAACTGGTGTGGCTTGCCCAACACCATGGTGTAAGGAGGCAAATGTCAAGCCCCAGTGTCTGCTAAAGGTGGGCAATTTGACAGATTCTCCCTAATATTTCCCTCCCTCTGTGGGTTTCACTCTCAGGTGAGGCATGAGACAAAAGGAAATTCAGACTTGCAGGACCATGCAGCCCACCTCCACAACATCTAAACAATTCAGAGAACATCAGGTCTTCGTGAATGAAATAATATGAGATTCTAATGTCCATAGGCATCTGCCCTAGAGGAAGAGGCCATTAACTCCAACATCATTTTATTACTATAAGTAGTTTCTTTTCAACTATAATGACCAGTTCACAAAGATGACCAAGCACATAAAGAAAGAAAGAAGAAGCCACTGGTAAGACCAAGGAGAAGTAACAGTCACTAGAAAGAGACCTTGCAAAAACTGAGATAGTGTCATGATGAGACATATATGATAACCCAACTATTTTGGAAGAATGTACAAAGAACTATAAAAAAAGAGATTGAAAATTTCTGCAGAGAGTGAGAAACTGTTAAAACAGGGGTAAAAGAAACATCATAAAAGACCAAAGAGAAATTCTAGATCAAGGGGTGCCCGGATGGCTCAGTCATTAAGCATCTGCCTTCGGCTCAGATCATGATCCCGGGGTCTTCGGATCGAGCCCTGCATCGGGCTCCCTGCTCGGCAGGAAGCCTGCTTCTCCTTCTCCTGCTCCCCCTGTTTGTGTTCCCTCTCTCGCTGTGTTTCTCTCTGTCAAATAAATAAATAAAATCTTTAAAAAAAAAAAAAAAGAAATTCTAGATCAGAGGATCACAGGAATAAAAAGAAAAAAGAACTGATGAGTCGCGCTGAAGGACAGATTACATAAAGCTGAAGGGAAAAGGAGTGAGTATCAACACAGGTGAGAAGAAACTGTACATAATGTGTCATGGAAAGGTACCAGAAGAGAATATAAAAACAGCATTAGAAATAGGGAAAGCCATATAAGAATTTCTAAAATGTGCTTTATCTCCATGCCTGGGACATGAAGCTATCAGACAATGAGATAAACAAACAAGGAAGAGAAACAGAGCCAAAGGCATTTGAGATAATGGAAATACAAAAGGTAGCACTTAAGACAATGAGGAAGAGTATATGCAAGAAAATACAGAAATAAGAATCTCCAAAATGTGGAAATTGTAAGGAAGGTCCAAAAATTATTCCAGAAGTGTAAAGAAACTATGTAACAAAATGATTTGTTTGATGTATTGGCTTAACCATCCATTAGATACAGAAGAAAGGAGACTTCAGGGAATAGAATGTAGGTCTGGGAGAAAAATATTCAGAAGGAAGCTTGAGAATGAAATTAAGTGCAAATACAAACAAAAGGGGTAAACATGGGGTCACAAGGATAAAGTCTAAGCTATATGCAATTTGACCACCAATAGAAAAGGAGGCAGAAAATACAATGTTGGAAGAGGTCATGATGAAGCATTCTCAGAACTTAAGAAAATCACCCTTGCAAAAGTAAAAGGTGATTAAGTTATTCCAATCAGATAAAAGAAAAGAATGCAATACCTCACTGCGGAAACTCTAAGGAAATCAATCTTAAAAAATCATGGGAATGGGAATGAGATATAGGGAATGTATTATTTTCAAAGAAGTAACTCTTAAAAGGACAGCTAACTTCTGTTGGACTCCAGAGAAGAGGAGAAGAATTTCTCTAATGACTGGAAAGAAATAACTGAAAATTAAAATTCAGCAAGGATATTCTTCAAAAGGAAGGAATCATAAAGACACTTTCATCAAGTTATCTGAGGGTTTCACCAAAATTCACATGCTCTGAAAACATATTTTAGATCATCATTCGGTTTGTTTGTTTGTTTGTTTGTTTTAAGAGAATGCTCACACATAAAGTTAGAAGCATAAGAGTAAGGAGGAACAAGTAAATGATGTGGCTGTGAGGAAATCAAAATTAATGTAGACTAAATCAAATAAACACATTTCCTATGAGATTCCTAAACAAACACACAAAATCAAATGGCAGTAAGAGAAGGTAAGTTAGGTGGATGAATATAGAGGTATAATATACTAATTAGGTATATTTCCAGAGAAGTGGAAATCATATTAATTAAAATTAGTGATTATATTAAGGGCCCCTGTTGTAATTTCTAGCATTCTCATTAAAAGATTACAGTCAAAATGTTTTAATTTATAACATAGTGGGAGGGGGGAGGAAAGCAACTAGATGATTTAAAAAATGAGCAATTCACAGGAAAGCAAGAAAGGAAAATATAGAAGTGAATTAATAAAAGCACGAATTTAGGATAGAAGACTTAAACCCAAATATATCAAAAAGGAAATGTAAATATAAGTGGATCTACAGTTAAAAAAGCAAAGAGCGTCAGACTTTGATATGTACTACCTATAACACACAATTAAGGGGCACCTGGGTGGCTCAGTCATTAGGCTAATCTGCCTTTGGCTCAGGTCATGATCCCAGGGTCCTGGGATCAAGCCCTGCATCCGGCTCCCTGCTCCGCGGGAAGCCTGTTTCTCCCTCTCCCACTCCCCCTGCTTGTGTTCCCTCTCTCGCTTTGTCTCTCTCTGTCAAATAAATAAATAAAATCTTAAAAAAAAACCCAAAAACCTTACAATTAACACATGAGTCAGCAGAAAGGCCAGAAGTAAAAACATGGAAATGATACACAACTCAATTACTAAAAATGTAGCAATGTTAATATCGAGCTAAATAGACATTAAGGCATGAAGTACCACCAGAAATAAAGGATCACATCATAATAAGAATTTCAATTTGTCACAATGTATAAAAATTCTAGAAATTATCTCCTAAATCAATAAGCACATAAAACGTGCAAAATAAAAGTACAGAAAAATATAAACAAAGAGGAGAAAACTCCATAACCATCATGGGAAAATTTAAGAGACTCTAGTAAATGATAGAAAATGCAAACTATTGATAAAGTCATAGAATATATGCACTATGCAATTCAACAACCTGAGTTGTTAGATGTATATAGAATATTGCTACTAACTGCTGCAAAATAATTTCCTCAAGGATGGGAAACACATTGACAAGAAATAAAATTAAATAAATGTAACTAGGAAAAGCACATTCGGAAACTCAAGAATTGCCTCTGCTAAAATTCACAAGTCAAAGAAAAACTCATAATGGAAATCACATAGTATTTCCTATGTACCATGGAAGTATCACCCAATTTGTGGAATGCAGCTAATGCACTCCTTGAGGAAAATTTACAAGTATGTATTAACATATTAGAAAATGAGGGTATTGGAACATTAATAAAATAGGCTTCTGTTTCAAGAAGACAATAGGTAAAACAACAGTAACATTAATGAGAAGGAAGTAATAAAGATAAGAACAGTAATTAATGAGAGATGGCTGGGTGGCTCAGTCAGTTAAGTGAGCGACTCTCAGTTTCGGCTCAGGTCATGATCTCAGGGTTGTGAGATTGAGCCCGCATCAGGCTCTGCGCTCAGCACAGAATCGGCTTGAGATTGTCTCTCTCCCTCTCCGTTTGCCCCTTCCCCTACTCATGCTCTCTCTATCTATCTAAAATAAAGAAATAAAAATCTTAAAAGAATAGTAATTAATGAAAATTAAGTCAACATATAATAGAGTGAAAAAGAAAACCAAAAATTGGTTCCTTGAAAAGTGTAATCAAAGATATAAACTGATGAGTTTTATTTATTTTTTTAATTTTTTTTTAAGATTTTATTTATTTATTTGAGAGAGAAAATGAGAGAGAGAGAGCAGGAGAGGGGGCAGGGTCAGAGGGAGAAGCAGACTCCCCACCGAGCAGGGAGCCCGGTGCGGGACTCGATCCTGGGACTCCAGGATCATGACCTGAGCCGAAGGCAGTCGCTTAACCAACTGAGCCACCCAGGCACCCGATGAGTTTTATTGATAAAGTGAAAAGGCATACATATTTGGGGCATTCAAAATAGAACGCCACCATACACTTGTAGAAGTAAAAAGATAAAAGAAATGTTCTGATCACAGAACATTTAAAAGAAACGGAAAGACTTCCAAAAACATATAGCGTAACAAACTCAGAAATAAACAGAAAACCAGAACGAGGTTGCCTGGGTGGCTCAGTCAGTTAAGTGTCTGCCTTTAGCTCAGGTCATGATCCCAGGGTCCTGGGATCAAGTCCCACATTGGGCTCCTTGCTCAGCAGGGAGCCTGCTTCTCCCCTCTGCCACTCCCCCTGCTTGTGCTCTCTCTGTCAAATAAATAAAATCTTAAAAAAAAAAAAAGAAAAGTAAAAAGAAAACCTGAATGATTCCATAGCCATTTAAGATACTAAACTGGGTGTCAGAACTCATGCCACAAAGAAAACTCAATGCAGAAATGGCTGCACTTATCATCTGGGAAACATTAGGAAGAGATATTCTCGAACTTGAACTTTCAAGTGTGTGTAAGAAAAGGACATATCCTTCCATGTGTCATATGAGAGTATACCATGCATCCCAAACCCAGAAAAAAAATGATAAGCCAACAAGCCAATCATGAACAATGTTCAGCAACATCTGAAAAGCACAAGAATATACCACTACCAAGTTGGGTTTACCCCAAGTCACAAACTTGTATTAACATTAGAAGATACAAAGAGATATTGTTTAAATGTTGGAAACATTGTCTTTACAGCCAGAAGCAAAAAAAGAAATACTCAAATCTTTGTGTCTTTTTGGCGGTTACTGTACCAAGGTGAGAAAAACAAACATGTATAAAGATCGAAAAGGAAGTATCAAAATTGTTTTTACTCATAGATGATATTAGCGTGTATGTAGGAAATCTCAGATAACATAATTTAATAAATCTGCTGGCTATAAAATTGATTAAACAAAAACTGTGTTTTATATTCCAGCAATAACAGGCAATAAAGATTGCCAGGTTTGCCAAAACCCAAAGAGGGGTTGTCATGAGCCCTGGTTCCCAGGTCCCAGCTGTGATATGGTGGATTTAACTCCTCCCAACCTGATGCATGAACAATTGGCTAATAACTTCTCAAGCCCCTAATAATTCGCTGCGAATTACACCAGCAATGGAGGTTTCTGTGTAAAAAAAAAAGATTTAACAAAATAAACATTAGAATAGTTCTGAATACTATTCCTACAAATCAGTGACACAAAATGTGTAAAAGACGTCTATTTGAAACATTAGAAAATATTACGGAGAAAAAAATAAAAACACCTAAATAAGTTATAAGGATATGCCATTTTTGTGAATGGGTCTATTAAATACTGAAAGATGTCTAGGAAGCCTGACTGGGCCAAGAGATTAAGTTCTTAATTAAATATCAGATGTTTTCCCAAGGGGAGATTCTAAGGTGTAAACGAAAACGCAAAGTTTGAAAAATAGCTCAGATACTCTTAAAAAAGGACAAGAAAAAAACATGTTATACTATATATTGTAAATTATTATAAAATATGTTTATGAAAATATGATATTGGCATACAGATAGACAAAGCAACCAGCAGCAATACAGTATACATTTTTTTTTCAAAAAATGATACTGTGATGTCGAATTCTCTATATGGAAAGATAAATTGTAACCATTATCCATACAAGACAAAAATGTCAAGTCTATGTGAATTTTAATATAAAAATTTAAAAAAAACACGTGTGTTGAAGATACTCTAGAAAGATATGCTCTTATATTTGGGGAGAAAAAAATATCTTCTTCCTTTCTTTCTTTCTTTTTAGGAAAAGACATCTTAAAATCCCAAAAATATTGTAAAGTCAATAACCAACTTTAGGAACAGTAGCTCATGAAAAGCCACCCTTAAAAACAGTGAAAGGCACACCAGAGGATAGAAGATTTTTTTGCAACATGTATAATTGTGGAAGCTCCCTAATCAAAACAAATCGATAAGAAAAAGATAAACAACCTAATACAAAAACATGACAGAAAGCTCACCAAGAGCGCCTGGGTGGCTCAGTTGGTTAAGCAACTGCCTTCGGCTCAGGTCATGATCCTGGAGTCCTGGGATCGAGTCCCACATCGGGCTCCCTGCTCAGCGAGGAGCCTGCTTCTCCCTCTGACCCTCCCCCCTCTCATGTACTCTCTCTCATTCTCGCTCTCTCAAATAAATAAATAAATCTTTAAAAAAAAAAAAAAAAGAAAGCTCATCAAACAGGAAATACAAATGGCCAAGAGATAAACGGACATACCTCAACCTCAGGAAACAACAAATGATAAACATGGGGAGTTTCCATGTACAAAACACTCGACAGGAAAACAAAAATGAAATTCCCATACTGCCAAATATTGGTGCAGACTGCAAGCTGCTGGTGAAAACATGGATTTCCATCTTGGAAAATGGCTTGGTCTTAAAGTAGATTTAAAGCAGCAATTCCATAATGGGCATGTGCCTCAGAAGACCCATGCTCTTGAGAAATGAGGGTGTATTTCCAAGAATGGTTGCCACGTTAAAAGTTTGTAATAGCCAGGGCTGGAAATAACACACATACGTATTAACGATGAAATGGGAAAATACAAAATAATGTATCCACACAATGGAATATACAGGAATGGAAACGAGTGGAATAGATCTACATGTAGGAACATATATGGATTTTAAACACCATTGTGCCTAAAAATAACACATCTGGAAAGAATACAAAGCTCCATGCATTTAAAGTAAAATTTAAATGTGATTCGGCAATGCCTATATAGATGTGGGGAAAATATAAGGAAAAAGCAGGGAAGTGATTTGCATAAAAGTCAGAATACTGGTTATCCCCTGGGTGGGGAAGAAGATATGACCCAGCTAAGAAAAGAACAGGCGCTTCTATGAGGTTGGAGACATCCTATTTCTTGACATGATGGTGGGAACAGGACTATCTGTTGATGTTTTCACGTTGCACTGAATACTGATGCTGCATGAGCTTTTGTTTCTGCGTGTTATATTTCAAACACAGGTGTTTTATTGTTCAATCAGTGTCAATTTAATTGCAGCACGAACGTTGACCAATTTGCCTTATAGATCTATTGTATTCCTTCATATGGTCCCATTATTTGTAGCTTCTGACGGGTGTCTTTCAATTACCCATTCTGCCACTGAAGACAATACCGAGAGAAACATGGCCAGAACAGATACCAGGAAATCCCTACATCTGCACAGTTTCCTACAAAATCAGCAGTTGAGGGCCCTGAATCCACTCATTCCCAGATATTATGGTGAAATGGAGCTGTCCATTCACACAAGCCATGTCTCTACTCACCTCCATAGCACTGGCTGAGGCTTATCTGGGAGTTAGTTGTTTCTGATTGCACGTCTGCATGTACAATGACGTACCAGAACTCGCTACAGGTCTATAGCAATTGCTACTGTATCTCTAGCAATGTATCTGGCCACATGAAATATTCAGAGTTATCTGTACACAGATGGTAATATGCAATTTTTAATTACTCAAAACATTTTGGGGGGAAAAGGCTAAATTCAATGGAAAGCAGATTGGCTAGATTTTAAACACCGAGCAGGTACCTGCATTTGATTATCGGCGACGGTGTGACTGGGCCAAATTAGGTTGAAGATGCATGAAATAATCAGGAACCACTTCATTCAATAGACTTTTAAAAGGTGAGGATGCAAAATGAGCATTGTGACAATCAGCAGGGTAGAAATCAGAGCTCCCAATGAGTGCCGGCCCTTAGAATAGCCAATTTTGGACGCCGTGTGTGTGAAACTTAGGTTGTGCAAAGCATTTTGATTTTCTCTTTTCAATGTGCCTTAAGAGTGATTTCAATCAAGCCTTCCATTTAGTGGTAGCTGTAGCTTGTTTTTGAAGTAAAAGTGCATTAGACAATGTGGCCACTGATCTTACTCCACAAAACCTTGGCTGTGTTGAAACATAAATCCCTCTTTAAGGATTAAAACTTGCCTCATACCAAGATATTGAAAAATAAATTACTATGGGCTCTGAAGAGATTTGAATGAGCAGAAACACAAAAGGTTCAAGCAATCTTCTTTATTATAATTAGTGTATTGCCAACACAGTGACTGATTTGTATATAATCATGCTCATTTGAGTATATAATTTGATACACCTGCTAGATTATTCCAGCCTACCTACCTAAGAGTCAGCACTCATGTGCCTTCCATATTTTTACTATTACTTATATTAAACTATTTCTCAACTAACATCGTCCTTCTGTATGTGAATGGATACATAAACTGGGGGCCCATCCAGACAATGGAATATTATTCAGCACCAAAAAGAAATGAGCTATCAAGCCATGAAGGACACAGAGGAATCCCAAATGCAAACTGGTAAGTGAAAGAGGCCAATCTGAAAAGGCCTCATACCTTTTGTATGATTGTGTATGTATGTGTAGTATGAGTCCAACTCTACCACACTCTACAAAGGGAAAAACTATGGAGACAGTGAAATGATCCGTGGTTGCAAGAGATAAAGGGGAGAGAGGCATGAATACGCAGAACACAGAGGATCTGTAGGGCAGGGAAACTATGTATGATATTTTAATGATGGATACATGTCATTGTACATTGGCCCAAATTCCTAGACTAGCAACACCAAGAGTGAACCCTAATATACATGATAGGCTCTGGGTGATGATGTCATGCCAATGGGGGGTTCATCCTTGGTAAGAAATGAGCTACTCTGGTGAGGATGTTGATGAACACAGAGGCTGTGCATGTCTGAGGGTGGAGGGCATATAAGAAACTGTTGTATCTTCCTCTCAATTTTATTATAAGCCTAACATTGCTCTAAAACAATACATTCTTAAAAAAGACATAAAGAACTGAATACCAGACTTTGGAGGATAATGGAGATCTGAAGAAAACACAAGTAAATCTCCTATAATCCCTGAAAACATATTGACTATTATGAGAATTTTTTTTAAAAAATGGCATATAGGGACACCTGGGTGGCTCAGTTGGTTAAGTGTCTGCCTTTGGCTCAGGTCATGGTTCCAGGGTCCTGGGATGGAGCCTCATGTTGGGCTCCCTGCTCAGCAGGGAGTCTGCTTCTCCCTCTCCTTCTGCCACTCTCCCTGCTTGTGCTTTCTCTCTCTGTCAAATAAATAAATAAAATCTTTAAAAAAATAAAAATTTTAGGGGCACCTGGGTGGCTCAGTTGGTTAAGCGACTGCCTTCGGCTCAGGTCATGATCCTGGAGTCCCTGGATCGAGTCCCGCATCGGGCTCCCTGCTCGGCGGGGAGTCTGCTTCTCCCTCTGACCCTCCCCCCTCTCATGTGCTCTCTCTCTCTCATTCTCTCTGTCTCAAATAAATAAATAAAATCTTTAAAAAAAATAAAAAATAAATAAATAAAAATAATAAAATAAAAAAATAAAAATTTTAAAAATGGCATGTCTATTACATAAACAGGGATGCTAGGAAAAAAGACTTTGGAAAAGTTCTTAGATTTTATTTTACATATAAAAAATAAAATTTTATCTTATCACTTTATAAGATTTTAAAAATTCCAAAAAATTTTTACTGGCTAGAATTAAAAATTAAACAAAGTTAATTTCCTAGACAGTAATACAAAAAAAAAAAAAGTAGGTAAAAGTATGTGAGAAAGTTAAAAAAAAACAAAAAACAAAAAACAAGAAGTTTAAATATCTGAGTTCTAGAATTTGGGAGATTTTTCAAAGACAAGAGTATAAAGATCAGATGGGAGGAAATTGCCAAGAAAAAAACAATAAATTGGAATATTTCCCAATACCATGTGAAATAAGTCTCCAAAGGGAGACCTGTCTGTCATAAAAAAAAAAAAATAAGACTCATACCTGCACACACCACCCTGAAATTTCTGAATACCAGAAGGTCAAGCCAACGATCCTAAGTATTTCAAAAAATAAAAACTGCACACAAATTAAATGAATCATAAGAGAAGTAGAATCAGAATTATATTTTAAAACAAGACAATGGACATATTCATTCTGACTTTCGTGCATTTGCTATTTCAAACATTTAGTTCTTTGATTCAACACGTCTTTGTGGAAGGCCTTCCAGTTTCCAAGGAAAGATTTAGCCCCTGAGGTTGAGGCAGACTATAAACCAATCACGTTGGGTCGAACAGACAATAAATATATTAACAAGCAACTACATAGCACATGACAGGAATAGGGTGAGGGAGGGGAGGGTTGGGGGAACCTTCCTCCAACGAGGCACCTGCTATCAGGTGAGGTGGAAAAAGGATCACCTCTGGCCAGGTAATGCAGCCCCACAGGTATAGGGCTTCCTGAGCAAGTCCAGGGCTGAACGCCAGGGTCTATCAGTTCCCTTAGCCTCTTGCCTTTGCATAGTCCTCTTCTTGTGAGATGAGCACCTGACTTAGGGTGGCACACAGATCCTAGGGTAGGAGAAAGCAAGAAGAAAATGGTCCTGTATTTGCTTATTTTGCAAGGGAGCAGTATCAGAGGAGATGAGGTTTGTCTTGCAGACTGCGTCCTTGTTTGCTCCCCTCAAGGCTTCATCAAACATGGCGGAATCACCCATCTCCCGGGTGAGACAAGTAATGGGAGAGTGGAAAGCCTCCTCCCTACGTCTGATGTCCTCCTTATTCCTCAAAGGCAAGGCAGACCTGCAGCCCCATGCTGCCCATGGCTGCCGGTCATGCTTGGAGTTTCCTCAAGCTGGTGTGTTCTCGCACCAGCAAGATGGAAATCGATGAGGTGGAGATTCAGAATTCCCAGGTGCAGAAACCTGCGAAGAAATAAGTCTCTGCCTCGGGAGGCAGGATTCAGAGGAAGACGTGGAGATTATATCCCCATCAGCGCTAATAACAGTAAACAAGTCTGAATGATGCCAACCACTGATTAAAACCCCCAAGAAGACACGTAACATCCACTGGGGCTGATAATGCCAATGAGTTATAATTGAAAGGGATGATAAAGACGCTAATACTCATGTGTGCAACGTGGAGACAGCCTTCCTTCTGTTTGCTTTATTTTACCTTTGCTTTAATATCCTGAGAGTGGCACAATCTGATTCCATTTAATGAATGAGGGAAGAGGCAGGAAAAGAGGAATTTAATACATTTTGACCAGTGGGATTATTTGACAATGGAGGGTCTATCTCTGGAGAGACAGGGTTTTGTGTGTGAGGGATGCTAATATCCCCCTTTGCTCCTGGTACCTCCTAAAGCTGCAAACAGGATGCTATGAACAGGGTAACACATCCGAAATGCTCACTCTTGGCCAGGCAAACCTCACCAGCATGTACAATCTAATTATCTTCAGCGCTGGATCTTATGAAGCATAGAGAAGCAAACAAACAAAGGTTTTAGAGACACAGAAAGATGAAGTAATATGTCCATGAGCTAAGATCACAAACAGAGCTAGATGTGCCCAAGCTGTGACTCATATCCAGGGAGTGTCCAGGGACTTGATTCATATCTAGGGAGTTCAGGATCTGTGCTCTCTGCTCTTCATCAAAGCTACCATCTGGTAGCAGCTTGATGGGCACCAATAAGCATCCCCTATATTCTAAGGCTCAAGACCACGAGTGACATTATGGAACAGATGACTCTATTGTTGGGGGGTGTTTTGTGAATTGAGGGATGTGTAGCAACATCCTCGATCTCTACTCTGTCATTGCCATTCCCAAACCTCAAGCTGGGACAACCAAACATATTTCCAGACATAGCCAAATGTGCCCTTGGAAGCAAACTTGCCCCCAGTTGAGAGCTAATGCTGTGGAATAATCATCTAATAAATGAGTAAGACAATGCTTTCACTTAGAGCATGTTGGCACTGTTGACTTTTGGAATCAGACCATCCTCTGTGGGGGCTGTCCTGTGCATTGCAGGGGCTCAGCAGCAGCCCCGTCCTGCACCCACTAGATGTTAGTAGCCTTCCCCGCTCTCATAGTGACAACCAGAAATGCCTTCTGTCCTGTGGGAAGTGCAATCGTCCATGGGGGAGGAGAGCCAAGGATTTTAATCAAGAGACTAGTTCATCCATGCCAGACCTGCTAACACAGTTGAGGCTGGCTCTGCAATCACTGGCCCATCAGGCTCATACAGGTTTTGTCAGACAGAGAAAAGAACATGGTAGAGGTTGAAGATACTGGAGGGCTTCTGAAGAGAGGATGCTGTGAACCATGATGATGTAGAGCCAAAGGTGAACCTCCTAGGAAGAATCATTCTTTGGTCATCTAGAAATTGTCCTTGCTTAAGAACACCACCCCTAGGGCCAGGTGGGTGTTAAGAGAATAGATCCATCTGAAGATAGCCATGGGTGAGAACATTCAACAGAAGAGAGTTAACCCAACTCCAACAAACGGCAGTTGGTGGGACCCACGACAGGACCCTGGAAATTATAGATGCATCCAAAGTAAAATTCAGCCGTAGACACCCATCACCCTCAGAAAGCAGTGGCATCAGATTTTAACTCTGCCAGCCTTGTGAGAGTTTTGTTGTTTCCTCAAATTTCCTCCCTCCTCTTGGTGAGGGGATGAAGCCAACATCACCCTCCTTTCTTGCTGAATAGTTGCCCCGACTGTGGTTGGCCCAGAGACTGAGAAAACCTTACACGGGAGGAGACATTGGAAACATTGCAATCAAGCGAACTGGATTGTTACAATCTGGGAATGCCCAGAATTGCTATGCCTCATGCCTCATATTTCAGCCAAACGGGAGGGAGAAGTCTACAGAGTGCACTGAAAATGCAAACCACGGAAAGAATCATTTCACTTCCCACTTATGCTATGCTGAATGATGTTGGTCTGAACCTTACTGGAACCCATCTCTTGGTCTCCACCTCCAGGACCCTGGAGAACTACTGGACTTCTAATATTTTACACCAGAAACTCATCAAGTGTTGAGGCTGGAACAAGACAACCCACGAGGTCCCTGGAATCTCATTCTGTCTTTAACTCTCTTTTTAACAAAACAATAATAAAGATTACATATCCTCAGCCCAAAGCAAAGTGGTGGATGCATTCTGTGTTTTGCCATGGAGAAACTTGTCAGCAGGCCTACCCACTGGACTTTGGAGGATAAGGATGAGTTCGTGTTGGCCCTTCTTGGAGATGCTTAGAAGATCCATAGGGATAGTGAGGGTGTCAGCCTGGTGGGAAAGGTCTCTGACCTCCTGGCCAAGCCCTGTAGAATGCAATAACCCCAATGGGACTTGTAGACAATTGTCACCTGTTTGCAACATGGTAATTACAATGAAGAAGATTGGCACGGCTATATGGCAGATGGAAGACACATTCACTGTATTGTGGCAATCCTTGTGGGTTAAACATACTCATCGCTGTCTGAATACCAATGATGTTAGAAGATGTATGTACTGATAGTGGTAAGAAAGTCAGTATATCAATAATGCCAAAAATTATATGTTCTTGGACACTGGTCTTCCCCAATATTTTGATGTTTTATAATACTTTTGATAATCCTGTTTGATATTATTTCTGCTTCAATAAGCTTTGTAACTGCTCATCCAATGAATGAGTAAATACTTTTAATAATCCCTCTCAATTTAGCCATATTTTTAAAGATTTCATTTATTTATTTGAGAGAGAGGGCAAGAGAGAATGAGCAGGGGGAGAGGCAGAGGGAGAGGGAGAAGCAGACTCCCCGCTGAGCAAGGAGCCCGATGTGGGACTCGATCCCAGGACCCTGGGATCATGACCTGAGCCGAAGGCAGACGCTTAACTGACGGAGCCACCCAGGTTCCCCAACTTAGCCGTATTTTTACAAGACTTTCTCCACCCTCACTTGCTAAACTGAAGGAACTCCCTTGGTTAAGTAAATGAATCCTATTTAATAGAAAATAATGTCCCATGAAGGCACTGGCCTCTTCTTCCCTTGGGGAACTTTATGTACAATTGTGCTTCTAGGTGCATAAGGCAATCCGATGCTGTAGAAAGCTGCACCCATTTATTTATAAAAATAAATTAAAAAAAAAAGAACATGCTGATTATACAGGGGCTAGGATCAGACAGCGTCTCCGTCGGTATAAAGAAAAGATCAAAATGCAATCAGATGTCTAAAGGTGATCCAGAATTGCAGTTTTGCCGGAGCCCCCTGCAGATGAGAGCATGACGTAGACACGTGGGATTATAGCTTCTCTGTCGTCATTGCCCTTGGGGAATTTTGTGTTGCTGCCAAGTTTGATTTCAGCTCTGTTTTCTGCCTGCCCCCATCACTTAGGTGCTGGAAGATGACAGAGGGTGAAGGGTCTGCTTCCACACAGAGATAACTGGAGATTTGTACATTTGCAGGTGCAATGTCCCAGGGATCGAGTGGTGTGCACCTGCCCTCAGAGATGACAGCAAGAATCCATGTCTTGTTCTCTTAATGGAGAGGGACGCAGAACCATGGAAGAACACAGTTAATTATTGCATAGATAATAATGTCCCCTTAAATATATATTGTGCTTCCATAAAAGCCTCAAAGGAAATGCTGTGTGGTAAGATAGTGTGGTTATTATCAGTATACTTTGTTGCTTCCGGATAAATCATGTGGGACTTGAAATTTGTTTTCTTTTAGTGTCTACTTCTTTCTGGGGGAGTGGGGGAGAGGACTACTTGAACAGAGTCAGACTCTGTGAAGATATATATGTACTATATGTATGTATATATAATATATAAAATATATACATATAGGTCTCTGTTATATATAAGTGTATATTTATATGAAACCATGTATATATTATAATAAATATATACATTATATATAATATCAAATGTTATACATATAAATTATATATACATGCATCTATAACAAAGCTTGGAAAGTTTTACATATATATTTTATGTTTTTTATATAATTATATATTATATATATTACTTCGAAATATGTATATACATATATGCATGTATATACTACATATTTTCATACTTCTATATATATATGTATATATATTCAGTATATATAGCATGCATAAATAGACAGCACATATTTTTACATATATACAGATATATATATACTATACACTTGTAGGTTCATACAGTATTATATATAGTATTATTTATGTACTATTCTATTATTGTATACACCATAGTATTATTGTATAGTATTATTGTACAGTGTAGTATTATGGTATATACTACAGTACAGTATTGTTGTATACACCATAGTATTATTGTATAGTATTATTGTATAGTGTAGTATTATGGTATATACTACAGTACAGTATTATTGTATACACCATAGTATTATTGTACAGTGTAGTATTATTGTATATACTACAGTATAGTATTGTTGTATACACCATAGTATTATTGTATAGTATTATTGTATAGTGTAGTATTATTGTATATACTACAGTACGGTATTGTTGTATACACCATAGTATTATTGTATAGTATTATTGTATAGTGTAGTATTATG
>NC_138385.1:103729272-103749290 GCF_054177405.1 Leptonychotes weddellii | reverse complement strand
TTCAATGATTTATCAGTTGCATATAACACCCAGTGCTCATCACATCACGTGCTTTATCCAAGTAAGATTTATTCAAATTCCCTTTATCTGAGAGGAAAATATAAATTAGCAATGCAGAATTAAAAAAATTAGAAGACTTGCACAAAGCAGTAGCCAGAAACAGAGCAGGAGTCGGGGAAGACAGTGGATAACCAAGTTACCAGAGGACTTTCTTAAAATCAAGCCTTTTAGGTCCAGACAAGTATTGCCAGGTGACCTCTTCCAAAGGAGAGGGTATAGACTAAAGGCATTGACTAAGAAAGGGTTTCCGTGATGTGTGGGTAGCTTCCGGGCCCTAAGAAGAAGGAGACCTTTAGCACCACATGGATTTCAATTCCATTTGTTGTCCTTTTTTTTTTTTTTTTTTAAGATTTTATTTATTTATTTTACAGAAAGAGACAGTGAGAGAGGGAACACAAGCAGGGGGAGTGGGAGAGGGAGAAAGAGGCTTCCCGCAGAGGAGGGAGCCCGATGCGGGGCTCCATCCATGGACCCTAAGATCATGACCTGAGCCGAAGGCACACGCTTAACTGACTGAGCCACCCAGGTGCCCATTCAATTCTATTTATCAGCTAGGAGCCAGATATGTAACTTTGGGCACACTTACCTACATTCTTGGAAACCCTAGTTCACCATCTCTAAATAAAGATAATAACCACTCCCTTGAGTTAGCCCTTCCACACGGCAGGTGTTTCTCCTACCACATCATGTGTAATAACAAGTTTGAGACTCCCGGAGAATCAAAGGAGTTCTGTCATGATCTCCACTTTACAGATAAGCAAATGACACCCCGAGATATTAAGTCAACGGCTCAGCCTCACACGGCTCATGAGGCCGCCAGCCAATACAGGCTTGACCACATGGGAAGGCACCCAGTAGGGCAGACGCAATTCTGGGCTGCCTCCGTCTAATCTTTGCTTTAATGCTGCATCTTCAAGTTCTCTGCACATGTTTCTAATATCTCATGGGACATTCTCCGTGTAGGAAAACTGCACATACAGAACTTGACTGTGCATCGTTTCATCACGTCCCCTATGGCGCCTTTCAAGAGCAGTTTTATTTAGATCCATTTCTCAACATGAGCACCGTTGGTGGAGTTCTATTCTTGGCTGACGCAACCCCAAGATATGAAAAAAGGACTCTGTATCATGTTAAAATGTGTTAAAATGTTTGAGGGATATGCCAAAAAATTATCTCCAGAGTTTCTGATCATTCAAAGATACCGTCAAAAACATCATGGATTTTTTTTTTTCCCTAGCAGCTAAAATGAAAAGGCATGCTGTGGTTGCATTAAAAAAAAAAAATAGCCAAAAATTGATCATGCGCTTGGCCCAACTGCTTTGAAAATATGACATTCTTGGCAATAAATAAATGCCAAAATTAATAGATGAATCTATATGGGGTATGGTTTTTTGAGAAAATTTGCCAGAAATAAGACTTGAAACACGTTATATGGTATATTTGAAATTTGCAGTTTAAATTGTCACAGTTTCATTTTAATACAGTGCAGGTAGATATGCTTGCATGAAGTGGATTCTATTGAAAAATGTGCACAATTTGCCTACTCAGTGCTTTAGAAATTACCGTGTCTCCTTGCCTTCTGTTCATGAACACACACTTTGTTTTAGGGGAGGTTTCAGAGCAGTTTTTTTTTTTCCCTTGCCCTGAGCTTTAAAGCAAACAAAAACCCAGGTAGGCCCCAACATGGTGTTGACCCAGCCCTGACTTCAGAAGCAGTTAGTTAATCAGAAGCAGTTAATTACACAAGAGGAGAAATACATATATATGTTTTTTCTTTCTTCTCTTTGCTCACTAGTGATATTTGCATGCTAGCGCTGCATGCAGCTTGAACACTCCCGTGCGTGCCTGGGCTCAGCCACCATCTGTAGAATGGTTCACGGACTGTGGTAACACTCAGCAGCTATCTAAAGGTGGTTGAAACGGGGGCGCCTGGGTGGCTCAGTCATTAAGCGTCTGCCTTCAGCTCAGGTCATTATCCCAGGGTCCTGGGATCGAGCCCCGCATCGGGCTCCGTGCTCGGCGGGAAGCCTGCTTCTCCCTCTCCCACTCCCCCTGCTTGTGTTCCCTCTCTCGCTGTGTCTCTCTCTGTCAAATAAATAAATAAATAAAATCTTAAAAAAAAAAAAAGGTGGTTGAAATGGCACAAGACTCATTACCCGCCTAAAGGAGAGAAAGTATAAAGTTCTTGATCTAAGAATCAAAGCTGCCAATCAGCTTGTTTTCTAACCGAGTTCTCTTACAATCTTTAAATGAATTTTTGACAACCTAAGACATACTGCTATTTTAAAAAAATAAATAACTATGATATTCTCGTGGTTCACGCAACCTCATCCAAATGAGGTTTGTTCACACCTCAGGAACAACAGAACATAGGATTAACATATTGGATCAACAAGAATTTTTTTTCTTGTGTATGCTTCTGGCTCTCAAAAACCAGAATCATAGACTTTAGAAGAGTAAGGTTGAATTTGTGAGAATCAGCCTTCCGACTGCAAGATGTCCTTTGTCCGTGTTTTTCTTTAAATCTCATTGTGCTCTTTTTTTAAAATTTAAATTCAATTAGCCAACATACGGCACATCATTAGTTTCAGATACAGTGTTCAATAATTTATCGGTTGCATATAACACCCAGTGCTCATCTCATCACGTGCTGTCCTTAATGCCCATCCCCCAGTTGCCCCATCCCTCCACCCCCTTCCCCTCCAGCAACCCTGCTTGTTTCCTAAAGTTAACAATCTCTTATGGCTTTTCTCCCTCACTGTGCTTTTCAAATCTACGAAGAAATGCACATGAACATACACCTTGGCCTTTCTTGTACATGTACTCCCTGTGTATGCTGCACAATTACTTCCAGCTCTGGGTGAATTTGAGACCCTTCCCAGTGTGCCTTGCACACGATAGCTGTCACTGGAAGGGAACAAGAAACGGGAGTGAGGGGTTGGTCTGTGGAATTCGGCAGAAGTGCAGGAAGTCACAGCTTTGCACTCAACCTGGCGCCTTCACCCTGGGAAGACTCGACCACAGTGATCAAACTCAGAGAACATACCGTTCAGCAGGGACAGGTCTTAATCAGCCACGGGAAGTAGAGCAAGAAGATTAAAAAGGCAAAGACGTTGGTATTGACCATCCCCACCCAAGCAAGGCCAATGGAGGAGGTTGTCCAGGCTGTACACGGAGCTCTCCCGTCCTCGCCACACCCTCCTCCCTAGAATAGAGGCAACACCTGCTGGCTGGCCACAGAGCGCCTCCCTGTCCACCAGCTGCACAACTCTGCGATTCAGCTTCCTTAAATTCTCTGAAGGCTGTGTCTGATGAAAATGAGATCCCGCTGAGAATGGGCTGACCCCATATGACGTCTCATTTCTGCAAAGAATAACATGCTGGCATTCAGTTTCCTAGAGAAAAGCTGGACGTTGATAGTCTAGACCCCATGCTACAGTCTTTGTTGAGGTATCAGTGCTGCTTCCTGCTCTCTGTGTAATTTGGAGCATGTTCCTCGGTTTATTTAATCCTCGGTTACCCGAGAAAGAGAAAAGCAGGCCTTGGTACCTGGTTGGTGGCCAGGGGTTACCACATAAGCACGGCTGGGAGCTGGTGCAGCCCACATAACCAGGCTGTGGTGCTCTCTTCTGGAATATAAATATTTCATGAACAGCAACATCAGGCAAGAACACTGAGGGACACTCAGCGATTCTCTGCCAGCTACAGTATCCAGCTTTCATCTAATTTTTCCCCCCTTTTGGATAAGCAATCATAGAATTACCCTACTTCCTAAGAGTTTCCACTCCAAAACCATGCCTAGCTTCCTAGGATTCTCCCTAAAGTCATTTCATAGAAGCCCACATCCGGTAAGTCCTTCCGACTTCCTCTTTCTGAGCGCCCCGTACGGTGTGCATTCTCCCTTCTTGCAAAGAGTCAATAAAGCCAACTTGATTCAAATAGGAGGATGTATCTAGTAGTCTCTGTTTGAAGAGCGCTAATATATGACCTGGGAAAATAAAGATGCCGTGGGAAGTCGTTGGAAGTTACCAAGTAGATGACGAGCATGACGTTTTCCTTAGGACGTCAGCCTCTGGAGGAATGTGTGAGCCAGCATGTGCATCCCTACTGTGCGCTGGGCACAAGAAAATGTGTCTCCGCCCGCAGAGCCAATGGGTTTTCACAAATGGCTGTAAGCTCACCCAGAATGATTCAACCTGCTGAGGACATCTCACTCAACATTCTCTGACAATCCAACTTTCTCTCAAATGTTGACATTTCAGTTAATCAGAACATGTAACCTACACAGCCCAGAGCATGGGCATCAACATCGTTGCTGACATTATTCTACTGCTAACATTCACACACCCTGGACACCTCACACAGCTTCTGCAATTGTGTGATATTAAGGCAAAGGACTAATTAGAAAAGGGGTATAAGAGCCCTGAGGTTGTATAAGAAGGTTTTATATACATATCCCTCCTAAAGTAACAAACCCTCCTAATGGCCATCATGAGGCTCTGCAGTTAAACCACATGGATTCTAAACATATCTGCAAAGATGACCAGCCAGGCTGTCAGTGAGAAGGCGCTCAACCCCTCTGAGCCTTGCAGTAAATGTCTGGTAAAGGAAAGCAAATAGAGTCTTCCCTTTAGATGGGATTGAGTGGGACATCACAAGCAAAGATCTTTACAAAGGGACTCGGTGAAAGACAGAAAGCCATCGTTATCATTACTGTTCTTGGGATCATTATGAAACCCCTGAGGGAATAGATTTTTCCTATTTTTTTTTAAAGATACTATTTATTTATTTGACAGAGACACAGCGAGAGAGGGAACACAAGCTTTAACCATATATCATAGCCTTTTAAAAAAAGGCAAAAAAACCCACAGTAAAAATAAAAAGAGAAAATTTTTTCCTTAATAATTTTACCATATAAAAAGCAAGCAACAGTTATCATAAAGAGGCTGATTAGTGTGGCCTTCGTAAAATATGAATTTTAATGTTTTAATGTATTGATTTGCAAAATAGTGAAAATATTTAAACTTAAAAAAAATCCTAATAGATTTTCACAGCAAGAATATTGCTATGCCATGGTTATTGATGAGCAGACGGCTTTTGCATTTTGCTGTCTCTGCTTTAACCTTCTTGCAATCTGTTAGAATCATTCTAAGTCTAGAAAAATATTTATTTGGGAAGTTCTAGCTTTTTTGAGGGAAAATTCTGTAAATCATGTCAACAGGAGTATGGTTTTCTTATTCTCATCTGTGTAACTCAACGTCTCTCTGACATGTGTCTGATTTGGGCCAACAAATGATGAAGTCAGCAAAACTTCTTCAGCCTGATCTTTGCTTCTCTTTAGGTCAGATGGACATTTCAGTCCTAAGAGCAAAAATCGTGCCACTCCACACACATTCTACAGGTTTCTGTGGTGAGTGCGACATGTGGATTGTGTCAGAGGAGTTACCCTGGTATGCGGAGGAGCATTGATTAGATATTGAGTGCTGACTCTGATAATATTTTAAGTACACCTACAAGGATGTCTGATCCAGGGAAATCTCCTGCCACAGCAAGTCTGGGTATTATCTATGAAATGACTTCCCGATGAACCCCTTTACTCCTGAATGAAAAAAACACTCTCAACCTTGCTTGGGAACCCCCAGAAATATTTCTGTGTGCAACACTATCGAGTTGAGATCAGCAGGAGTCTTTAGTCATGCCCACAAGTGCCTATGTGAACTGTACAAAGAAAACCAAACCACGTGAAAAGAAAATTCAGCTTTGCTGTACAGACAGAATCAGAGGGAAGACTATGTGTGGCTCACTGAACATACATCACCAAGAAATGGCACCATATGAAATGACTTCTCATTATGTTTGGAAGGGACGGGCTGTGGTCAGGACAGGAAAGTCCCAAATTTCTTATAGCAAATGGCCAATACATAGATCAGGGTCACGGACAGTGATGAGAAACTTTCCACCTGCAGAACGAGGACTCTGATAAAGGAATATGTGCTGGTCTTAGATCTGAGACATTGAAGCAAAAAGCATTTTGCTTGAGGATTGAGAAGATCCCACCCCTCTTATGGACCATTTCAGAAACAGGTAGAAGAATGAGTCAAGATCCTGGAAGTGTTCTCAGAGTCGTGGCTTTTGAACAAGAAAACCAAGTCCTACCAGTGCCCTGGGAAGGCAAACCAGTTACTAATTATATGTAGTATGAACCAAAACTCTAGGAAAGAAATGAAGGGCAAATCCACAAGGAAATGCACTCAATTCTATTCTCTTATAGTGTAAACTGTTGGATTTTGGCCACTCACTTCTCTTAAAGGATGTGGAACATGTAAAATTAATTGGCTCAGGAACTTGGAAGGAACTAATAGGATCTGTGTTTATTTGTTGCATTGGGTTGGGAGCTTCCCTAAATCAGGGATCACATGGGATGAACCAGACGCACACTCTGAATTCAACAGGAATGTGTGTCCAATGTGTGAAAGGGGATTTGAAAATTAATCATTTTCAAACCCCACACAGATGTTTGTCTTGCACACCACGAGTGAAGACAAAATCACACTTGTTGACAATGATCCTGAATGCAGCCAGACACATTTAAATTGTAAAATGGGATGGAAAAGGAAGACAAAACTTGGTATCATGTGCTAGATTCTTCTCAAAATGGATACTATCTATCCATTTAGATGAAAGCAAAAGTAATGCTTCACCACAGAGGGCTCCTCTTCTCAGGGAAAAGTACAAATTATCCTGAGGACATGAAAACAATGTTGCATTTGATATGGAGCATAGAGCCACAAATAGGAAAGTAAAAGTAGGCAAAGGCACACTTTTCTTCTTGACCACTTAACATGAAGTGGCACCGATTTGCTCTTTCCTCCTAGCTCAGCTTGAGTTGGTTTTAAAACCAGAAAACTCTCGAGTTGGATGAATACAGCACTTTAACAATAAATGTAGCCCACTAAGATGAGGTATCAAAATTTAACTAGATGTTTGGGGATTTAAATTACAGGCTATCACATGGACATATTGACATGTAACCACTGTCAGGCTGGGATTCCAGTTTGGCAAAAAAAGACATTTGGATCTAGGGTGAGAAATCTCAAGACCAATTAGGTTCACATAGCCCAATATAACAATATAACTCCTTTTTTAAATTATATTTTACCTTCAGACTACCTGTAATTTTTTGTTTTGTTTTCTCTAAAAAATAAATCCTTTGCAAGTGCTACATAGAAAACTCCAAGACAAAGGTATGACAGAGGTCCTATAAAGGTGCTCTCAATGTATGGTGTACTGCTGTGCTCTTTTTGTAACCAAAATGCATTCTTCCAAGAAATGGGTAGATAAATGCATGTCTTGGGCCTTTAAAGTCTTGTCAGCAAGTGGCTAAAGTCACAAGGCACACATTGTTGTGCCAAGAGTCCTAGATATATAGGGGTGCTTGGCTGATTCAGTCCATAGAACATGTAGCTCTTGATCTTGGGGTCGTGAGCTCAAGCCCCACGTTGGGCATGGAGCCTACTTAAAAAAAAGAGAGAGAATCCCCAGATATTATAAAGACTTTTGAGATAGTGATACATCTCCCAGTGGAGCCCTCTGTCCTCCTAAGCAAGGTACATTTTACACTCTGGCATGCAGCTCTTGGAGGTCCTCAGCACCCAGAAAGGGTCCTTGCGTGGTTCTCAAGCCCACAGGTTAATAATGATGGGAAAATAAGTGGGCTCTAAGGAATGGGAACAGAGCCACCTTCTTGTCTCACTGTTGTGCAGGGAAAGAAAAAGTCAAGAAGAAGAATTTCTAATAGTTTGAGAAGCAACTGAATACATGAGAATAAGTCTCAGCACTAAATCTAAATGTCCAAGCAGGATAGCACTACTGAAAACCACCCAATCATCAAGAGTCTCAAACTGTATGACAATCCAAGGAAAAGGAAAAGTAACATTTTGGCATTTCGCCGGACAGAATAATTCAGGGTTTACAAGACAGCACTAAGAAAAAGTAGAAAACCCAGGCCAAAACGGATTCTTAGAAGACTTTCATCATTCTGAAAATAAGTTCACTTTCCAAAGGGCTTTTATTTGAATCCCATATGCTGTTTCATCCACTTTCTGTCCACATGGGGCTTAGCTGTGGCTTTGTAACTGGATATGGTATGGTATTAATTAACTTTCCCTTCTCTTTATTAGAAGTCATCATTTTTAACTAATTATAATAAAAACAGAAATGAATGACATGTTGACTAACAAAAGATAAGTTGAAACATGCTTTTCCTTAAAGAGTTATCCCTAATTTAAAGTAATCACTTAAGATACCGCTGTGTTTTCCTCCCTCCCCCAAAACAGCAACAGGCACTCAATTGATGTGCATCAGTAAATATTTAAAATCATTACTTTAGGGGCACCTGGGTGGGTCAGTCAGTTGAGCGTCCGACTCTTGATTTTGGCTCAGGTCACGATCTCAAGGTCATGAGATTGAGCCCCATGTGGGCTCCCTGCTCAACACCAAATCTGCTTGAGATGCTCTCCCCTTCTGCCCCTCCCCCACTCTCTCTCTAAAATAAATAAATAAACCTTTAAAAAATAAAATAAAATCATTTCTTTAGCAAGCGTAAAAAGTCACTGATGTATGCAATTAAAGTTGATGAGTTGGTTTTGGTGATTCTCAAGAAGTTAGAGTAGGAGATGAACAATGTTAAATTCACATAATAATGTGTTCAATTTTTTTTCAAACTCAGAGTGGTTTCCATTTAAATGTAAATGCCCGGTGATGGGTATTAAGGAGGGCACATACTGCATGGAGCACTGGGTGTTATAAGAAAACAGTGGATCGTGGATCACCACATCAAAAACTAATGATGTATTGTATGGTGACTAACATAACATAATAAAATTTAAAAAAAAAAGTAAATGTCATGATTCCACAAAGTTAAGCTACACTTGCTAACAAAGTAGTGGGTATAAATACAAAATAAAATATGCATGTGAGAGCCCAGGGCCCTTTTAATGGCATGTTTGCAACAAGTGATTGTTGAATAAATACCTAAAGGAATGGTTAGGAACAGACAAGTGCATATAGATAAAGGTCTCTAATTCCTTTTTTTTTTAAGATTGCATTTATTTATTTGAGAGAGAGAGAGCGTGAGCGAGCAGGGAGAGGGAGAATGCAGACTCCCCGCAGAGCAGGGAGCCCGAATGGGACTCGATCCCAGTACCCTGGGATCATGACCTGAGCTGAAGGCAGATGCTTCACTAACTGAGCCACCCAGGCACCCCGAAATCTCTCATTTGTACAAGTTTGCAGGTTCAAAGGAATTTCTTTAAATTAGGTCTTTACCCAGTCAAAAGCATAGGAATTCAATTATCAACTCAAACTGAGACACTGGAGTTGAAAAAGGCTGTGTTTGACCTCGTGATGAAATGCCTCTGAATGCAGCAGAAAGGAAAAAAGAGGTCCTTGGGGCCAGTTTCTTTTGTTATATTATTATAATAATTATTATTACTATTATTACTACTACTTTTTGCATTTCAGGATGTTGTGGTGTGTCTTGACCCGTTCTGTTTGTTTGCCGTTTTGGTTTGTTTACATGTTCCTTTGAAGAACTGCTCACAAACTGGGCTCCTTTTAGGAAAGCTTAAAGAGGGGAACTCAGGGAGGACTTTAGCCAGCTTCAGACTTTATTTTTCTTGTACTGCACTGAAATTCACGTAGCATAAAGTTAACCGTGTTAAAATGTCCAATTCAAAGGCGTGCCCTAGGTCCCTCTTTGAGCCAGATTCGGCCCCAAGCTAAGGCACCCTCCTCTGCCCTTTGTTATCCAAAGAGGGTCCTCTGACTCATAATCTCTCCATCTGTGTTTTTCCTCTATCGCGTTTCTTCACACATTTGAAGTTCCGTGGGGATCTGTATTGGAGGTGCAACCCCAAATGGATCCCACGGCTGGTTATTCAAATGGGGCAGAGAATGAGCAAGTGTAGCATCAGTGACAGTGATAAGTGTGGAGAAGGAGGCACCAGTTCATATGCTGGGTCAGTAAGAGGAATCCACAAGCACACAGGGCAGGTAGAATACGTGCAGGCAGGTGTAATCTTACCTGTAACGTACAGGTAAGTGACTGCAGAGCCCCCACACCGCTGTGCTGGTTGCTGACATCAGGGAAACGCTTCTCGGATGGCTGGCTGCTGTGCCCGGGAGCCCTGAGCAGGGGGTCCTGCTTGCGGCCCCCTCCCGGAAGACCCCTCCTGGGTCTCCTCCGTGATCCAGCAACCCAACACGTTTCCCCATGGCTCAGTAAGCCTCCAGGTCTCCAACACGCTGCCTACCATCTGAAAGAACTGACGGATGATGGGGTGGTAGGTTGGGGCTTCTACCGACTTCTGATTATAGTTTTTATAGAACATGAATGTCATAGATCTTTTTTTTTTGACACAAATCCCACTGCAATTCAAAAATGCGAAAATTCTAATCGTTAATTATAAATCATATTTGTACTGTTCATCTTTATGTGAAAGTATGTAACAGTGTCTAAATTTATACTTGCACTGAGGCTAACATCCCCCAACAGCGGATCTTAAATATTCTCATCCCAAGGGATGCCTGGGTGGCTCAGTCGGTTAAGCATCTGCCTTTGGCTCAGGTCACGATTCCAGGGTCCTGGGATCGAGCCCCGCATCGGGCTCCTTGCTCAGCGGAGAGTCTGCTTCTCCCTCTGCCCCTCCCCTTACTCGTTCTTTCTCTCTCTGTCAAATAAATAAAATCTTAAAAAAAATTCTCATCACAAGAAAAAAAAGTTGTAACTATATGAGGTGATAGATGTTAACTGAACCGATGTGGTGCTCATTTCACAATATCTACGTACATCAAACCATGATGCTGCACACCTAAAGCTGTTACAATGGATCGTGTTTGCACACCTACTGCTGATACAATGTATCATATTGTGCACCTAAAGCTGTTACAATGGACTGTGATGTGTGCCTAGATCTGTTACAATGTATTGTGTTGTGTAGCTGAATCTGTTACAATGTTATAGGTCAATTATATCTCAGTAAAACAGGAAAAAAAAAGCTCTCAGAATAAAGAGGCTCTCCGTGTAAATTAATAAAGGAATAAAGATTCTTAATGAATAGGGCTAGTACTATCAGAAACTACGAGCAATCTGAAGCAGGATTCTCGGCTTTTACTTTCTAGGAAATAAAAAATAAAACCTAAGAATTCCCTATAATTAGGAATATTTTATTTTCACTGGCAAAATGCTCTGCTGTTGAAGCAATAAGAAGATATCATTTTTTCAGGGAAAAAAAAATCACCTCTGTATGAGCTATGGGCGCAGATCTCACGGGGTTTACGCATCTCTGTTCGTGCTATCCTGCATCCCACCCAACACCTCAGCCACATGCCATCAGAGTATTCGTCCTTCCCCAGGTGAAGGCCACGTAGCATCCGTGAATCAGGCACGGGGCGCCAGCAACAAGACCTGCCTAAGCTTGTGTGTAAGGAAAACCATCGTCACTCACCTGTGTTTAAAACCAGACAAGAGTGTTAAATAATCTCTTCATAGCAACCTGGGACAAGAGTGAAAATATGAAATAAAGAACATCACCTCACCAATCCTGGATTCGGGTGCACCAAAGCTGCTGTCAAGGGCGATGCCTAAAGTGATTGATTTGAAAAGAAATCAGGAGGCATTATAAGAAGGCCATTGGTTTCATTAAAAGTCCATGAGTCACTTGAAAACTTCAGATGGATTTGAATAAGTCTGTTTTTAAAAACCGGTATTAATCTGATATGTTAAATTTTAGGACCTGCATTTCGAGATGGCAAGTGGCCAACTTGCAATTCCCAGACAGGACATTAAGGAGCATTTGTAATTGGATTTTATAAAAGAGAAAAGGTGGAAAGAATACAGCAAAGTGATAGTTTCACTTCATATTTATAGCTTTGGAATTTTAGACAAATACGTGAGATATAGCTCTACCTGTTGCTGGAACAAAGGCATGAGTTTTGTAGCTAACAGGGAAAAACGCTTTTGTTGCTTTTAAAACTAGTGGAGAGGTTTTAAAGGTTCAGAAAACAAACTTCTTGACACTGCATGACTACATTATTTGAAAGCAAAGAGGACACAAGAAGGAGGTGAAGTCACAGAAAGTCCTAGGGTCTTCTATGAAGTTGGTCTAGTGAGTGAAGGACCAGGTTTCATCCTGAGCCCAGTGACACCCCAACACATGGATGGAAACATCGGACACCCCCTGTATCCACACACATGGAAATCACAATAATGACCCATTTGAGAAAGTTAGGTACATGGGTTGAATGGTGTCCTCCAACAATTCATGCTTACTTGAAACCTCAGAACACCACCTTATTTAGAAAGGGGTATTTGCAGATGTCATTCAGTAAGGATCTTGAGATGAAATCATCCTGGATTTAGGTGAGCCCTAAGTCCAATGACTGGTCTCTTGATAAGAAGAGGAGAGACACACAGAGGAGAAGCCACGTGAGGACAGAGGCAGAGATGGGAGGGATGTGGCCACCAGCCCAGGGATGTCCAGAGCTCCCGGAAGCTGGAAGAGACAGCCTGGAGCCTCCTGAGGGAGCACAGCCCTGCCCCACCTGGATCTCAGAGTTCTGGTCTCCAAGACTGGGGGAGAATAGACTTCTGTTGTTTTAAGCCAACAAGTTTGTGGTAATTTGTTAAGGCAGCCCTAGAAAACTAATACATTGAGATTTTAGGATCATCTAAGAAACTTGCCGGCCATTTGCAAAAAAAAATTAAGATAGCCGTTGGAAAAATCACTATTATTGTCTTGCTTACCATCATTGTTTAAAATATCCGTGGAAAGAGCCAAAGAAAGAAAATCTCTATAATAGAGCTCTATTATTTTGGTTTCTTTTTATAACTATCAAAACCTGATAAAAATATAAAGATATGTAGGCTTCATATAAGATATGCAGTTTTTTTTTTAAAAAAAGGTTTCCATTCAAGATCATGTGCATGCCACAAGTATGAATTGTCTCTCTTCAAGCTAAGCCACACGTTATGAAGATAAATCCTGAACTCATGACAGCAGCATAATTAGATGTTTCGAGGAAAACGGAACCTTTCAGTATCTGTGAAAAAGGAACATCTGCTGAATGTAAGAAGTGGAAATAAATACGGTTTACGTAGAATTAGGCATTCACAGATTTTGACAACCAGGAGTTCACCCATACTGCAATTAAAAAAAAAAAATTGTTCAAGTAAATATATTCTCTCTTCCGTTAACTGGCTTCCACCTAGCAATTTGGAGTCAAACACACTACAACAGCTAATCATCCAGAAGGTGTTTTATTATCTGGTAGACATTCCAAAGACAAAAGGCAATATGAGCTATGACCCCAGACCTCGCGGAGCTTAGAACTAGGTTACAGGAAGCAAACATTATGCACAGGAAGAAACAAAGCCATATACACCGGAGTGTGAATTTCACGGTTCAAAATTAATTGAGGGACAGGGAACATCACGCCAGTGTGACCCTCTGTCCTCAGAGAGGGGAAGTACCCAAAGGCAGGTGGTTCTCAGCCTTGTGGAAGTCTGCATCCCTGCTCCGTCTCATGATGGGACACCGAGCAGGGACAGGTAGAGGCCAGTATGCTGCTCACACCCCACAGGGTACAATACGGACCCCCCCACAAAAAGAACATCGGTCCAAAACGTCAATAGTGCTGACCCAATAGTTCAAAAACATGACATCACTAATATACCAGCCTAAGAGGCCACGTCCTTCCCCGGGACATGAGATTAAGGGAAATAAGTCTACTCTATGATAAATAGAAACAAAGCATAATGAATTTGAGCAGAGGTACGAAAATCATGAAATAGAAGCCAATCTAGCAGGCTTCCATGCTAAATATTTATCCATAGCCCTCACCATATCGTATGAGACTGTGCGTTTTATGAGATGTGTCTGGTCTTTATTTTTTCCTCACTGCAATAAAAATGTTATATGCTCAGGGATTTGTATTGTCTTTTTTGTTCACTACCCTGTTCCCAATGAAAGGCACCATGTGGAAAACAGCAGGACTTCAGTATATATTTACTGAATCAAAGAATGAATGAAAGAAAGAGAGAAGAAAGAAAGAGAAAGAAAGAAAGAAAGAAAGAAAGAAAGAAAGAAAGAAAGAAAGAAAGAAAGAAAGAAAGAAAGAAAGAAAGAAGGAAGGAAGGAAGGAAGGAAGAAAGAAGAAAGAAAGAAAGAAAGAAGGAAGGAAGGAAGGAAGGAAGGAAGGAAGGAAGGAAGAAAGAAAGAAAGAAAGAAAGAAAGAAAGAAAGAAAGAAAGAAAGAAAGAAAGAAGGAAGGAAGGAAGGAAGGAAGAAAGAGAGAGAGAGAGAAAGAAAGAAAGAAAGAAAGAAAGAAATCCACTATTGTATTTTTCTTGGCAAAGCTATGTTTGCAAGGGTAGGAAAGCATATGTTATCACTTAAGTTATAGACATATAGCTCTCTTTCACTCTCTCTCATTTCTTTAAAATTTAAATTCAGGGCTCTCCCTATAACACCTTGTGACTTTTGCATGCCAATTCCCAGATGAAGGATGCCTTATCAAGTTTACTTGATAGTTACGGAGAGTTTTATGCCTCATGGTCAATGCATAAATCATTGCAGTTTGGTCAATGCTGGTCTTCCCCTGATAGATGTATCAAGTTCTGCCTAGCTCACAAATTTAGATTTCCAAACCCACAATATCAGGATCAAATCCCCAATCATGGTAACACTGGTTGAAAGGAGTCCATATCTGTAGACCTTTGCAGAGTGGTTTATCCTGGCTACGCTTCACCCATTCTTGCATCTGTACATCAGGTGAGTGCAATGATTAGGCAAGGCTGACAGTGGGGGGCGGCAGATGGGCTCTGCCCTGGGTGGGCAGGCCTGACAGCAGAGGGTTTGCGAGATGCGGGGATGGAAGGGGGCCAGGCTGTTTGGGCAACAAGAGTCGTTTTGCAGAGCTGTGGCCATGTGAAGCTGAGGACCTAAGTTTTCAGATCCATAAGGGATAAGAGAGAGACACAAAAGTGAGTGAAATTTTCCCTCTTCGTGGTCAGTGTTACGAGTAATATGGAACTTTTCCGTCGAAAGTGCTGGTTTTGCAATTTCTGGGGGAACTATGGTGTGGATGGGTAGGACGATGGAAATGAAACGTGTCGGGACAATGTAGTGTGAGAGATATGCCCAGAAGGGCCATCACCTTCCAAGTGGGCACCTTCCATGTGGATGTCTGACCGCAAATGAGCTCCAAGGACGGATGACAAAATCCGGACAGAAGGAGCCGAGGAAGTGAAGTAGTAATGAAAAAAAATGTTCCTCCAAGAAAATCCCAGGCCCAGATGGCTTCTCTGGTGAATCCTACCAATTGTTTAAAGGAGCATTAACACCAACCGTTCACACTCACTTGAAAACCATGGAAGCGAAGGGGACACTTCCCACTCATTCTGTGGGGAGACTAGTCCTCTGATACCAGAAGCTGACAAATACATCACCAGAACGTAGATCTAAGGATTCATCTTTTTTATGAATAGAGATGTAAAAGTCCTCAAGAAAAAAATACTATCAAACCAAATCCAGCAACATATACCAAGGATTATTCAGTGGGCCCAAGTGGGGTTTATTCCGGGATGCACATTTCATTTAATATTCAAAAACTGCTTTGTGTGATGTATTCCGTCGACAGAAAACAGGACAAAATCACATGATGATAGTTAAAATGTCGAGTCAAAATGGAGCAGGTTGAAAATAAGACCTAAGACTATACAACTCTTTGAAAAAAATACAGAAGTAACTTGGCATCATCTCGGCTCAGGCAGACTCTTTACTCACAAGACAAAGCAAAAGCAAACAAAAGAAAAAAATACACAAATGGAAGCGCCTCACAATTACAACACATCTGTGCTTCAAAAGGAACCGTCAGAAAAGTGGGGGAAAACACAAAATGGAAACACATATTTGCAAATCCTATACTGATAAGAAACATGTATCTAAAACGTTATTTTTTAAAAAAAAACCTTTAACAACTCAATAAAAGCGAAGTAAAAAGTGGGCACAGGATCTGTATAGACATTTCCCCAAGGAAGATATATGGCCCTTGAGCACGTGAAAAGATGTTCAACATCATTAGCCTTTGGGGAAATGCACAAAAATGACACTACTACAGTCAAAAAGACAGACATGAACGAGCACGTTGGCGAGGATGTGGAGAGCCTAGAACCTTTATACTGGTACTAATGCAGTCACTTTCGAAAAGAAATTGGAAGTTACTCCAATGGCTAAACAGTTATCCTATGGCCCAGCTATTCTACCCCTAGGCATATACACAAGACAGACGCAGACATGTAGTCAGGCAAAAACTTGTACGTGAATATCCAAGGCACCGTGATGCATAATATCCAAAAAAGTGGGGACAACCAAAATGCCCATCGAAAGATGGATGGATACACCAAACGCATCATATCCATACAATGGATTATTCTTTGGCCCTCAAAACATAACAAAGTCCAAAGTTTACAGATGCATGGATGAACGTTGAGAACATTCTGCTCGGTGAAAGGAGTCAGACGCGGAGAACACACAGTGTGTGATTCCATTTATACGAAAAGGTCCGGGAAAGGCAAAGGCATGGAGATGGGATATTAGGGATGGCCTGAGTCTTTGGGGGTTTGGGGGGGTAGGTGCTGGGTTTGGTTTTGGAGGGAGGATAATGTTCAAAACGTAGGTGGGGTTGGTGGTGCTGCGACTCTGTGAATATACAAAAGGCCACTGAATTGCGTACTTTAAAGGTGCACGTGGTGTATAGTGTTTTAAAGAAAGGATACAGATGAGAACAAACAAGTGCAGACAAGCCCAGTGGGTCATATACAAGAAGATTAAGAAGATGAAGAGGTGTGAAAAGCTGTGAGAAGTATTTGGAGGGCCACAGGAAATACCTGTGACATCTGAGTGATCCTCCAGAGAACAGTTTCGATGAAATACGATTAAAAAGGAGGAAATGGGTTAACGACAAGATAGGGGGATGAAACAGACACAGTGGAACTTAAAAAATCAAGAGCGTGGAAAAATGAGAAGTAGGAGCGCTAAAGTAGGTACCATTCACCCAGGATGCTTTTTTGGAAAGATGGGACATCCACGCATGCTTTTCGTGAAGAAGTACCATAGAAAAGCATGAGTGATATTTCTAAATGGTGTCAGTTGATGCTTAGGAGGGAGACAGAGAGAACAATGAGGGGGAAAGGTATTCAGACATCCAGAAACGTATGGCGGATCTCTAAGAAAAAAGAGCAGTGGGGCCATCTAAACCGTTATCAGGATATTTTAGTAAAGAGGCAGGGGGTCACTTTAAATGACAGAAATCATTTCTCAGTCCCAACTGGAAACATTTCCTTATTGCAAAACTGCTCTCTAGATTCTGGTACAAGTCTTAGTTATATTAGGTAGAATTGATGCTCTTTCTCTGGGAGATCAGGTCATACATATTATAATGCTTTTATGCTACCCACCTGTTTATGACTGCACCCATTTCACAGGACACAGCCTTCCCTCCGTAACATCTGAACCTATAATAAAAGCCGTCGTACTGAATGCAATGAAAGTCAGGGCATATAATCTTGAATCATTAACAGGATCGCCAGAGCCTTGTATTTGATTTACCTGCTTCAAGACTTTAGCTCACGCACATCCAATGTCTATAACACCAAAGGATGGTTGCACGGGGCGTTCTATAATATTTGATTTTTCATTCAAAAAAGCTGTTATTTTTTCAAATAAAGGATACACTACCTTAAGCATTAGACCCAACATACCCAATTAATAATGTTACAATGGACTTTTATCTGAGAAATACATTTATATTCCTAAATGTGTAAGATAGCTACCATACCCGAGTTCCATTTCTTTCTTCCCAAGAAATTCACTTTGAATTTGCACCTTGCAACTACCTGACCTCAAACAACTCAAGATGATCTACTGTTCATACAATGGCTGAGAAGAGAAATGAAGAAAACATGCAAAAGAAAGAACGCGGCTTGTGTTCGAATTAATAGTCTGGAGACACTAGAGAAATGAAGAAAACATGCAAAAGAAAGAACGTGGCTTGTGTTCAAATTAAGACTCTGTTCTGAATGCAAACATTCCCAGGAAAACAACTCAAGATGATCTACTGTTCATACAATGGCTGAGAAGAGAAATGAAGAAAACATGCAAAAGAAAGAACGCGGCTTGTGTTCGAATTAATAGTCTGGAGAGACTCTGTTCTGAATGCAAACATTCCCAGGAAAGGACAGTTGTGAAGGTATATCATGTGACTGGTAACTCAAGCTTATATGATGCTCTGCAATCAGTTAACTGGAAATTATGTATTCATAGATTCTCCTATCAAGTGATTTCCCAAAACGGCGATGCCCATAAAAATAAAATGCCACCTTCCTTTAGGAAATTCTGAATCATTCATAAGGGATCAAGGAGATTCTCCACAGGATGGCACAGGCTGGTCAATGATTTCGTGCACTTGAGATTAAAAGAAAAAAGTCTTGGGTTCTAACTTCTCCCCCACCATGACTTTCTTCACCCCAAAACACTGCTTCGTCTCCTTGGGGGTCTCCACCTGCCGCAGGCATGGACCCCTGTCGCCTCCGAGGAGGAGGGAGCCTCTTTGGGTCGTGATTTATGTCCACGTTTCCATGGAGGCACCCTCCCCATTACAGAGTCTTTACCCCAATGCCTTGGTTTGGTTTCCATGTTTGTTCCAGGGCTCTTCTAAAGTCCCAAAGACAGGACTTTAATCCTGAACGATGCCTCTTCTTTGTGGAATAAATCAAATCAATGCAGTGGGCATTTTCGGCCACCAGGAGGCAGAAGACAAAAGTCCAAACCAATGGCCACCAAGGACAGACCGGGACCAAGAACTTGTCCACTCCCAGAGTTCATGTTCCACACCAGCAACAACAAAGACTGGAGTACGGTGTTTTCAAGCGAGGCTTAAATGCATAGAAAACTACTGAAGAAGAAGACAATGAAAGACAATATTTGCACAGAAACATTTCTTGACTTTCTCTTTTTTGCAAGGTCCATGCTCTCTCGCACAATGTATGCATGTTATGACTGTTATCTGGAGAGTCTACCCCTCTGCCACCTCCCAGCCCATCTTAGAGACTAGTGCAGCAGGGAGACCCAGAGCCTGTTCTCAGGGGGGGTTGATCACCTCTGCTGCCCACCAGAGGATATTATGCTAAGGGTTCCCATGCTTTCCACCACTGACTTTTTGATATCCTGGTTTTGGGTGCTCCTGCACAATTCCTCTTGCCTCTGGATCCCATTTCCTGTCATTTCTCCCATATTCCTTGACTTCTCTACTATTGTTTATTTTTCCTTAAATGCAACACTTCACCTCTCTGCTCTACCCATTGAACTTTTAACTGCATTTTAAATGCAACTCTTGGGCGGCCTGGGTGGCTCAGTCAGTTAAGCACCTGCCTTTGGCTCAGGTTATGATCTCAGGGTCCTGGGATCGAGCCCTGCATCATCGGTTTCCCTGCTCAGCGGGGGGTCTGCTTGTCCCTCTCCCTCTGCCCCTCCCCTCTGCTCATGCTCTCTCCATCTATGTCAAAATAAATAAATAAAATCTTTAAAATAAATAAATAGAATAAATGCAACTGTTCCCATGGGAAATCAAATCAGGGCAAACCTGCGAGGAGAGGAAACATAATGGGAGTTAGGAGAGTAGCGTCAAGACGTGCAGATCCTTGAAGGAGGAAATTATTTTTTTCCCTTTGTATATGCACTTACGAACTCTTGACTTGATAAATAAGATGGGTTCCATTTGTAATTTAAAACAAAATCCTTAATAAAACATAAAAACAATGAAAAGACAACAGTCTAAGAAAACAATAAAACACGGCAATTAGCAAAGAGCGAACATATTTAACTCCCAAAGAAAGAGGGA
>NC_138385.1:103571230-103728772 GCF_054177405.1 Leptonychotes weddellii | reverse complement strand
CTAGACTTAAAATAGGCACAATTAACTTCCTTATAGCTATGATGATACCTCCCAGTTTGCCTGGGACGATCCCAGTTTATTAACAGCATATTAACTACTCTCAAGCATCCCGGACTAGCCCGTAAATTATAGGGTTGATGGCCAGCAAGATTGAGTCACACAGTTCTGACTAAAGAAAACATCCCTATTTCAAAAAGCAAGCGTGAAGATCCTCCCGTTTATAGGACAAGTGTCTTATAATAATTATTTTTTTAACTAAGGCTCAGTTTAGAGGACGGTATTTGACAGATATTAGCCATGCCATATTTGGCTAGTTGCAACTGCTTCTGGGGATCAACAATGATCTTAATATGCTGTCCAGCGATGTTAATAAGAATGGAAATTATAAAGGGATCGGGTGTCCTGGATGCCAGTCGTGGGCTGTGAAACTTCCCACAATCACCTTGCAAGGCAGAGAAGGCTACAACTTTCTACAGAGAATCTGATGAAATTCACTGCCTTTCTGGGCATCACAGCTCAGACATGGGGTGTGGGGAAGATGCTAGTTCACTTCCGCCTCGTTCTGAAATCTATGTTCACACCATGCACCAGCCTCCTGCTTGGACCGTAATTCCTCTTGTTGACCCTCTCTTTTGGGTGGGGAAACAGCGTTTATTACTCCATAAAAATAATGATATCCAGCAATATTTTTCCATTTCTTAGGCAGGAAAAGAGCATTTATGCACTAATGACGTTTTGAAGAAGAAACTCAGTATTTCAATGTTTTGCTCAAAACATATCTACCCGTATCAAAAGCACTAATTAGAACGTTCGTCGCCACGCGCGCTGGGCCATTTTATTTGATCATCTTTTTAAATATCTGGATCCCCGTGGTTTAAAAATAGGTCTCAAGACTCAAAATAGCGACTTCATTGAAGCTAAAGTGCGGGCCGGGGACGGTTTTCAAGAGGATCTGAGCACATGCAAGATCCGTGATGGAGATAAACTAAGTCACATCTGAAAATCTCTACCACCCGTGTATAATCAGCAAAGTTGGCACATTTCACCCCAGCAAATAAAAGGGGGTCTGTGGTGTTCTAAGCGCCTCCACAGTAGCTCATTCGCGGAATGTAAATAGACTGGCATAGAAATGCTAAACTGATTCTTTGATTTCTCGGTCACCCACTACAGCTCTGTTATGTACCATGATTTCTTTTTTTAACTCTCAGTTGCCAAAGGTAGACTTCAAATTTTTCAATGAGAAAAATTCTAAAAGCAAACCTCTTTTCTTAAATTATATGTATATATATATAATTTATATGCATAATCCCTACAGCATTTTCTTAAATTACATATATGTATATATATATATATTGTGTGTGTGTGTGTGTGTGTGTGTGTGCACCATCCTCACAGCGTTTTCCAGATCTGCACATCATTTCACAAACCGGCCAGATTGATAGGAGATCTCTATGTAAAGCTGCATAATACAGCTTAGCTTGACAGGGGGAAAATCAATTTGCTTTGAAATCTAACCTTTTAAGGAATGTCAACACATCATGCACGCAAGAGAACATTTTGTTACTCCACCAAAGCAAGAACTTGCTGCAAGTCCATGGCTTCATTCAGAAAACAGAGCCCAGAGCTCCTCCTCAGTGGGATGGGACTACGCACAACCCTACACACTGTCCTCTTTGAAAAGGCTCTGTGCAGTGCTCCAACGCGTGGTTTCCTCTCTCCACCTCTTTGTTAGAATGGACCTTTTGTAAGAGATCAAGAAACACGATTTCCTGTTTCAAGCACCAGTGGCCAAAGGGACTAACCAGAAGCCGCTGGAAAATGTAGGGACACGCACGCAATCAGTGCTACGTGAAATTAACTAAAATGATTCTACCAAGACCTGGCTCATGAGACCTATGAAAAAAGAAAAAGAAATAAAATCACAAAGTGAGTGGGCTCTTGATGCTAAAGCTTTTTACTTCCTTTAAAGCAAAAAAAAAAAGACAAAAAAAAGAAAAGAATGGAAGAAAAAAACAATGGGGAATTTCGGAATTTCGAGGGCTTTATTGATGCTCCAAAAGGCACAACTTGGCAAAACATCTGTAGGCGATTTACATTTCTAAGTTAGAAATGCGTTTCTACCAGACACCCCGCTCCAGGGGTCTCTCACAGGTGAATGTCTTCCCATGAAAATGAAAAAAAAAAAATGTTCAAAATAAAATTAAAACATCAAGGCAAAAATAAAATATTCTTGCTAATATTTGCCTATTTGGAGAGAACATTCTCAGCTGTATTTTTGTTTCATACAGCTCCATTGTGCCCTTTATTTATCTTACTGTAACCACATTGCAATATACACGTTTCAATCTGTAGAGTCACACTGTGAAAGACTCAATTTCCAGCACCATCTTAAAGCATTGCTGTCCTGAAAACGTTTTTACCTATGCCTAGGAATATCAGTCACAAAGTATACAACAAGCAGACAAAACTGCAAAAGAAGATAAATCTGAAAATATTGCCCCCTGCCAAATCTGTATTTTCTCTAAGTTGCCCGCTGGGGAAAAAAATGAAGGAAACATCAGAACAAATGGAGAGCCACGTTGGTGGATTTCCATGAACTTAGCAAGCGTCCTTTTATGGTCAATTGTGAACTGTTGCAAAAATTCGATCAAGAGCTGAGCTCCATTGTGTGCAACTACAATGGTCCTTGTGACCCCAAAGCAGGGGCCCAACGCACACAGATAATCAGTTTAAGGAATTAGGTGAAAGGTTTTCCAACACAAGAGAAACAAAGTAACGTAACTACTTAACCACAGAAGAAAGCCAATGTCTATGGCTACCATCACCCGTTAGCAAAGTATCACCCATCAGCAAAGGTGTTCACTCTACAGAGCTGTGTAGCCTCCCAGGATATTCTCACGGCACCCCCCAAAAAGAAGAGTTTCCTTTTACTTAGGCGACCTTGGAGTCTGCCTTTTGTTTGAGGAAGGGTGGGGGTTCCCTGGAATACAATCCAAGAATTAAGCAGTGCAAGCTAAGAAGGCAGACCCTGCTACAAACATCTCTTGCCCCAACCAGGAAGCCCAGGGAGGTAGAACTTCCTACGCATTGGAGTAACACGGTTCAAATCCGTCAGTCCCCGCACAACGAAAAGCGTTTGTCACGGCGTCTGGTGCAGCGTTGACATGAGGCAATGACTTACCTAGAATGCCCAGCCGGTAGTTAATGGTTATCACGATGACGTTTCCGTAGCTTGCCAGAACGCTCCCATCTATCATATTGCCGGTGCCTTCCATGTAAGACCCGCCGTGGATATAGACCATTACCGGCTTCTTACTGTTCTGATCATGGATGTCTGGAAAAAAAGTCAAGTAAGGAAACACAATAAAAAATCACACTGATTAACAGAGGCTAAGGGCAAGGGACATGGATTACTTTTCCCTGTTTCGACCAGAATCAGCCAGGTGTCTACTTTTGAGTTATATACACCTTGATAAGACTGCTTAAGAAAAGGGGTCCATGGGATGATGTTTTCTAGTCCTACAAATGGTATTTTGAGAAGCATACAGACATTTGAAGTCATAGGAATGCATGTGTACATTGCTGTATATATCTAAAACATTGAAATATAGAGAATTTAGATGAAATACTTATTTCCTAAACAGGGCTCCAGTCCTAAGATCCGACTTATTGAAGAAGCACATAGCATGATGTTTTCAGCCTCTAGGTAAGTGTGGAATCAACTTCAAAATGATCATTGATCTTTACTATTACTGCCCTCTTCATTCAAAGGTGAGCTTACAGATTCATTCTCAACCTCACAATGAGCACACAAGACTAGCAGTGAGACTGTAAATGCTCAATACGGGACAGATGACGACAAAAACCAAACAAAGGGTGAAAAATTATCAACAGAACAGAAATGAGTACCATCGAAAACAAAGCAAAACAAGATGCCCAAGCAAACGTCTTTGTTCTCATTTACTGGCTGTAGTCAGAGCTCGACACATTTAACTAACAAACACGAAAGCCACATAATAAAAATGACACAAGACTCTGGCCTCAAGATGGAAATCGTGAAATGCTACATATTTTCACAGGGACTATGAACTCCCATTGTGATGTGCAACCAATGGGAACCCTTAGTCATTCCTTTGTTGCTTTACTGAGCAGTGATGTAAAAACAATGTTTTGCAATGGTCTGTGAGCACAGAAATTCGGAGACCATGTGTCCATTTGCAGAAACTGCTTTCTAAAAAGGTATTGATTACGTAACCTGCTTAATCAGTCCTTACACTTCTATTGAATGTTTCAGAAGACTAACCTCAATGATGATTATTTCTGAATCTCTAGGTATATATATGGATATATCCACACATATGTGTGTGAAAATAATTTAAATATCTGTATGTTATCAAAAGAAACCCAAATGTACCCATGTACATTTATTTTCACCTTTTTATCAATCAAGGCTTTTTTTTTTTTCCTCTCTTAATTCACCAAGACACTTTTGAAGTATCGGAAAGGAATTTCAAGGAAATGAACCACTATCATTTAGATGGTGGCTGCTAATAAAATGAATTATGATCACAATGTCAAAACGAGTTCACTGGCTGCTTCACTAAGGCATGCAGAAGGCTCGAGAAACCCACTGGTCACAGTCAAGTACAGGAAAGAGTATCACGGCCCCATGGTTCTGCAGATAATGAATAGATAGCAGAACAGATCTTATTTTCTCAAATAAAATGCAAATATAGAGTAAAAGTCCTTTATTCATCATCTAAGCATCATGCACTATGTGGGATTTTGAAAGACATGGTTGTTCTGGAAAGGTGTGGCATTTTGCATGATTTATTCCTCTCTCTCTCTGGATCCTGATTTAGTGGATTTGCCCTCATTTCTTTCCCCAGTACACGCTGTTGGCTACTCCAACGTGGGAAAGGAGTAAGTAGAGATTTTGAGGGCTGTTTGAAGGGGTTTCCTTGAAGAAAATGTTAGGCTAACATCTCTGAGCTTTCTAAAGCCATAGAACAAGGTTCTCATGATCTTGAGGAGGTAATAACAAGATGTCGTATTAATGCAAAGTAAAAAGAAAAAAGAAATCACAAGTTATTGTTATTCAATGAAAATTAGGGGGCATTTTATGGTAAGAAAGTTGCATTTCGAGCATTGGGAAAACAGGTCCTAAGCATCAAACGGAAATGCACAAATAAGGGATACAGAACAAGAGGCAAATGATCTTTCTTGCTGGGCAACAGAACAAAGAAAAGGTTTGGGGTTTAGTTTTAATACATTTTTTTCTTATTTTTATGTGGTCTGATAGAATCTTTTTAAAATTAAAAAGAGTTTTTTTGCTTTAATACATTTTTTAATTCTGGTAAGACTGCAGGTATTCCGGGGCCGTCTGCAAAGGACAGGTGGACGGGCGAGGTGCAGGATATGCTCCCCCCTAAGGCCATCACAAAAGATCTCGCAAACAGACGTTCAGAGGTAGGGACAGCCCTGCGAACGCAGGGGAATGACAATAATAGTAAAATAATAACAATATGAAGAGAGGCAGGCATGAAAGCAACATGGGCCAAACTTTCAGGATTGCAGTGGATTTAGAAAAGAGGTCAAAGCCAGTAACGCAAGCTGTAGAGGGGAGGGCCCCCGGAGGGACTTCTCACTGCCTGGGGGTTAGAACTCACCGGACGCTTCCCTGCCTTACATTGCCTGTCAGCCCCAAACCCAAAAGGTCTTCAAGGGCCTTCGTCCTCTGTGGTAAATAAACGGAGGTCCGTGCATTTTGCTCCCCCTTGATGGGAGAATGGTGCTTCTCACCCACCCTACAGGGCCTGCACGGCAACATACTTGGGCCGTTTGCTTTCTTTGAAAGTATGGATTCTGCCGAAGGCATCGGGATACCTTGCGTTCCTTCTCGCTCGGAGGCCACTACCTTCCATATTGTCAAGAACAGGAATTGACATCCGGTGTCTAATCTGTCAAGTAACTTGGGATCCTTCACGAAGCAACTTTCCATAGCAACCAAACATTTGGGGGGGGTGGGGGCGGTGACTGGTGAAAAAAGTTTTCAAACTAGCCAGGGTGGGAAAAGGAAAAGGCATAGATGTATGGTTTCTGACCTTTTTGTTTTCGGATCTATGCTATCCCTGTTCCCCACCAACCCCCTTAAATGCTAAAGAGCAGCCCTCAGACAAATAACATCTCGCTAAAATATTTTTTCATGTATTTCACTGTGAACCAGAGAAGATTCTTTGAAACCTACTTTTAAATCCGTATATTTAAAAAAAAAAGAAAAAGAAAAAGAAACAAACAAAAGCAGAAATGCCAGACACCCAAAAAGTTGTACGAAGGTGTCTCTCAGAGTTTGGCAGCTCGTAGAAGGAATTAAGAAGACCAAAGCTCCAAAATACAATATAACTTACAAAATAACCTTTGGAAGGAAGAAAAGAACATATACATGCATGTTCTAAAATTTCATTTTCTCTTCTTATGACCAAGCCAAAAAAAGAAAAAAAAAAAGGAAAAAACAAAAATGTTGTAATAACATTTTTTTTTTTACTCACTTCATATTTAGAAACGTTTATACTTCTCACAGGTGGTTTGCATTCATGTACAGGGTCCTTGGGACTAAAAGGGACAGTGGTTTCCAAACAAGAAGGAAATAAAGAAGCACACAAAAGTGTACTCATTTCAGAGAAGAGGAGGAAAAAGAGATTGAAATTAAAAAAAAAAAAAAAGAGAGAGAGAGAGAGAAAACCATGCATCAGGGTCGAGCTTTGAAAAAACAAAAAATACCTTCATCTTCACCACGGTCATTACTGCTTATATCATCTGCGTTTTTCTTTGTGTTGGCTCCTGGGGTCATATTGAGAAGGAAAATAAAGGGAAAAAAGAGAATTCAAAAACAACAGGTTTGCAAAAAAAATCAGAAGAGAGAGAGATACTACCCAGTAAAAGAAAAAAAAAATGTCACACAAAAAGTTGAAAGTTGTTACATTTGGATTTCAAAAAAATGAGATAGGGCAATGCAAAATGCATAAAAACATAAAGATGTCAAGAAGAACAAATTCAAAATGTTACTTGCAAAAAATATTCTCTATCCTGTGAAAATGCAGTTTGGGGGTTAAAATGATAATACTGCAAAAAAAAAAAAAAAAAAGAGCTAATGTGAGTTTGAAAAAAAGAAAATTAAATTATTAAAAAGGATCTCCCACATTCTTAAAAGAAATGCATATGAAGTATTCAATGTTCCTCTAATTTTAACATGTGATAATCTACATAAATTCATGAAATGTCACCAATACACTTTCGTTAGGACATTCCACAGGGTAAGAGAAAACACATTTATGCAATAAACACAGAAGGACTTTCAATAAGACACTTAAAATTGACATTCATTTCATGCAGAAGAACTTAAAACAGAGCATTTCAAATACAGATCAGAAATGTCAGTCAATTTGTTAATTTAAATCATGACAGTCACCTCTCGTCAGTGGCTAGAGAGCTATTGCCCAGCACTCGCTCCTGTTTAGTATAAAAAGAAAACAGCAACAACACAACTACCATTTTCAATAAGGTTTTCTTAAGACAAGAGAAAACATTATACATCACGTTCTCTGTGTTTGAAACACTTATTAAATATTACTTTGGTGTCATTGCTCCTTGAATTTAAGATAAATAAATAAAACCACCTACCTTGATGACCTGTAACATAAGCTAACCTAAGAATCTCCATGGGAGGTGGGGGCATCCCTTAACTACACCAAAAAACACTCTCTTACACATTCTGTATATAGAATGCACCACTTTGGTTTCTCCTATTTTCCAGACACAACACGCTAAAACATTTCACACTGCTTGAATTGTTTGGTTAATTAGCTCAATTGTCTTCTTTTTATAGACAGACATGGCCCCGGGGGAATGGGTATCCCAGATCCAGTAACTTCAAAAGTGCCTGAATGACATTCTTCTAGAAGTTCTACTTAACTCAAAGGAACTCATCATGTTTCAAAACCAAGATGTGAAGTTGCTGTTTTTGTAGGTCAGTTACGGTTTACATATTGTCCATTTTATGTGGTTCAACACTTCTTAGCAAGCAGACCTGGGTGGATGGGTGGGAAATCTGATTTGCTGATTTTTGAGGCTTAACTATTCCCACTCTAGATAATTTCAAGCCTCTAATTTAAGGTCACTGAAGACAGCCAGGAAGAGGTGTCTGGGACCCCTTGAAACTCCAGGTTACCAGTAATTCAACCTCATCTACCTAAAAGCAGAGTTGAGTCTTGTCGGAACCCACCTGTTCTCCTTACAACACATTCATTTCCAAACCCTTAGAAAGTATCATAACATTGATATGTCAACCTCTTATAGTCATTAGCTTGATACCAAAATCTATTTATATCCAACAACAGCACTGCATTGAAATATCACAAGAAAAAACCTTAAAAAAAATCAAATGAGCTTGACTGTCTTTGGGGATGTTTTTGTCAGGGTTTATCAGCCTAGAACCTATCTCAAAGCGAACTCATGGACTTGAATTTATGATGAAATTGTGTACAGGAGCCTAAAAGGGACGCCCTTCCTAAAGTACGCGACGTGAAACGATACACAAAACTGTTTTACAAAACAAGTCCTCTCATTTTCGGGGAAAAAAAAAAAAAATTCCATTCATTCATGGAAGAAGATTTTATAAGCTTCTATAGAAACAGGCCAGTTCTTTCATTTAAAAAGAAAAAAAAAATGGCTGGAAAAAAATTAAGGTGTAGTCAAATCCACAGGAGTGAGAAGGTACTCCCCAATTCAGCAGATTCCTTCCAACAAAATGTGTTCCTTTCAAGTTTGACTCCCTCTTGTTCTAACGCAGCGTCCAGAACACACGCTCTCAACATGGAGAAGGCGTTCTTTAATGAAGACCCCACAACTGCACTTTAACCTCCCCAGGAACACGTCCTTATAATCCTGCCCCTTCCTGAATATTCTTGTTGGGAATCTCTCTTCTCTTCCGAGCTGTGTGCTGTGTCCTGGCGTCAGCCCGAAGTCCATTCCGCAAGCCAGGCGTCAGGGGAGTGAAACGCCAGAAACCTCCCCTAAGACCCACCTCTCCGTGCCTTCAGGCTCACTGCCAGGGCGCAAAATGGGAGTGATCTGAAATACGTCTCAGGCTGGATGCTCTCTCTTCCCCAACAGAGAGAGCAAAGGTCTGAAGATTAGTAATGCTTTCACAATTTCCATAACGTATTTCCATCAAGGATAAAGTAGCAATCTGGGATAACCTCCTGCCTCTTTGATTCCCTGCCAAATTTCTCTTGTTAGCCAAAGTGTGATTTTTAAGACTTTTACGGACGTATGACTTACATATCATAAAATCAACTCATCAAAGCATAACATCCGCTTTTTCATGGACTTGTGCAACCATCGGCATAACGAACTAACTTTAGAACATTTCCATCAACCCCAAAAAGACTGTGTCCAACTGCGGGTTCCATGTTCCTATCCTCAGTCTCGTTTATCTACTTTCTATCTTTCTAGATTCGCCATTTTTGAGTGTTTTGTATAAAAGAATTCATATCCTATGTCGTCTCTAGTGTCTGCTTCCTATCACTTAGCGTATTGTTTCCAAAGTCCTGCATGCTATAGCAGGGATCAGTTCTTCATTCTTTTGTATGGATGAATAATACCCCACTGTATGGACACACCAAATTTTGTTGTTCCATCCATCAGTTGATGGGCATTTGGACTGTTTTCACTTGGCAGCTCTTATGAATAATGCTGCTATAAACACTTGAGGACAATGTTTTTGTTGGGATATTTGTTTCCCTGGCTCTTGGTTAGATATCTAGGAGTGGGATTGCTATTTTATAGGGCAAATTGATATTTTAAGAAACTGCCACACTGTGTTCCAAATCAGCTGCATCATGGTGCATTTCCATCAGCCGATATAGGGGTTCCAGTTTCTACATCCTGTAGCCAAGCCTTGCATTATCGTTTTGGTGATAGCCATCTTAAAGGGTGTAAAATGGTGTCTCCTTGTGGTTTTAATCTGCAGCTTGCTAATGACATAGCGATGTCCAGCATCTTCTCACGTACCATCTTCTTTGGTGGGATGTTTGCTCAAATATTTTGCCCATCTTTAAAATGGGGTTCTTTGTCCCCTATTATTGGAATATAAGTGTTCTTTACATTTTTCAGATGCAGGTCTTTTCCCGGAAATATGATCTGCAAATCTTTGCTCCTAGTCTGGGGCTTCTCTTTTGGTTTTCCCAATGGCGTCTTTTGAAGTGCAAAAGTTTGCTTTTAATTTTGACGAGGTTGATTTTATCAATTTTCTTTCAATGCTTGTGCTTTTCATCTCATATCTAAGAAATCCTTGCCTAACCCAAGACCCTGAAGATTTTCTCTTATGCTCTTTCCTACACTTGATCGTAGCCAAAAGGCCAAGAAATGATGTCTTATGCTCTTTCCTAAACGTTTAAGAGCTGTAGTTCTTACACCTTTTAAGTATTTGAGTTACTTCCAGTGTATGATAGGAGGATAGGGTTGAAATTCATTGTTTGCATTTGAATATCCCATTGTTTCAGCACCATTTACTGAAACACTAACTTCTCCCTCATTAAATTCTTGAGACACCATTGCTGAAAGCCAGTTGACTATAAATGCCAGGACTGTATTTATTTCTGGACTCTTTTAATTATATTCCATCCTGCGTTTCTCTCCACAGGAGCCCCCGACTGTCCTGATGAATATAGCTTTAGAGTATGCTTTAAAACGGGGAAGGAGAAGCTCTCCAACTTTCTCCTGCTTTTTCAAGATAATTTGCTTATTCTAGATCTTCTGCCTTTCCACACGAATTTTCAAATGAGCTTGTCAACTGAAGAAAAAAAAACCACCCACTGAGATTGTGACAGAAAGTGTTTGCCCAACCGCAATTTTGAATTAATTGTAGATAGCAAGTGTGACCCAGAAACATAATTAGATATCATCTTTAATGTACTATGTGTACTTAATTTTTCACCCTTTTGTTCTTTTTCAATAAGCTGTTGCTGTATTTTTCCTTGCAAATATAGCTAATTAAATGACCTCAAAACCAACGGAGTTCTCTTAAATATCTAATTTCGTTAGAATCATGAACTATGGAAAAATAGGCTCTGCTGGAATTTATTCCCGAGTAAACCCGTCTTGTGCATGCCAAAAAAAAGGCATTTCAAAACCCATACACACCATGAGTTTTTTTCCTCCCTCTCCACATCTACACCTTCCCCCAAATGCCAGAAAAAATATTCCTTTACATCTAATAATTAGCCTCTCTATCAAACCTCCATGGGGAAATAGCTCTAAATTTTAAAGAGAATATTTAAGCAACTTCAAACAAATATATAACTGTTCCATTATTAAAATTTAAGTATGATTTTATGAATAAAATATCTCAACGTCCCTGGTCCTGAAGGATGTCCATCATTTCTTTATACCTGTTCTTCTCATGTTCCGTTTTTGTGCTCTAACTCCATCATTTTCTGAAGTAAGACTATTTAAAGGAGTACTTTGTACGCTAAATGGAAGAGAAATACTTTGTAGAGAATTTATGAAATTTGGGGAGGAAGCCCACAGAGATAAAGGGCCCTCCTGATCACATCATATGAAGGGTGCATGTTTGTCCCCATGACTCATCACTGCTGACGTTGGCCTTGACCACCTGGCTGAGGTATGTTTGCCAAATTTCTCCACTGTAAAATTACATGTTCTCTGCCCCTCTCCGTATCATACTCTTTGGAAGGAAGTCAATATGCACAGCCAAACCTCAGGAGTAGAGGTTGAAGGAGAGGATCTACATATACTGAGAATATGGTATGATACAGACAAGAGGGAATGAAATTTGTAGATGCAATTAAGAGTAAGAATCAGCTGACCTTTAAATAAGGGAATGATCCAGGATTATCCAGATGGGCGCAATGTAATCAAAAGTGGATTCAGAGTGGATTGAAGAGGGGGCCGTCAACCAAGAAATGCAGGTGTCCTCTATAATTGAAAAAGGCAAGGAAGGCATTTTCCCCTAGATCCTCCAAAAGAAGAATGCCATCTTATCAAAACCTTGATTCTAGCCCAGTGAGATCCATTTGGGATTTCTGACCTCCAAAACTGTAAGATAAATTTTGTGTTGTTTTAAGCCACTAACAATGTGGTGATTGATTACAGCAGAAATAAGAAGCTCATAAACCCTGTTTTATTTATTCATTCAGTCATTTATGTCAATATGAGGTTATGGATATTTATTTTATACTTATTTATACAAATTGCTCAAGCATTGGCCAGTGAGAATGCTTTTTACTTGGCTTCTGTGCCCCTTCGATCTATCCCCATCACTGTGATTTGGTTTTGGTTTTATTTGGATTGTTCTGTTTTGTTCTGCTTTGTTAGCACTCACTTGCTATAAAGTGATCCAGGCTCAGCTTGTCTATTTCCTGCTCCATTTCTAGAATCAGATACTTTTCCAAGGAGCCCAGATTCCTTCTACTTGACATTTGCATTTTACAGGTCAAGAAGCTGAAGGAGACCAAAGGTGGATGACTTGCCCAAGCAATGCAAGACCTAGTTGGGGACCCAGTGACATCATAGACTTTACAGCACACACCCGTGTCTCTAATTCATACTGGCTGGTGACAGAGTAAAAATGTTCGCTTCATTCCCTTTACTCATCCTGCTGGTCTCTCTATTACTACAACAGTTATTTCATTATGGCACTATTCTTAAATAAATTGCAATGTTTGCTTAATACATGAGGGGGACGGATGCTGCTCTAGGTACTTTATAACCATCTGAAAACTAGTCAGGAATGATTTTGACCCTCCACTGTACAGATGAGACAACTGGAAGGAACAGAGGTCCAAGTACCTTGATCCAAGAGATCAACCTGCCACAGTTTCGGGATTCCAACCCAGGACCCCAACACATCACGTCAACACAAAAGGCAACATCTGAGCAAATGGGGAAAATTGTTTTAGGCAATGTGATAAGTTAGTCTCTGGCGAGGTAGCTGTGTTTGGCATCCGGAAATAAATGGTAAAACACAGAGATAAGTAAGCCCTAAGACCTTATTTAGGTATAAAATTAAGCCAATGAAGTACAGCTGGTGTTTAGGGCAAGGCACCACCTGGACCTTGGAAATGACGGTTTGAAGGAAAGAAGACATTCTAGAACAGGAGTAAATGCAGAGACCTGTCTGATTGGCGGTGGGTCTCGGAATCATCAGAGTCTCATTTATCAAGGAGAGCCCATTCTTAACGCAAGACTGTGGCAATGAACTTGAAGGACACACTTGTGTTTTGGAGACACTCCTAGGCGTTAGTGATAAAGAGATTTTTTTAAGACATGGCAAGCCATTGCCTCCAAGGACTCAGAATCCTTAGGCAATGCTCTAAATGTAAAATACTACCCAGCTTTATTAAACACTTCTTGATAATCCCTAATTTACCTTGATTTCAACATTATTATATATTTACATTAGCATTGTGTGACTTTAGAAAAGAATACCTTGCGGTGATTGTACAATGGAATTTCAATGGGATTTTCTTTAACACAACTGTTTATTCCCATACCCTTAATGACTCTAAGCCAATCAACTCATTCTATTATAAACCCATAAAGCATTTGCTTCGGGCCAAGATGTAAGCTTAATATCTCTCTAGGTGTTTACAGATTTAATGCTAAATGAGTTCCATTTTTAAAAGCATGTTATTCTGAGATCCACAGACAAAGTCACTGCTAGCTTAATGATTTCATTTCTTTGGTAATTATATGCAATTTTAGGTATTTATGAAAATCTTTCCAGGTAATGGATTTTGGTTTATATTATTAGTACTTTCAGTTTTAGAAACTGGGAAGGATGAAATTCAGCTCAAAATACTTAACAGTATAAAAAACAGTTAATAAGAAGGTGGTAAATAGTGTTAAAATATCTTCAAATGCCTGTCCTTCACCAAGAAAACCCATTCTTGCTGCCATGGCCACACCTCCCTGCTGGTCAATATCCCAACAAGCTTCCAAGATTTGGATAAAACCTCTCCTTTGCAGGGTCCCTCCCTAAGAACCCTTAAGAAGTACCTCCCTACTATAGTGTCTAGCTAGCATCCCCCAATGCAAAGTTCCCAAAGGGAATTCCCATAAAAACAAAGACAAAGATGTGAACATCACAGGAAACCAAGAACAACAGAAAACATAAGGCTACATCTGGTGGATTTCTATCAACCCTATTACGGAGCCTAAAGAGAGTTCAGTCTTGCTCAAGGATCTTCCTATGGTACTACCACATTGGGAATTGTTCTATAAATGTGATAGGAAATAAAACATTTGGGACCTCCCTGCATGTAGCCATGTATCACAGAGAAGAAGCACCTGTCTATACAAACCAAAAAAAAAAAAAAAAAAAACACCTAGGAAATGTTGCCTGGGCATTATTTCAGAAAATCTCCTGTCTCCAACATCTCTAGATATGGGTTTAAATTAGACAAAATTTAAACCAGCCTAAACATACAGGTGAGAGAGCGGGTGGGTGCATGGAAATGGCCAGCAGCCAATTGCTGCAGAGTTGGACAATTCAGGAAAAGCCGTAGGTGCTCGATATCCTTTTCTGCACACTCAGCTAGTACAGAGTATTAGAGTGTCCACTAACGCTTAGAGTAACTACCACTTAATTAATACTTAATGTCAACTAATACTTACTTCATGTCTTAGTAAGGGACAGTGCAGCCTGGAAGAGTACCTTGTTGGAAATGGAATTTGAGGGTCAGTTCAATGGGTCAACAACTGCTAAGGGTCTGCATCGGCAAGGAGTCCCCCAGGCATGTGTGCTGGAGGCCTGGGGCTGCCCTGTTGAGTGACGAGGACTCGCGGACTGCTGGTACAGGGAAAGACCTCTCACAGATCCACCTAATGGCACACATCTTTGGTGGGTACATCCTGACTTGCCCAAAGATGAGGAAAGAGAATGGGAATGGAGTGGCATAGAACAAAAGATAACCACAACCTTCGGAAAACTCTAAGGGAACATTTAGATAAACCATTGGCCATTTCTCATGGAGTAAAAATAAGATGTAATTTCTTCAGTGCAGAGGCATAAAAAGAGAACAGCCTGAGACAGAAAGAAGAGGAAGAGCAGGTCAAGGGAGATGTTGAGATACAGGAAGTGTAGAGAGAGAGAAATAAAATGCACGCTCTTTGTAAGGAAAAACTCGTAAACCCAAGTGTACCTTAGATAGAAGACGCCACGGAAGTAAGTCTTCAGGGGGGAACTAGGTGCACACTGCGTCTCTCCATTTGAACATCTTCATGTAAGGATAATTTGGAAGAGAACTACCATGAGGAGAGAAGAACTTCAATAGAAAGATACTCATGATCAACTCTTGACGTCTCCTCCGGTGTAAAGACCATCAGGGTTTCCAAATGCAGGAAATCACAGGGTGCTCTGCAGCAGAAGGGCATTTCAAATGGCAACCATACACCAAACAAATTTACCGTAAGGAATCCGAGCACATTCTGATGTGTCTTCTGGTGACCACTCTGATGAATAAAATGTTCATTTCTTTTAAAAGAAGACTATGTCATGAGCCACCAGGAATTATGTTTATGGTAGGGACGCTGAACATGGTTCAACGGGAAGAAAGGGTGGTATTTCATGGGTCTCATGAACCGTGGAAAGAGCAAAGTTGAATGGAAACCAAATGAAAGATCAAAGGCAAACTAAGGATTTGAAAGACGGCAAATAGCATTTGGCACAATTGATACGTTTCATTAAAGGATTTGAGTATCTGGAATATATACTTTGACAGAACATTTTTGTAATCCTGCCAATGAAGTGCAGACATATCCTTACACGGAACACGCCCTGGAGAAGGGTGAACAATGTGAGTTTCCACTAAAAGCGTAAACAAGTAAATGATGTCACGATCATCATTTTTCAAGATACTGCTGCAAGTTCTAGTCAATATGTTAAAAATATGTCATGAGAACTGAAAATATTCAAAAGGAGACACAATAAAGTCATTCTTGCATATGATTATGTACACGGGGGAAATAATTCAGAACATCAACTAAATAAATTAGGGTAGATGAGGTATTAGTTATGATGGTATGAAATCAATACACAAAATCAATTTTCATACATATGAATATTAACATATCTAAAAAGAAAGCCGTTTCATATTAACAATAATAAATGGTCTGATCATACCTTATGAAGCATGTAAGACACACTGTATAATATAAAATCTGAGATACATAAAAGACTTGTCTTTAATCAGAAGCTTCTGGTGGCAGAAATTTAGTGTGTAACAATATCAATATATTTTTAAAAATAGTAAGATTTTTTGGTAACAACAAAATCATTCTAACATCGATTCTGAAAAAAAATATGTAAGTGTCAATAATTCTGGCTTGAAGAAGGTAAAACCAGTTCTTCTGCCCTCATTATATTATTTATTGTACTTTCAATAATTTTAGCCTGAGTATGATGAAGTCTTTCTATTTAGAAAGTACCACTAGCTAAATATTCGAAAAAGAGGGAAGCATAACAAGTTCATCTTAGGGCAAAATAAATTCTGGATTAATTAAACATTTATACTTAAAAAAGCAATGATTATGTTTATCAAAGTATTCTATAAGGTTTAGGGTGAGATTTTGAGCCAACATATATTTATTAAGAAACACAGCATTTATTAATAGAGATGCTGACATTTTTGCATTATAGACACATATACACATACATACACACATGATTATATAGTCAGGTTTTATTGTGACATTCTCTGCATGTGGCCAGGATTGTCTATGTAGACACACACCCATATACACACATACAGATATATGCGTGTACTTTTATCATTTATTAAACAGTATATATTTATATGTGTACATAAATACATACAACTTAAAATGATAAGTAATAGAAGCAAATGTATATAAAATTTACATATATACATTTTAGGGAATAATAGAATCAGTCAGGAAATATATATGTATATTTTGTACAAACACATACACATATACATATATATTTAATAAAGAATAGTATCACTCAGGAAGTATATATATTTAAATTTATACATAATATATATTTATTTGTATACATGTTTATTTTGTATATCTATAATATGTATTTATTTTGTATATGTACTTCTAACATACAAATATATAAAATATAAATATTTAATAAGTATTAATAAGTATTTATTATATATATTTAAATTTATATATATTTATTTTGTATACATACATTTATTTTGCATACATATAATATATATTTATTTTGTATATATACTTATACAAATATATAAAACATATTTAATAAGTATGTATTATATATTTATATATTATATTATAAATATTTAATGAATATTAATTGTTATATATTTATATGATAAATATTTGGTAAGTATTGATAAGTATTTATTATATATCTATATATTATATTATAAATATTTAATGAGTATTTATTATTTATCTATATTATAAATATTTGGTATTAATAAATATATATTATATATTTATATATTATATTATAAATATTTAACGAGTATTAATTATTATTTATGTATTATAAATATTTAATACATATTAATAAGTATTTAATATGTATTAAATATATAAATACATGCTTAATTAAATATAATATATAAATATTTGCATTTTCTGTATATATATGTAAGACAAATTTATATTATGTAAGTCTACATAAAATAAAGAAAAGGGAAGCTCGCTGGAGGGAATCCAAAGGAGAAGTCACGTTGTGTCCATCAGCCATGTTAGTAAGTCAGGGACAGAAAGGGAACGCAAACGAGTCGTGAAGAACAGAGGCGGGATGATGGGGAAGATGGAGAGAAGCAGATACCTGAGGGAAACCAGAGCTGAGCATGAAGATGGTATTTCTGAGTTACCAGCCCTGTCGTTCGCAGAATAATGCAAGGGGAGAGCGAGACCCAGAGACATGGCCTGGCAACCTAGTTTAAAATTACTGAAGCGAAGAAAAACAAACAGAACCCCGGGCATCCAAGTAGAAAACACAGTCTCTGGGCCACAGCAGACCTGGTTGGAGGCGACGGCGGCCCACACGGCCACCTAGTGCAAGAGGAGGTAAGCAGTAGCAAAGGCATCAAAGGCTCTGCTGACTGTCCCCACCCCCGGGCCCCACATGCCCGGCTGGGATGACTGAGGGCTAGAGATTCAGGTATGCAGGTATCCTCAGCTATGCAGGATTTCCCAAAGAAGCCAAAGGTGCTGGCCAGCCAGAAAATGCTCCAGGAGGCACGTGGCGGAAGGATGAGATGAAGCATGAAAGCCTGGAAGGGCAAAGAGCGTCCTAGTGTGGTGGCCATCCATCCCTCCTTCTGCTCCTGCGAGTCTCCTCATGCGCCCTTTCCTGGGGCTCCAACCCATTTCCACGCACTTGGAACAATGTGTGCTCTGTCTGCCCATGTGCTTGCCGTAGCTCCCCAAACGTCTTTAGGACGATGACAAACACACAAAAGTCTCTCTCCCCTGAAAAAAGTCTCCGCAATGCCAAGTGCAGATGATGACGGAGCAAGATCTATCAGGTTCTGGTAGAAAACCTTTGCCAACAACCCATCCTTTAAGAAGGTATTTTCAGAGATGAACAGACTCCAAGACTATATCCTCCCCAATGCCTAGTAGAATTCCTAGGAAGCAACACTCCAATCATCTAATAAATCAAGCACAATTAAACTCCATGAAGCTCACGAATTCAAGGAGGATGAAGTCAAAATAAAGGTAAAGAATGGGGAAATTATGGGCCAGAAGAACTAAAAATTATACACAGAAAAATCACCATTTAAAATACCTTATGAAGTACTAGAACAAGGCCAAGTAAACATCATTTGCCAAAAGAATATTTTCACTTAATAATGCAATAAAAAACTATGTATGACAACCACACCCAATAGTTCTTAAAAATTTCAAGTTGTAACAGAAGAAACTGAAGATGAATGGGAGGTTGCAAATGATTGTACTGTGTTCAAGTGAAGAAATTCATGCAAAATAATTTTTTTAAATCCTAACAACAAACAAAAAAAATCAGTCCCTACAAATCAGGGTGTGATACTTTCTCCATAGTACTTGTTGTCTTCTTCAGAGATGCAACCTCACAGCATTTGGGCAGCTATAACACAAAAGCACAGATGAAGGGGGTCTTAAAAAACAGACACTTGTTTCTCACATTCTAGAGGTTGGAAGTCCAAGATCAAGGTGTCCACAGATTTGGAATTGGCTGACACCTGCATCTTGGTTCATATGTGGCGATCTGCTCATGGGGTTGTCACATGGCTGAAAGGGCAAGGGAGCTCTCTGGGGTTTCCTATACAAAAACACTAATCCCATCATGGGGGGTTCCCCCTGATGATCTGATCACCTCCCAAAGGCCCCACCTCCTAATACCATCAACTTGGGGGTTAGCCATTCAACCAGTGAAATCTGGGAGAACACATTCAGACCAAACCAGATGCGTAGACAATATTTATGTGCATGAATTCATTTCATAGGATGCTTTGTTCCTCCTTTCATGACTATGTGAAATGCCCATGTGGGAAACACAGCACAGAGCCAGGACCAAAATCTCCATTTCTTCCCTGTCAGAACTACAGAATGCTTTGCATAGGAAGGCAAGTTGAGTCTTCCTACTGTCCATTTGTTCTAAAAAGCTAGGGCTGAGTAGATGGACCGCAAGGAGACTCTGTCTTTGCTCTTATGAAGCCCACAGTCTCCTAGAATATGAGACGATTAATTTAATAATCACACCAAATTTTTAAGTTCCTACCATGAAAAAAATTATGCATGGGCTGGTTACCATGTGACTATAACACGGCAATATACATCTTGGCAACCCACTAATAATCTGTGGTGGTTGGGGGAATTTCCCCTGAAGAAGCAAAGGAGACGTGCCCTGAACCAGGATTTAAAAAGATGAAAAGACATGAGAAAACATTTCAGAAAAGGGTCAGGAGAGTCCGATAAAAATGAAACCGGGGAGTTAGGCAGCATCAGACCATGAGCAGAGCTTGGGGGTGGACGGTCATGCACTGAACAGCATCCCCAAAACTCATGCTGTGAGAAGTCAGCGTGAGACCTTATTTAGAGGGTCTTTGTCAATGTCATTAGACGAAATCCTCTTGGATTTATGGTGGCCTCTCAATCCAATGATTGGTGTCTTTCCAAGAAGAGAAGACAGATGGAGACACAGAGACAAGGAAGTGATGTGGACATGGAGGCAGAGAACCCACTAGCCAAGGAACACCGGGGTTACTGGGAGCCCCACCAGCAAAGAGGGAGGCAAGGGACGGGTAGGTTCTTCCTCGGAGCCTCCAGAGGAAACCAACCTTGCCCACACCTTGATCCTGGACTTCTGGGCTGCTGAGCTGTGACGGAATATATTTCTGTCGTTGTAAGCCACCAAATTTATGGTAGTTTGTTATGGGAGTTCCAGGAAACTCCTATAGTGGGCATTTAACAACGGGGTGGTGAGCATACCCTAAGGCAACGCCTAATGAGTCAATCCCTTCTAGAATCCCAGCTAACTGGGTATGAGCTGCACCTGTTAGATGACAGAAGCGTCCTCCTGGGATCTGGTTACTTTACACGGACTTGAGATGCGATGCCAAGGGCTTGATTAGAATATGCTGCTGTGTAGGATTCTTGCTCAGCCGACCTGAGTAAGAGACTGCCCATGTGGTAAAGGGGCTTTTGGCAGCCTGCAGGAGCTGAAGGCAGACTTCACTGGTCGCTGGCGAGAAAGGGGCCACGATCCGACAACCACAAGGGACAGAAACCTGACCACACCGCGGTGAGCTCGGAAAAGCAGGAGCCCCAGACAGGAAGGCAAGGGCAGCTGATACCTGTGTCTCTGTGGGACCCTGAGCAGGGAACACAGCTGAGATACACCCAAATTCCTGACCCACAGAAACTACGAGGTGAGACATGAGCATGATGTTAAGCCACCGAGTTAGTGGTAATTTGGTTAGCCGCCGAGGAAGACTAGAACCTGTGGGCCACCAAGGTAATCCTTTGAAAGGGATGGCATCCTCTGTCATCTGCTCTCTCTGACTGCCCATCTCTAGTTAGGGAAGGAATCTGTGCAGCCAGCCCCACACATTGCCTCCAATTCCAGGTAATGTGCATTCTGTTCGGGACTCAAGCAAGGCAGGACCAGCAAGCCATCTGGAGTCTAGCCATGTGCACGGGCATTTGGGCTGCCCGTCCTTTATTGGAATTAAAGAGCATCACAGATACCACGATTTAGCCATGGCTTCTAAACGCCTAACAGACAAGGCACCCGGCAGCCCTCAAGTTATTTCCGAGTGTAGGCAAACGTTCCTTTATGAGCCCCTGACATCTCAAATTGTACCGCCGCTGGAGAGAGAAAGCAGTATCTGGACTGCATCTGAGTTCCCCGGGGTGTGCTTTGTAAAGCTTTCTCTGGTGAGCTTTGGCTCTTTTTCTTTGTCTGTTTCCCCTTTTGATTTATGTCCCTCTGTCCACCTTGGTTCCATGAGCCCCCACTGAGCCAGCATGCTCAGCGGGGTGGACACCCATCATATGACACGTGAGATTAACGATAGAGGCTGGAAAGATCCGGACAGAGGTGGATAAAGGAAAGGAATTCCCCACGAGCCTGGAGCCTGCCTTGTCTGCCAAGCCCCACGATGCCCTTTTGGTGTGTAAAGAACAGACATGTGGACCAAGGTGCTATGCTTCAGTAGAGGCCGCAATTATCTGCATCGTCCGAGGGCATGTACACAGAGCCATAACTCGGTACGGAGCAAGCATTCCCACGTCCGGCACACATTCCAAGGGAACACAAATCATTCCCTTAGCAGCTTGTGAGCAATCGGGAAAGCTTGTGTTTCTCCATTTGTTCGTGCAGCAGACTGGAACTCCATGAGCACGCTGGCTCGGGGCCGGGCAGAGCCGCGCCGAGCGTCCCCAGCCTCGCCCAAGGGGAGGCAAGCCAACGGGTTCCTTGCAGCTGGGATGGCACAGGATCATCACAAAAATGAGGAGCCAAAGAGGGTTTTTGCTTTTTTTTTTGAACGGTCAAATCACTGTCCTTACAAGAATGTGGCGATACATTACCATCTAGAGAAGCGGCAACCTCCCTGAGTTATAGCATCCTTTCATTGCCATGGAAATCCTTCAGAAAACACCACCATGTTTTCCAACAGCATTCCCTACACATAATCCAAATTGATTCTGGCTCCTCAAAAAAAAAAGGAATCTTTCAGTGCCCATTTTACTTTGGAAGCTCTCAAAAATGGTGAGCTAACTAAGCCTTTCGAAGGAGAGGTATTATATTTCGGTTGGATGCTCTCCTTCCTATTGGAAAGGAACACCAGGAAACCATCGCTTTAGTTGCCACGTGACATCACATGATGTTTTTCAGGTCACCTGGAAGAGTGTCCTTCCTTTACTCATGACAATAGGGCCACCTTTGTATTCCAGAGTAATTTGCAAAGAGAGCAACGATCTATAATAAAACAAGCACAGACGCTACTAAAAATCAATAGGTTGCGTGTATTATGAGCATTCGTTAGGAACTAATGATTATTTCCAAGTAAAATCTTTTTGGCTGTCATTTGCCAAAGAGACGGAGTTAAGACACATAAGGATTTTTCTTATTTTTGTCCCCACACGACAACCTCTCATGTTCTTTGGAGGAATAGTAAGGTGAGCTGCATTCTAAAATCCATCCAATTTAACCACAGATCCAAAAAAAAGTGTTCCGTTTGACCCATTTCTTCCAGTGCTGTGTTTGGAATTCTTGGAGGAGGATAAACGTACACATCTGAAAAGAGCAGTGAAAGAGGAATTAAATTCGGACTGTGGATTCTCCACAGTGATTTGATGCCTGATGAAAGCTGCAGGCTTGCCTTCCTTGCAGGCTTCTGTGGTTCTCCCTTAGGACCCCCAGAACAACCCTCGGTCTCCCAGTGTCAGTCAGCCACATCATTCAGGTGGACGAAGGGTCAGCTACACTACTGTCTCAGCAAACACAGCTCACAGTGATGGGAGGCTGGTGGCCAGCAGCTAAACTCACTGAGCGGAAAAGCTCTCCAACTGCCTAAAACCCTCGAGTATCTGGCATATGTCTGCTTTCCTCCTGCCATCTTGGAAGTCCAAATCCACCCAAGCGGGAGTATCCATTTGCCCACTTTACTATTCCAGTCCTGTTTCCTAAGAGAGGGACACTTGATGCAAACTGTCTGTTGACAACGTTAAGCTTCTCTAGTGTCAACCCTATACCATCATCCATGATGGATGCAGTAATTTTGTTGTTCATACCCTATTCCTATTTCATTAAACCCAAATGAGGAGTCAACACCATCAGGACAGAGCTGTAACTGTTAAGTGGGCAATTTCACGCCGTGGAGGGATGGATAAGTGGAGCCGTGTGATAAACCTCAGCGTAAGACATTGAAAACTAAAGCCAAGCTCAATGTCATGCAAGTGACCACTTTTCTGTTTTGTTTTGTTGGGGCTAAAGGAAGAAGTCAACCTCCCTATCAGAATTGCCTGGAAACATGTGTTAATTGGACAGCTAGATGAGTATGTGTAACATGCACTATTGCTTTGAAACCAAATAATTAGGGAGAACTGACAGGAGATCAGCCAACACTGCATTAGCATCTTTTAACCAGATATTATGAGTTGACAGACTGAGTGAAGCCGAGCAGATTGGGACCAGTTCACTGTGAAGATAAATTCTATTAATGAATCCAACATGCATGGCTTTGGATACAGAGTTACAAAACGGTTCATAGGTCACCAAGACAAGGAGGCTACTGACAAAAATCAGCAGAAGGAGGTGGATGGCCTTTTATCTAAGCAAATGTCGGTGGTAATCGGATCAGCCTAAAGATCAACCAATTTCTTAGCTCCTGGGGAGGGACTTCAGTGATGCTATGAATATTTTTAATGATACAGGTTTCATGAAAGAAAGCAGCATAGGTACACAAAGAGAACAGTATGAGACACCAGCATCCAATAGGGACGTTATCAACGGTGCTGACGTAAGACGTCAAGGTGATTTGAATCAATAGTTCGTACTGTCCTAGGATCATGTTTGAAAACACAAGTATGGCAAAATGCAGTTTTATAACGTTGATGGAGTAATGTGCCTACATCCTTGGTTTTTGCCTAGATGAAGAGGCACTATTTTGCCGGCTATGGGAAAAGGGATCTAGGAACGTGGCCACAAGAAAGCGGATTTTTGCCTGCTGTCGAGAGGTGGTTTGATTCTGCAGAATCAGAGACTGCATAGGGATTACAGGGTCTCAAACAATTTTCACACACACACCAAGGCTGAGAGGACCAGGCAGACACCCAGAGGAAAAGTTCAATAGTATGAAAACCATGAAGAGGCTCAAAATCATTTAGAATAAGAACCAGCGACTACTCTATTAATAGTTTATCAAGCAGATTAAGTTACAAAGTGCCTTTAAATCTTTTTCATATTTAAAACAATTACAGTGTACATCGTGTCTATATGTAAGGCTCACAGGTGTCATGATCACGTGATTATGGCCGACCCTCAAGCTGATTTAACGTGATGCATCTCCACGGAGGCTCGAAGTTCTCATTTTTTGCAAAGTCTACTTTTTTTCCTGGTAATTGATTACACGGTGTGATGTAAAGGAAGATGTTACATAAATCGAACCATTACAAGAAGAAGGAGAAGAGGAAGAAGAAGAAGAACCACCACCAACAACAACCTTTATTCCCAAACTGGTAGAATGAAGTGTAAGTCAACACGAAAATGCCTCCCCATGAGCCAAAAGCAACTTAGCTTCACACTCACTGTGGGTAGAAACTACATTGAGTTCCGACCTAAAAAGTTCTTGACGTAACAGGTCTGATCGACTCATCATAACAAAATAAAACTTTTACATGTAGTATAATGAACACTTCAAATTTTGAAAGATCAACAAAGAGATGTTATAGACACAGTGAAATTAATCAACACGGTACAGCATCTTAGGGTTTGGGGTGGAATTTCAAGCATCATAATCATACTGAAGGGACAAGAAGTTTCCAGTAAGTTTTGATAAAACATGTGTATATATATATATATATATACACACACATATACATGTATGTAACATACATATAATAACTGAAGCATTGGTAGCTAGGATATAGAAGAAATTACAGTTTTCACCTCTAAGACTAATTTTAAGATTTATTTGAGAGAGAGCACATGAGCAGGGGAAGGGGCAGAGGGAGAAGCAGACTCTCTTCTGTGCAGGAACCCCAATGCGGGGCTTGATCCCAGGACCCTGCAATCATGACCTGAGCCGAAGGCAGACCTTTAACCGACCAAACCACCCAGGCACCCCAGACTAATTTTTTTTAAAGATTTATGTATTTGAGAGAAAGCACATGCACACAAGCAGGGGAAGGGGCAGAGGAACAGAGAAAATCTCCAGCATATTCCCCATTATGCACAGAGCCCAATGCAGGGCTGAATACCAGCACCCTGAGATCATGACCTGAGCCGAAATCAAGAGCCAACAGCTTCACCAACTGAGCCACCCAGGTGCCCCTAAGACTAATTTTTAATAGTCACCATTTGATGTAGACAATTTTGATGTAGACAATGTGTTCAAGACATCCAGCTATGTGACTTGAAAAAAGCAAATCAAAGTTTCCACTATACAAACATCATTAAAGACTGCATGAAAAAAACCTATCTGGTAGAAAAACAAAAGCAATGGAATACAGACAAAATAGTTATTCTGTTTAAACTGTTATTCAAATCCCTCCCCGAATTATTTTGCAGGTTTATAAAAATGACCAGTTCGTTGTTAGCAATTTTTATTTCGAGCATATTACAAGCAAAGGGAATTTTACGCTTTTTTAGGAAAAGGCCTATCAAATTAACATGTTAAAAATAAATTTGGTACATTAAGTTTACCTATAATTAAAATCATTAAACATGGTTTCAAACAAGCAAGATCAATTATGAACAATGCACTTTTATATCAGATGTTTTGTCTGTAGACAATCTGAAATTCTATGCCATCTGCATCACCTACTTAAAAATACTGACTTAAGAATACACAACAGAGGATTATGGATTCAATATGATGGATGTGCTTCCGTTCATTAAAGGATGAATCACTGAAAACTTAGTATAAAGATAATCCTAAAATACCTGACCTTTGGTCTCCTGAAAAATTAATCATGGAGCTATTTTATAGTGAAGAAAACACAAGGAATCCATATGAGAATCCGTATTGATCAAAATACATCAAAATGTATTAGATTTTGGAATTAACTCAAAAACATGCATTGCTAACTGGAATTAAAAACAAAACAAAACAAAAAAACATGCATTGGACCACAGCAGACTTCAACGTGTGGGCTGGAGTCACTACTGTGTATTTGGACAACTTCCAGAAAAGCAGTGAATATGATTTTGTTGCTAGCTGTATGTCACCTCCCAGTGCAAAGGAAATACGTAGTATCTATAAGTTAATCTCTCTGTTAATGGTAATTCTCTGGTAAAGTAAAAGAAGCCGAAAGATTCAACCATTCATGGGAATGAAATCAAGCTCAGCTGTAACACTGCTTAGAGCGGAAGAAGACAACAGAGGCATAAAGCATCCCCTGACAAATTTCAGCCCACACTGATGGGGTTTTCTTCCATTTTTCACTATTGTCTGAGATCCACAATCATCACCTTAAAACATCTGTTGCCTTATTCTCTAATTATCTACCCCACACATGCTGGCAGTTAATTATACATTCTCTTATTCCGTAATTACAATCTTGCTGGTTTTCCCAACAAGACTTGAAGCTCCTCATGAACTGCATCAAAACCTGAGATTCTTTTGTGCTAACCGCCCTACCTGCATGGCATGGGATCTTCCCAACAAATTGTTTCTGCCTGATAATAATCAAATGTCACAACATTCAGTGGGTTGAGAAGAGGGTAACCCAAACTTCAGCTGGGACACCACAATAAGACCGTAACCAGAAAGGATGAGAACTTCAGCCAGCCACTTATTTACTGAGAAAACACTTGGTTTTGCTCCTATTATCTCAACAAATACGGTTTTGATGTCATACCTTGTTTTCTTTTGCATCACACCAAGTACCTTGTTTTGTTTTGTTTTGTTTTTCAACATGGCTCAAGGACTCTTTCCTGAGCCAAGGAATTTCAACAAAATACCTAATATTTTATCAGGCGCATATGTAATTATATAGTTAGCTGCCTCCCCCTTACTACACTTGGGCAGAAATTGATACATTTTTCTTTTTCCGTTTGCGTAAATCATTCACAGTGGTACAACTTTAGTTACGGAGAATCCAAAACCATAAACTCGCTTCTTTCTCTTACTCATTGCTGTTGTTTGAAGAATCTGTGCTGTTTATATTTCAGGGCAAACCTTGAGAGTTGTTCCAACTCAGACACAGAGAATTGCAGGGAAACAGGCAACCTATTAACTCTTTTCAAACCCTAAGAGCATAGACACAAAAACGCTCAGAATCCTGTGGGACCTGGTAGATAAGTTTCTTTCTTTGGGTTTCCAAGATGGAGCTAGTGATACCTTCTCTTCCTTGGAGTTGTAAGAGTCATGACCTTGCATACAGCCTTAGTTCCCATATAGCATTCTTAATTCTTGATTCTCGCCCAGCAAAATGCTAGCCCTGGAGAAATCCCAACTTTCATCCAGTGCACACCTGCACCCTTGCCCATGAGCATAGATGAAGGAAAACACGGACCCATGCTGACTGGTCTCACTTTCAATTCATGATCATAAATGTGCAGGAGGTTCAAACTGGAGATCATACCGAATTTCTCCAAAAATTTTCCTTTGAAGATTCCCTAAACAACCAACACCTTCTCTGGCTTCCTGCCATCCCCAAACCCCCTTGTCCCATCTTCACTGTTGGTTTATGATCTCACAATTTTTTTTTTCAGTGTAGGAAGAAGCAACAATCTAAAGAGAACATCCATAAGTCCCCATGAACCCATTTACCCGTACACCAACCAATAACTAACTACCCCATCTTCTGTGCTCCTTTGTTTCCCTATAGGTAAATGGTAGGGCTCCCACCTAAGACTAACTATTACCCATCCAATTCCATCAGTTTACCAATCCAACAACAAGACACCCCTCTCTTGCTAGACTGGAATCGCTTTCCTCTTGCAGAGGAAATCCAACCTGCCGATTGTGTTATTATTCGAAGTACGTTCCAGTCCCCTCTGTGGGGAAAAAAATATACCCTGGCTGCTCTTTGATGGCAGGCTTGGCCAAAAGACTTACAGTGTCCCTCCCTGGGAAGAATTTTATTGCCCCCACCTCAATGACATGAGATATACCTGTTTGATATGTTTTAGCCAATCATGCATGAACAGAATTTAAGAGTGCCATTTCTAAGAAAAATCCTTGAGAAAGCTGACGTGGCTCTGCCATGTTTCCCTTCCACTTTGCCAGAACATCAGAAATGTGTCTGCACCCTTATGTTGGGTCCTGGAATGAAAAGAGGTGGAGAAGAGCTGAAGCAAATCCCTGAAGAACGCACAACATGAGAGAGAAATAATGCTCTCTAGTCACATGTCCTTGACATCTTAGGGATATTTGTTAATGCAGCGTAAGGCAAGCTAAACTGATTGATACAACATGCCTCTAGATCATTCCTATTGCATGATCTAGAGATCATTAGATGTGCTATTAGACCTTCCATCATATGAGAAATACAATAACTTTCTCTTGGGTTTATATATCCCTCCAACTGTTGCCTAGTTCTCTGCTCCTTTACAGGAAATCTCTTTAAAATTGTCGTCTACACACCCAGACTCCAATTCCATGGCTCCTATTCACCACTAAAGTTACTCCAACCAGGCTGGTCCACGTAACGTGTCACCAAAATTACTGCTACTCTGGTAAAACTTGCCCGTGACCTCCAGGCTGCTACGTCGGTGGACTCCAGACTCTGTTTTCTCCTTTCTGTTTTTTATCTTCAGACTCTTCATGACTCTAAATACCACCTATGTGGACTAGTCCAACATTTTCCTCCTCAGCATGGACCTGTCTCTTGAGATTCCCCTGAACTCAGACATCCACTCATCTATGGGGTATCTTGTCTCTGATGTCCTATATTCATTTCAAAGTCAAACTCCCAAGCCTCAATTCATCCTCAAGATTCTCTCCACCAGCACTTTCTCCAATTTCATCCATGAACACCTCCTTCCTTTTCCATGCTTAGGTCAACAAATTTGGATTCCTTTCCTTTCCCCACATTCTACATGCAAATCATTTGCAAATCTTATTTTCAAAAATAGAAGAAAGCCAAGCAATTTTCCCCACCTCACTACTCCCATCCTAGATGTACGGTCATAATTTCTCATGGTGACTCTTAAATGAGCCTTCTAACCAGTCTCCTACTTTCTCTCTTGCCCCTACAGGCTAATCTCAGCAAGGCAGCTAACGTGGTTCTTGAAAACACACCTCACCATGTCAGTCACTCCTCTGCTTAAATGCCTCCAATTTTTCTCCTTTTGTTCCCAGAATTAAAGTCAAAGTTCTTAATGGCTTCATCCCACTTGAATCCCAGTCACCCACTGCTATCTAGCGGTCTTCCCCAAACACAATGGGAATGCTTCCACCCCAGGGCCTTTGCACTGGTACGTTCCTTCTGCCTGGAACACCCTTCTGGTACATCATCGAGGCTTCCTCTGTCACCTCTTTCAATTCTTTACTCACGCTTTTCCTTTTCAGTGAGGTCAAATTGTCCACCGTGCCTACATTTGTACTTTCCTCCACAATCCTGATTCTCCTTATCCCCTTTTCATTTTTATCATAACACCCCTCACCTTCCAAAATAATATGTAACTTATTTAATTCTTAATTTTCCAGGGTCCCCATAAAATATAAATTGCACTAAGCAGGAAATTTTGTCTACTGGGTATGTTGATGCATCTACAATGCTTTTAGAATACATGATGTGAAAGAGGGAATCAGTAATAAAAATAAAATAATCGAAAACAATATAATGCCAATGTTTTTGGAATTACATGATGTAAAGCATGAAAATGAACGTTTAAAAATCTTAGAGAATGGGCGCCTGGGTGGCTCAGTTGGTTGAGCGACTGCCTTAGGCTCAGGTCATGATCCTGAAGTCCCTGGATCGAGTCCCGCATCGGGCTCCCTGCTCGGCAGGGAGTCTGCTTCTCCCTCTGACACTCCCCCTTCTCGTGTGCTCTCTCTCTCTCATTCTCTCTCTCAAATAAATGAATAAAACCCTTTAAAAAAATCTTAGAGAATAAATTATTTGAAAAGTTGAATTTCAGGTGAGTTCAGAGAGAACCATTTAAGGACACGTCAAGAAAATGTACAGAATGTGCTTCAGCAAATACAAAAATACTTGAGATGTCCTTCCAAGGTTATTGAAGCATAATTATTCAGATGGTCGCTTCCAGTCATGCAGGTGGCTTTGCCTTCATTTGCTCATTTGGCTCTTTTTGTCACAGGTGAACCGGTATTTCATTTCCTTTTATTTCTTATTTCTGTCCTATTTTTGGGATACCATCAGTGAATCTATATTCCTTCTGCACAGACTTGTAACAAGTTGATGAACTGCACGTGTTCTCTGGTCTCCTGAGGATCGCTCCTTTGTCTGTCACCCCATCCCATTCTGCACCTCCTTTCTCCCAGCATCACCCTTACAGAGCCTTAGAAATCTCAGATTCCTAGAAGGTTCTTGAAAAGCTGGGCTTGGCTTTGCCAAGATGTTACCATCACCTGCCCTAGGAATGCAGCTGCATACCTGGGAAAGGTGTTTCAATGCTTATAAAGCCAACCTCCATCTTTCATGCGAGGACAAATGCCACACTGCCTCAGAAACACGCAGACCTGTGTGGTGTCTCACGGTCTCCGAGAAGAAAGGTTAGGACCTAATTTTTCTGGGAGCCATTCCATTCAGGAGGCACACTTGTAGTCATGTCATCTTAAAGCCAGGTAGAGAGGGGCTGCAGTAAGCTAAAGATAGAGACCCCAGGGGAGAGAGAGAGAAGCCTCTTAGGTGAGGTCCATGTACATGTGTGTTTGTGGGGGTGCACGTGGAAACAGGGACCAAGGGTGTTGTCAGTAGAAGACAGGGGATACCCAGGAGAAGCAGGCAGGAACACAAACTCTTAGGAAGCTCTTAGTAAGAGACAAATGGGTGGGCAAAGAGAAGGACATCATCCTTGCTTCTGATGAAAAACTAGTACATGTCATTACAGAACTTTAGGAAATACAGAAAAGTTAAAAGAGAGAGAGAAAGCAGTACAGTTAACTGAGCCACACACAATGGTCACTTTTATCCTATCTTATCGTCCAAGTTTTTTGGGGGGAGGGTGAAAGATTTGGGCATCAACTAATTGAATAGTTGATTACGATGCTCAGCCTACAGCTGGAGTCTCCTCTTTAAAGCTGAATCCAATGTACAATCTCGGGAAATTTTGCTTTGGTGCGCCAAAAAATAGAATCTATTTTTTCTTTTAAAAACTCTATCCAAACCACGTAAGATGGGTCAGGAAACATTGCCTTCTTTATTTGGGGCTTAAATTGTCTTACATTTCTTGACAGTAAGATTATTTGTTTTGTCTTTAACATTGCTTTTAAAGTCTTTAAATTTCTGATTTAAAAATATATATATAAAAAAAAAATAAAACATGCCAAACATTTTTAACATTCAATTCAATTATATGCTCATCTAGGAATTAAAGTTGGTGGTTTAAACAAATTATAATAACCTTAAGATTGATCATTAAGTAGGATATTCTTTTTTTTTTTTCCAGGAGATGGTGAGTTTTATTGTCTTGTCTGGATAGAGGTTTGATTTGCTCTCGAATGTTTCAGGGTGGAGAGACTAGGAGAAAGCACAGGATGCAGAGGTCTATTTGGTGTAATCTCCCTCGTTCTCATCTTCGCCATCAACAGAGAGAGCAGCATACTTGCTTGCAGAACTGAACTTGGAAGCTGGATTTTCTTCAGGTTTCTTTGGCTCAGGTGCAGATCGGGAGTCTTGATCCTTTTTGCCATCTTTCCTATCGGACTCCTTCCAGTGGTCTTTGTTCCCTCCATCTCCTGGACCACGGCCGGAGTTCCCACTTTGGCCTTTTGGGACACTCACCCCATCTACTTTGTTTTCATCTGCTCTCCTCGCTGGTCCTTCCTCAGGTGGCTGAGCTGGAACTACTTTCCCCCCACCACTTGTAGGGGACTGCTGCTCTGTGTCTGAGCTCTGAGATGGAGCAGGAGGGTTAGAACTTCGCTTCACCCAAGCATTCTCCTTTGGTGGAGGGGCTGGCATTACCTTCAGAGGCTGCTCAGATTTGGGAGGCTTAGAAGTTGGAGAGTGACAGTCTTCCTCCTTATTGGGTGCTTCGTTTTCTAGAGACTTTTCACTCTCTCTCCTTCGTGCATTTCTGCCAGATGTGGCCGAGGTTCCAGTGTGTGATGACTCACTTCCTGTCCTGGACCGTTCCCGTTCCTGAGTCTCTTCACTTCGCCAGCTGGGGTGTCTCTCCCGGGGCCGGCGTTCTAGTTTTGGCTCATCCAGCTGGCGCTGCAGCTTCTCCTGCTCCTTCTGCAGCCGCTCTTCTACTTCTCGCTCTCTAGCAGCTGTGTCAACAGGCTTTGCCCCTCCAAAGATAGAGGCCGCTCGACTGGACTGGGAGGTGCTAGCAGAGGAATCATCTTCCTTAGGAGTACTCCGAGGCTTTAGATTCAGTTTGGGTCTTTGCGGGGGACCTCTATCATCACGCCTATAGTCATCCCGAGAGTAATCATCTCTGGAGCTCCATGACCGATCGTCTCGTCTGTCGTATCTGTCTTCATAGCGGTCCCCACCTCCTCTGTAGTCATCATCCCTACGGTACCCACTGCCAAATGCTCTTCTGCCACTGCCTATCCTGGAATCGTAGCCTCTGTCGTAGTCCCTGCTGCCTCGGTCATCATAGCGATCCCGGCCCCCATATCGATCCATATCTCGGCGTGGGCCATCACGATACCCGTCCCGATACCCATCACGGTATCGGTCTGAATCATAACGATCTCGATACTTGTCTCCAAAGCTATCATCACCTCTCCTCGGTGGGTAGTCATCGAAGCTGTCTGTGGCAGGACGGGCCCTCCAGTCTGTATCTGTTTTGTCAGAATCCCGATTTCTATCTCGGCCAAAAGAACGATCATCCCTGTCTTTATCCTGTGCTTGATCAGCAACGTCCACTCGAATTCTCCTGTTACCTAGAGACTCTTCGTTGAGGCTCAGGGCACTAAGCAAAGAATCCAGGTCCTCAAACTCAGCATAACCAAAACCTTTCAACCTCTCTGGATTGCTGGGTTCACGTGGTAAACGCACTGCACTGATATTTAATCCTCTAAAGAATTCCTTAATGGATTCTTCTGTCACATCATAGGGCAGGTTCCCTAGAAAAGCAGTATAGGGTGGCGATTTCGGAAGATGGCTCCAGTCAATATTGGGTTCCCGAGCAGCCCGTGGAGCAGTGGGCAGGATAGAACGGTCAATTGGAGGTGCCCTGTACACGTCGTCATCATTACTGTGCCAAGTGGTTGAAACATCTCCTTCCAGGTCATGTTTCATCAGCCCAGCTGACTGGTTTGGGAACATAGGTGCTTCCTCCCCCAGTCCCTCCATCCTCAGCCAGGAAGTCTGTTAGGGAGATAGTTTTCCCCTTTTTTCTGAGGCCGCCATGTTGGGAGAGGGAGAGAGAACGCCAGGATATTCATTTTTTAAATGACATTATCTATAGTAGGTTTGAAATTTAGTGTCCTGACATATTTTAAGAGGGTTTAGTAGAGAATCAGTATTTCCACATGGTGTTAAAATATGTGTGGTGTTAGATGTTGACATTCTGGATGCTTGCTCAGAGGTTTAACATTTCCTGTGTGTTCTCCTCCTCCTCAGTGATTTCCTTGGCTTATGAACATCGTCTACTAACTAGACATTCAGTGTCCCATCATTCCATCATTTGTGTATCTTCTCTTTCTTACACATTCTCAGCCCTTATTCTGGCCCTATACTTTCGTGTTGGTCTCAGAGTCTACATATTAGTTCCTCTCCTGTCTTCTCTGTATGCTCTGTTCAGACTCTTGGTGTTTTTTGTTTGTTTGTTTGTTGTTTTTTTCACATGGCTTTGCCATTTTCATGTTTTCTTTCACTGTTTAAGTCCTGTTCAAGAAAATAAACCAGCAAATGTGTGCAATTTTGATTCAGTAAACTCTCAGAAGGCATGGAGTTTTATGCATCATTCAGCAGCCTGTCCCTGCCATTCTGTGTCTATCCCTGAGAGAGCTGGCTTTGTGGTGAGTAAGGGCTTCCTTCGTTCACGGATCCTGTGTGGAGTGATCCTGTGGTCCTCACATCCTTCAGAGATTCCCTTTTCTTTCCCATTATCCCTTGCTGGACAACTTCTTGTTCTTGCTTTGGATATTTCTTCTCTTCCATCTTACCCTTCCTCCACTATTATGTTCATATGACAGCGTTACCATGACACCTGACCCTGAAGGGGACACACACACACTCACATGTGTGCTTGCTTATAAAAAAGGCTTTGTCTTTGTACATTCCTTTGCTCCAATATTGTAGTTGAGTTGGGCTCATTGGAGTAGAATTCTATTGCAGTGTTTTGTGTTCACATGGGCTCATGGCGTATCTCCAAGGACTTGCCTGGTTAGGCTAGTTCTGCCTCATACCACTGACCACATATCACAGACCTCTGCTGTCTCCTTTCATGTGGGCATTATCTAGAGGATCTAGAACAATCTGCATGTCACATTATTATTTTTTACCACTTACATCAATGTCTATGTTCGCAGAAACATTAAAACAGATGGAGACAAATGGCATACGTGTTCACGTTGGAGTCACTCATTTAAAGTAACACTGCAGTGATAATCTTTCTCCAACGTTTTACTGGATTCTGTTGCTCTCCAAAGCAAAGTAGAGAAGAAACTCTGTTTTGGCAGCATTTATTTTGCTTAAAAACTAAAACAAATGTCCTTTTCCACATCCCCAGTAATTGGTGACTCATCCATGTAGCTTTAGAGCATTTTGCCCTCTCTGTCATCCATGTTTTGAAGTCCAGTCTCTTAGTGTTTACTGTACAGTTTTATGTTAGTACATAAAATCTTATCACCGATTAAAGACCACAGTCGTCGTTAGGAAGTATTTGGCAGCATGTCTGGAAAATTCCAAGCTGGGAACTTTAAAAAAGAAGAAAGAGACGTAGACAAGAAGACCAGAGAGAGAGGTTTATAACTCAGCTATTCCACAATGCCTCCAGGAGCTCATGTCATCTCTCTCTCTCACCGTTCCGCCATGTTTGGCTGTTAGGTTTTCATCTCGTCCTCAAGCCTGTGGATCCTGATGCGACAATACCATGCAGGCCACCCACAACCAGGTAGGGGGAAGGGAGGTAGTTGGTACAAGATGTTTGGGTCCTTTTTATTATAAGAAAGATTTCTCAGAAATTCTCTGCATAAGAGTCCACAGGTGGGCATTCATCTCTGATGCCTCCCACCCCCCACCCACTCCAGGCAGGTTGGGAAAATGTACTGGACCAGCTGACCCAAGTGTGCCCAGATCTCAGGACTATTTGGCTCTCAATGGGAAAATCTGTTGGGATGCTTGAGTTTCATTGAAGTAAGGTTCAATTATTTTTCTAATTAATCACAATCTTCACCTGAAAGCAACAGTGTAGATGAACACTCCATCACAAAAGAATAAAGCCCTATCACACTAGTTAATCTAACATCCAGGAGCGAATGATATCCCGTTAAGTGCGAAGGAAGACATAAAAGAATTAAAGGCACAATTCTGATGCTAAGGATTGAAGGGACAAGACTTATGAAAACAAAAAGTTGAATGAAAATTAAATAAAAAGGAGGACCTAGACCTGAAAGTAATATTATGATAGTACTAATAACAGTCCAAAGTAATTGTACAGCCAATTATTGTTACAAAGGAAGGTTAATGATCATTAATTATCATCAGGAATTCTTTTCTTGTAGATCTCAAACCTCAGAAATCAATACAGAAAGTACAACAGAAAATTCAAACAATGCCCCCAACAATTAAAAAAAAAAAATCACGCAGAAGTGCATAACAATCTAATAGCTCATGCAGAACCAGGATCTATAAACCACCTTTCATCATTTTAGAGAGGACTGCATTGGTTGGACTGATACTATTTGTGTTTGTAACAAGACATGTCCTTGGATGAGGTGAGACACTTCACTGTGAAACTTCAGAATAATTTTATTCATAACTGAAATGAAAAATGGAGCCAAACTTTCTGGATGGCTGATATAAGAAACGCCTGATGGTTATACATCTCTGAGATAATTGGATGGTATTCAAGTTTCCACAGATGGAAAATAATGATGTATAACTTCAATACAACAAAAAGCCGCTATAATCAACTCAAGCCATAGTCATTAAGCTTTTTGCCTAGGTGCCTGCTGCCACACTACTTGTTAAAATAAGACAATTTCATGCCTGAGATTAGCAGAACAGGAAAATAGCAAAAACAAAACCAACATCAACAAACAAGAATGTGTATCACCCTTAAAGAAGCACACGAAAGATTTTAGAAACATGTCAGCTATTAAAACTGATAAGATGCTAAAGAGCTGATACTGAAAATTTGGTTGTTCCCCAAATATTCATATAGTGTATTTTATTTTTAAAATTTTTTTCAAATTCTTATTTAAATTCTAGTTAGTTAACATACAGTGCAATATTGGTTTCAGGAGTAGAACTCAGTGATTCGTCACTTTCTTACAACACCCAGTGCTCAACACAACAAGTGCCCTCCTTAATGCCCATCCCCCAACTAGCCCATAACCCCACCACACCCTCCATCAACCCTGAGTTTGTTCTCTATCTTTACGAGTCTCTAATGGTTTGTTTCCCTCTCTTCCCCTCACCCCCCATATGTTCATCTGTTTTGTTTCTTAAATTCCACAGAGGAGTGAAATCATATGGTAGTTGTCTTTCTCTATCTGACTTATTTCACTTAGCATAATACATTCTGTTCATTCCACTCTGTAGAGATTTCCTACAGACTTGGGCACAGAAGCTACATCTTCGATAGAAAACATCAAGCCATACCCATTTGAAACTCATTTTCTAGCTCAGTTCATACGACATCTTTTCATAAGACAGTAAGAAAGTTATCTTTGCATAAAACAGAAAACCATTATGTTTTCAAGACAATTAAGAAGATAATAATTGCAGCCAAGAGATGATATCCCTGGTCCTTTGGATTATTTTCATGTTCTGGATCATTGGTGGTGGTGGGAGGGAAAAATGTGGTTCATTTCAATTAACTTAAGGTTAAACACAACACCTTGATAACAATAATAAAATACGGGTCTAGAACAAAATCTAAAACCAGTGAAGCCAAAGATTGTCCAATGTGAGAACTAGCATTCCCGTGAGGAAGAAATGAAGTGAGATGCGGCCAGATTATAACTGCTTGAAGTTTTGTTCTGCTTCCCACTGTGGTTGAGTGGGATGGGAGAGGAGCCCTCATCAGATAGATATCCTCATGATCCTGGACATAGCCAGCAACATGTTATACAGCATGACATCACTTAAATGCATTTTGTGTTTAATGTGGCTGGAGAAATCTCCAAATGTCAATTGAAATCCTGCCCTTAATTTGTCATAAGCAAGATTTGAATTTTAACAGGGACAGCAGGGCCCCTTGCCCAATATCATTAATGAAGATACTAGAAGAGGGCTTGAAAGCATAAAAGCAGCACCCGGGGAGTTTTTTGCATACCGCAAGGATTTGGCTCGTCGATGCCACACCTCCATTATAAATTCAGGACCACGGACAGCTGATGACTACACAAGAGACGCAAAAAACCATTCACAGCAAAATCATGTTCCTTTCCATGAGCGAAGATAGGTATTGGTCCAAGTGATGGCATGGAGGGCATATATTTCCTTTCACCTTTAGGGACCGTAAGAGAACGCTGGAGACAGATTTCCCTGATGCTGAAGGGGGCGGTTTTGTAGTCTAAACATCTGAATGTTGGAAATACTTATCTTTAGGTTTTTTTTTTTTTTAACTCTGTGAAACAAACTGAACCACTTAACACCGCAAATCATGGCCTCCGGATATGGACTAATAGTCTTCCAACAGTTCTATTTCTAGGGATCTCCCCATTTTACTCCTACATCTTACTCCTCCATTTTTTTTCTAGGCATTGGGTTAGCTTTACGCTTTACAAGTTCTCTGCTAATCCCAGATCTTCCTCCTGACTTGTGTAGGTATGTGGGCCTCCCCTTAGCATCTGCCATGACCCCTCACTCTCCTTGCTGCTGTCACATTGAGTCCACCTTTGGAATGACCCTTGTGTTTATCCACTCTCCTTTTCACTGCCTCCAGACCCCTTGTTAATCCTGCCTCATCCCTCACTGACCTTCTGCCCTAGCTCCTAAACTGGAGTCTCCAATTCTTGTCCTCCACCTTTGTCCATGCTATTCAATGCTGAGAGACCCATCTCTCCAGAAACTAGGGTCAGTCTTACCAATAACCCCAGTTAAGCCCGAACTCTTTACTCCCACATTCACTATACTCTGGGTCATTCCCAAATCTAGCCACAGGTTCCTCTTTTGCTCCATCCTGAAATATACTCTGCTTTAGACAAGAAGGATCCCTTGTTCTTTCCAAGTTATGCCTCACACTTTCTTTTTCTGACACCTTACTTACAACAGTCCCTCAACCATAACGCCGAATGGCTCCGCTTCGTATATTTCCTTTAGGAAGCAGTTAAAATTCACCTCTTTTAGGATTCCTTTCCTAATGCTACAATCCAGACAGCATTATGCTTCCCTCGTATCCCCATTACACAAGCCCAGATTCACTCTCTTACCTTGTCCAGGAAATAATGATCTTTTCTTTTATTCCCATATTTTATTTCCCTTACAGTAGTAGGCACTGACTTATTATACATTTGCTCAGTGGCACATATTGCAATGATTTGTAGAGATTTGGAGCTCAATAAATATTTGCTGATGAAATGAATTAGTGACTCATAAAGAATGACAATGCTAGCACCAAGCTTATATATTTAAAATTAGAATAAATTAGCATTCGATTTAGTATTTATGGTGGATTCTAGCGTTATTCTCAGTGGTGAAATTACACCTAGAGGACATCTGACATCCTTGCCAAATTGGTGTCACTATGTTCAAAGAAAGTAACAGGGATGCTCATGAAAGAGAATTGAGTGTGCCAGCATAGCACTTCACGCTTTGAAGAAGGAAAACAAGTAAGGCATGCTCTCTACCCCATGGACTATGTGATACAGCAGAGAAGCAGCATAAGCAAAGGTAAGATGATGGGGGGCAGTTATGAGGTAATATATAGGACTGCATCATAAGCTAGAAAAGAGAAAAATGAGAAGACAGAGTAAACAATTTAAGAAAGTCTGAGATGAGAGAAGACCAAGAAAGACTGCTAGTGGTGAAGGTTAATCTGGGTTTTAAAAGTGATTAATGAGACAGAAATATGTTTCCTAAGCAGGGAAGAAGCATCAGAGAGAAAACTAATTGTTAAGCCAGTATTCTGTGACAGCGGATTCTGATCCAAGCTCTTTAATGCCCAGTGAGGGTCTTCTTAGGTTTAATTGAACATGCGAGATCACAAGACCTCCAAAAGTCACCATGGTGCTAGCTAACTCAGAAGGACAAAAAGGAAGCTGAATTTGTCAGCAGGGCTGGCAGTAGGCATCTGGGAGCTGTCTGCCTCAAAGGTGATAGCTCAGGTGCAAAGACAAGATGTCTACAAGGTCTCCATCCATGGGGGTTAGCTCCTTCTTGGCACAGAAACTCCAGGCTTCACAGGAGTGAATATCTCCTATAAAAACCACATAAGCAAAGATGCCAGGGTCCCCATAGGGAATGTGGCACTTGCAAAAGGCACTGCCCTCAGGGAAGCCCAAGCCTGTGGCATCGCCCATGGAGTCTTGTAGTTCTTTTGGATTCTTCCTGATCCAGACGTGATTTACCAAAATGGAGATTCTCTTTATGGTAAGCCGAATGGCCAGGATCATTGTTGCCATGCCTTTCATCTGGTTGAAAGAAGAATCCAGCTAGACAAACAAAGATCAGATTCTCATGAGGGTGAAGGTCATGTTACATTTATGCACAGATATTTTGCATGTCTGAGCCCGCTCAATCATTATAGCAATGGTACACAGCCAAAATTAAACAGACAAAGAGACTGAGAATCCCAGAGGAAAAGGTAATAGCCACTGACCGGGCAGGAAAAAACAATGATATGAGGAAGTAAGAGTGAAACATATGTCTGTATGATTGCCATGCTCATACTATTGATATTGATTCATGAAGAACGAAGAGCCAAGGTACAGATAAGAGATACCCAAGAACAAGCAGAATAAATGTATGGTGTGATCACAGCAAAGGGTACTCTAATAGCTGAACAATCCTTTCTGGAGAGCTTGCTGCATGCCAATCACTGGACAGGCACATAGAATAGCCCATTCTCATATAGGCAAGATGGTCAAGAAAGCAGCTAACCCAGTGCAAATAAGAGCCCTGGGACGGTAATAAGAAAGATACACTTGAGTCGGCATGGCCACAGCTGACCAGGTTAGAGAGAGAAAGCTTCATGGGAAAGGTTGCATTTGTTCAGAAACTTGATGGGGCCCATCAAGAGGCTGACCTGGTCTTCATCAACTGGCTCACTGGAGATGGTGACAGGACTTGGTGCTGTGAAGAACAGGGAACCAGGAAAGTGCTTGGAGCAAGAAAGAAAGGTGACCCATCTGCCTTTCCTAAAGATAACTCTAGGTGAGTCACCAAAGATGGCGGCTCCAGGGAGGGAGACGTGGCCGGCATACAAACAAAGGCAATGGGGACTTGAACTAAGCAGGAAAGGGACAAAAGAAGGAGAGGTAAGAAGTGAGGGACACTTAGAAACAACTCCTGTGGTTTTCGCTCCCTCCTCAACTGGTCGCTCAAGCCAGAAACATGAAATCTGCCCAGACTCGTCTTCTTCTTTTGCTTCCAACCCGTCGTTAAAATCAGCTTCCAGACCTTGCCAGGTCTACTTGCAAAAAAATCTCTATATGACTCTAATTCCAGGATGATCTGATACCTGCCCTTCAGTTGGACATGACGCCTCAGCTTTTGAGCATCTGGAGGATGACAGAACAGGTATCGGCGACCCTTCATAAAATGCTGCAATGGGAATTAATGTTGAGCATCACAGATCCATCCAATATAAGTACAAAGCCACAAAAACCAAAACCGGCCCAGGTATAGCCCCATAAACTGGCCTTACATGGATCCTAGCAAAATCAGCCAGCACTGTCACAAGTGCAAACTCCCATCCATAGCCACGCAATAGATTAAAAGGGCTTCCTGCATTATCATTCGGGAACTGAGAGTTTTTGTATGGATCTGGCCCTTTTCCCAGTTGTTTGGATGCATTGTTTTATAGTTTCATGGAACCAAACATAGGTAGAATGGCCCAGCTCTGTTCATTTCTTAGCAGCTAAGCTTGGCTGACCCACAGTGGGATAAATACTCTGAGACCAGGGGTGTGGTTTTCTCTTAACCGACTCCTCGATGCAATCTGGATGAAATGCTAACACCTTGTACCTTGGAGGAAGGTTGCAGATAAAGACTCTGGGTGTGCTCAATTGCACTCATTATTTCACCAGTGAAATAAAATACCAAATAATTAGACAAACCCTTGTGGGTCTTTCTTATCTCCTCAAAAGAGGCGAATGAGGAGATATGATATCCGTGGGCCTACTGCTCTGTGGTTCTTTATGCTGATGCTTCTGTGTTCAGTGTGCTCATTTCAAATAGATGCCAACACCAAAAAAAAGACTATTTTTAGCATCATCTGTGATCAGTCCCTAAAAGAACAAAGTCCTAAATAATGTTTTCATATTTCCAATATGTTCTTTCATTAAAATTTTAGATTTAATTTATTTTTTTTTTTTTTACCTTTTTCCTTTCACTCCCACATACGTTTTAAATAGAAAAAGTGATATCCCACCTGCCATCCTTACATTTGCACGGGTGGGTATATGAAAATGTTTACATTGAAGTTTTGGGTAACTAATGCCTAGAGAAAAATTTATATCATGGGATTCAAATATATTTTATATGCTCCTTTTTCATAATTCACTTTAGCATCAATATTATCGCATTCCAAAATTCTAGTTTTACACACCAAAATTATGTCATTTCTCCTTAAAATTTTGTCTAATCAACCTTTTTTCCCCCAGCATTAAATAAGAATTGCCCTTTGTTGGTTTTTTTTTTTTTTCCCTTTCATCTACCTTCCTCCTATTTCAGCAACATCCAGCTAATTATCCAACTACCCACTGACTCACCCAAAATGGAAATGAATACAGAAGTTTGGCTTATGAAAAGACAAGGGTTCATAGGAAGATACTTGTCCTTTGCCAGGTTCAGTGCATTTTTTTGTTGCTTGGCAAATGATAAGAGACTCTTCATTTTAGCCCATTACCAGCTTTGGAAACCACAAATGGGATTTAAGCAAGGTACCCCTTTCTAATCCCACTAGCCACAAAGGAAGCTGGGTTCCCTGCAGCTCGACCCTGAACTCCTATCGTTAAGTTTATTAAATTTTAGCAAACTTGCAAGCCTGTCTCACATGGTGAAAAGACCAATGTTTAGCCCAGAATCTGTCTGGGATATATTTGTCCTGTTCTTTGTGTTGTTTGGTCCTTTACCTATCACCTTCAATTGTTCATCGTCTTAGAGACGTGTCCTGGTCATGAAATCTAAAGTAACCCCATCAGCCATACCTCTTTCATGTTCTTATTTGCCTTATAGCTCCTATCCCAATCTGAAATTCTGTCCTTAATAAATTTTGTTTGCCTGGGTATCTACTTCCTCCCCAACTTGGGTGAGGAAAGGACAGTTTTGCATCCTGTTTACTATTATATCCTCAGAGTCTAGAACAATGGTTCATCAATATTCACTGATGGAGTGAATGAAAGAATAAATGAATGGTGGATGAATAAGTGAATGACTAAGCCTATACGTAGGCCATTTAACCTGCTCCCATGCATCCGTCTTGGGTCTGCTCTTGTGCTGGCCCACTGGTCCTTCTCCGCTAACTTCTGATCCCTCATGATGTCTAGCATCTCACCCTGGCCAAGCTGGTTAGGGTGGGGGATGAAGGGACAGAGTGGTTTCCATGACTATGAAGAACAAAACCTCTAGGAATATGTCCACAGGAACATGTGGACCCTAACATGTCCAGCATGTTATCCGGTGATCCCAGCCACAAAAACAAGATTGATCATTTTCCAATTTATAACAAATTACAAGAAAGTATTGAGAATTTAAGCATTATACTGAAAGCATCCAGGAGTGTTGTTCTGTTGTCCCTTAGTCATGGTTGGGGAGCAGGAATAAAGTGACTCTATGGGGGACATGCCGTGGGGAAGGAGATGGGGGTGTGTTCTGCTCTTGTGTCATGCTGGGGAGCACGGGGTTCACAGTTAACAGGCTGCGAGCCCCAGTCCTCAACTGATCTCTGTGGAGTTATTCACTCGTTGTCATTCTCAGGTTCCATATGTGGAGTTATAGTGGAGTTAATGCATACTATCGCCTTCTGGCCCAACTAAGTAGACTGACTGAGATAAGTCTTCCTTCAGTTGTCTACTCAAATGCCACCTAGGACAGATGCCTGTCCTAACCTAGCTCCTCCTCAACCAGAGCCAACCCCCCATCCTGCTTTGGTGATCCCAAAGTCACTTATCATGCACAAGTTGGCCCATTTTCTATTTCGGAGCCTACCTTTGTGAGTTCACGTCCCCACATTAGAACATGCGCACCAGGATGGCACAGAGCAGTCAGTACTCATTACGGCTCTGTCTTCAGTGTTGGACACATAGTAGGGACTTGTGCCCATGTGTTTCCTATGAGAGCGAATATCCTAAAACACAGAATTACATCCGGCACATAGTAAACAGTCAATAAATGTGAGCTGAGATTGTATGCTTAAAATACTAAGGAGATCATCGGCACCATCCTGTTATTTTGCCACCCAAGGGGAAAGGGGACTGACGTTGATTGTGAATGCCCACCTTCTAGGAATGCTTACCACAACCCTCTGTGGACTCATTATCCCAGTTTCCCGGAGAGTTGTACCAACTCCCTCCAGAGTACACAGGAGAGATTTCAAACAAGGTCTATCTGACTCAAACACACTCGGTTCTTCGATGTGAAAAGGTTTTCTCTTTTTGGTCACATTCTCTAAAAATAGCTGGGGGAGGATATGAAGCTGTTAGATCCCCTGTCTTGTTGAGGAGCTTTCTGTTTAGGAGATAATGTGAATGTATGAAAAACACAGTAGGAGCCCCATGGAAATGACAATAATTGACCATTTTCGGTCTAAGCACATGGCAATCCCGTATGGTTCCAACTCATATATACTAAGAAGAAAGTCCTGTTATGTTCCAAGTGACTGTTCCTGACATTCTGAATCCCTACCAGGAATTCCTTACCTTTTCTAGGTCACAGACTCCTCTGAGGACAGGATCCTTTCAATGCAAAATACATTCTCATCTACCCACAAAAGTGCCACACAGGTTAAGGGGTGCTTCTTAGACCTCCTGGGAATCCATGGGTCTCAGCTGAAGAACATCTACTTCCAAGGACACAAAATTATCTTTAGCTTGACCTAGATGTGATACAGGAAATGTGTATGGAATCAGACTCTTAGGACTAAGTGGAAATTTGACATTTAAGTGAGAGGAGCACATCTCTCTTTTCTGATCTAAATGTATTCTCAAGGGATTGGCGTGTTTACATAAAGCCACTCAGGCAATATTGACCAAAGCAAGTTCTCTATTATTTGGGAGGAATATATTTAGCTTGAAAACTGTCCCTTGGAAAATAACAGCAATAGTGCCTTTCTTTAGAAAACAAATTGACCTGGTTGATACAAGATTATAGTATTTAATGTAATAGTCAATCTTTGATAAGCAATCTCCGGGCATCTCCAATCTCATGGAGAGAGAAAGTGCCTGTATAGTTGAGGGGATGGTGGGAGGATCTTGGGCAGGGGTTTCAGACTTCAGTCCAGAAGCTTGTCCCTAATTTTTCCCTTCTCTGCTACCAACTATTCATCTGACCACAGTTATGAGCCACGTCTTTAAGATGAGGTTTAGATGGTATGATCTTTAGAGATGGCTGCAGATGAACAATCCACCATCGGGGACCCACAGATCTGGATCACTTTTAACACAACTTTGTAGAACTACTGGACACACAGCAGAATTGGTCAACCCAAGTTATTGTCTTCCTCCTCTTGTGCAGTAGAAAAGCATTCTCTCTACCCTCTCAAGGCCCTTGTAATGACACCCTTACCCCCCACACCCAGTACACATTAGTACTGCGGGAACCAGTTGGATATGCAGGTGATGACAATGTGAATCCTGGACAGGCCAGAAAGGAACAGAGAACGCAGAACAGAAGAGGGTGAAAAGAATTCTCTCACTCTTCAACCTCCTGTCTAAGGGGAAGGAAGCAGGTGGGGCTTGCATATAGGTGTGTGGGTTGATTCATGCATATGCGTATAAAAGTCAGACACACATATATGTGAATTGATGGGTGAGTCCCTAGATACATCCTCAGTCTATCAAAATGAACTCATAAGAATATATGTAAGAATCACCACCAAAGCAAAAATTCACCCGATATTATGGTATGGAATAATAATAATAATTAATAATAATAATAAAAAAAAAACGAGTATAATAGTAATTCTCTCTTTTCAATGCCTGTGGATAGACTTTCACAAACAAGATGGATAGTATCTGCAATTCTTTTCCTTTTTTCTAGGTTATATTTGTTCTGATTGCATTTATTGAAATGGAATTAGATGTCTATTGAATCTAATAAAAACATTAAGCTTATTTTTAAAAAGCCTGATAAACTAAAATAAAAACTAATCATCACCAATTAATATAGCAGGTATACTCTGTGCTTAGACTCTCAGAACCAAAATTTTAAACTTTAATTGTATGCACAATTCTATTAAACAGCTTGGTTATCAGGTTTCCATAAATATATATTTCTAAAAGCTCCATTTATTTGAGAGAGAGAGCATTGGGGAGGGGAGTGGAGGCAGAGGGAAAGGAAAGAGAGAATCTCAAGCAGATTTCCTGCTGAGCAGCCCAACATGGGGCTCAATCCCACAACCCTGAGATCATGACCTGAGCCAAAATCAAGAGTCAGACACTTAACCAACTGAGCCACCCAGGCGCCCCCATAAATATTTTCTTAACAGAAAGAAAATGCAAAGTAGGCAGAGCAGCAAACATGACAGCTGGTCTACCCCATGGTGGAGAGGTAGCTAATGGAGAGGTACCTCCAAACCCAAAGTCTCCTAGAGGGATTTCCCAGGGAGAGATCCCCTTGATACTCTTCCTTGCAGTGGAAGCTTCCAGACTCACGCCTGGCTAGTCCAGACAAAGCCTCGGGGTGAGAGAGTGTGTCCGAGTAGGCTTCTCCCAGGTCGGCAGGCTTGCTGGACAACATGGCCCCAGCAACAAGAGGACAGGGTTTGCCTCCCTGGGGAAGAAGCTGGGAGAGGAACAGAGGCATACCACTTCAAGAAAAGCATCGCCCACATCAAGGGCATAAAAAGATACCAGGTCCAGAAGGCATGACACTGTATCACTAGAGGAAGCAGTATTTTCCTTTCATCCTTCCTTCTACCCTTGGTCCATATTCTAGAAACCAGAAACCAAACTCAGAACAGGTCTCGCAAGAGGTGTAAAAAAACAAGGTGATGCAAGAGGAAAGAAAGAGTACATTCATCTTATTTTCCAAAAATGGGGTCATGCTGCCAACATACAGTTGTGACCACAGGAAGTTTTATCAAAGATTGAGATAAAACACCACAAGACCCCCTACATTTCTTCGACTATGCAAGGACGCATAAAGGCTTAAACCATTCATGCCCCATTCTCTGTTAAATTCTTGACACTTAGCACAAATGAGGCAAATGAACATTTTTAATAATGCACTGCATAATTTTCCAATATAAAATAAAAACAAGTCCTGCCCCCCCCCCTTTTTTAGCCTAGTTTCACCCAAGGCAATGCTGTGGTTCTAATATTCTGTAATTTGGCAAAGAGTCATCTACATCATGCATTGGTCAAACCAGAGATCATTTGCTAAGTAATATTTGAAAAGACAAATGGCCTAAGCATCAACAACACATAAATATGTCAAAGAATTCACTTAGATATATGCATGTCTATATGCATGTATGTATGGTATATATGTATGTTTGTATATATTTTCCAGGAAAATGAAGTGGGGAAAAACCTTTTTACGAGATTTAATAATGGACTGGGACCTTCCCAGATGGAGAGTGGGGAGGAAGACATCAGAATACAGCTCAATATAAAGAAGGCCTAGGGGCCTGTAGGAGAGCAGGGTGTGCTCAGGGAAATGTGAGCAGTTTGTTGCAAACGGCAAGAGTACATGCGCGGTATATGGAGGTGGAAAATGCAGGGAGCTGACCCTGGAAAAGAAACACACGGACATATTTTAAAGATCCTTCTGCATTGTCTCAAATGTCTTTGGTTCTCTGGGGTAGTAAACAGGCAGCCTAGAGAGATGTGGTCATGATTCATCCTTAATCAGGAAATGAAGTCATCAGACCTGAGAATTGGGACATGCGTATGACAGTCCCATGAAGGATGGATTGGAGGTAGGAGAGTGACAGTTTAAGTGGCCATCCAAGCTAAGATAATGAATGCTAAGAGTTACGGCAGTCGCTGTGGGCATTGAGACAGCACATACTCAGAGATCTTTTCCAGGCAGAAATGATGGTATATAGACAGCTTCTGAGTAAGTGGTGAGAAAGAGGAAGTAAATTATGCCCGAGTTCCTACCTTGGACATGCTGGTGTTTGGGGTGCCTTTGACCAACACGAGGTGCGAAGGGAGAAAAAGGTTTTAAAGGAAAATCATCTGTCAACATTTGGACATGTTGAGTTTGGAGTGTCGATATGACATTCAGAAACAGCCTTTTCAGAGGAGTTAAAAATACAATCTCTGTGACTGAAATTAGTGGTCTGGGTAGCCAATGAAGACAAGAAACATTCATAAAGATGTGCAGCTGAAACTGTGTGGGTAGACTGAATCATAGATTAACTATAAAGAGGTGAATGAGGTCAAGGACAAAATGTTGAAGAGGCCAATATTGAAGAGGGAAGTAAGTAGAGAAGGACCTCATGGGGCTATGGCAGAGAACCAGCAGATGGGAGCACAATGAAAATTTAGGAATAAAGACTGGACCAGGGTGACAAGCACTCATGAAATGTGATAAGGAGTTGCCACTGGTTTTGGCAATGTAGACATTACTGGCCATACTGTAATGAGATTATTTTAGCATGAGGTTGAGGAGGGTGGAAAACGGATTTTGGGAGAAATGGAAGAGAAAGAAGGAAATGAAACTTCTGATTTCAAGAAATGTGTCTGTGAATGAAAGGAGGAATATATGTCCTAATGTAAACTGGTGTAGCCAGTATGGAAAACAGTATGGAGGTTCCTCAAAAATTAAAAGTAAAGGTACCATATGATCCATCAATCCTACTTTTAGGTATTTATCCAAAGAAAATGAAAACAATAATTTGAACATATGCACCCCTATGTTCTCTGCAGCATGATTTACAACAGCCAAGATGGACACATGGATAAAGAACATGCATCTTATACATTGGTATATGTATATACAACAGATTATTATTCCACCATGAAAAAAGGAAACACCGCCATTTGTGACAATACAGATAGAACTTGAGGGCATTATGCTAAGTGAAAAAGACCAGATGGAGTAAGACAAATACTGTATAACTCATTATAGGTGAAATCTTAGAAACAGCACAACAAGCTCATAGATACAGAGAACAGACTGGTGGTCACCAGAGGTGGGGGAGGGGAAAATGGGTGAAGGGGGTCCAAAGGTACAAACTCAGTTATAAAATTAAGTCATGGAGACGTAATGTACAGCGTGAGGACTATAATGAATAAGACTGCGTTGCATATTTGGAAGTTGCTAATAGAGTCAACTTAAAAGTCCTCATAAGAAAAAAATTGATAGTAATTATGTAGATGTTAACTGGACATTTTGATCATTTCACAATATATAGAAATACCAAATCATTAAGTTATACACCTGAAATAACTATGTCAATATACCTCAGTTTAAATTTTCATAGAATTATTCATTCTGTTAACATGCAGAAATACCTAAGAAATGAATAAAATGATTGATTTGCTGCCCTAACAAAAGAAGGAACAGGTAGACAAGGTTGAGGCTGTTTAGGGTGGAAAGACAGAATGGCCAATGGATAGGGAAGAAGTACTTGAGTTGGTGCTAGGGGTTAGCTTCTAGATCACAAGTGTAAGGTTGAGCACCGCCCAGATTCTGGGGAACAGGAGAGAGGTGGGTGCAAATTGATCTGCAAATGTGCTGTGCTGTATGGTCTCGGGGAGTTCATTCTTGATGGATTCTTTGTTCTCTCTGTGAAGAGGGAGGAGTCTATTTTCTGATAACAATGAAGGTGGGAAGATAGAGAATAGTGGAATGGATGCCAAGGGAAATGGGTCTGAGAGCTGCCAACCATCCATGAGGTCGCCATTGTTTCCAGAAACCACATACTGATTGATGGTGAAGCAAATCCGTGCCATAACTCCATTGGCTCCAGGGACCAACACTATGGGACCAAAGAAACGGATGTCTGGGTCAGCAGGATAAGCTCAACCCAAGCAGAGGAGGGAATCGAGGGTGTCAGGGAGGGTTCAATTCAGATCCCGTAACCTATGCCTCACACCTGGTGGCTGAAAACAGAGGCACCACTTGGAGAGCTGCAAGGCTTGATGGAAGACCTATCAAAGTGGGAGGCAGACTAGAAGCTCAGCGCCACTGTTGTAAAAGGGGTCAGGAACAGGAAGAGGGGAAGCTTGAGGAATGATAAGATCCTACTGAGGACCTAGGGGATGGCTGATGAAGAGAGCCTAAGTCTTCCAAACAGGGGAGATCAAGAAGCTCATATGCTTCCGTTGTTTCTGGGCCCTTTCAGTCAATGCTGGTGGCATAGAGAGAACACCAACATTTCCAAATCCATGTTAAAATAGGTGCACTCTCGTCCTTCACTTGTATGATAGAAAAGCTCTTGCTCCAAATATTTATGTGATAGGTTGGTTTGGGGCATTTATGTCTATCTGGGATAACCCTAACTAGAATGCACATGGTATTCCAAGTCTGCACAGAGACTCTGCTAATACAGGCTCATGTAATGTTTTCCGACATGTTTTCAATACCCATTATGAGGATCTTCCTAAGCTTGGTGGACCACAGCAGCATGTTGCACCTGGCAGAGGGCAGACACTGAAATATGGTCTTGTTGATGATGTGAATCAAGCCAGGGTCTTCAGAAAACCATCTACGGCTGATTCTGGTGCCTCTCTCTCTCAGGGGTGACTGATAACTCGGAAGAATTTGTCTTTATGGGGTTAGAGGCAGGCAAAGGGCCATGAGAGGAGCAGTGCAGGCATGGCAAGGGGATCTGGAATAGGGTGGCCTGTAGGGGGTTGGCATCCTGCATGTGCACACTCTGCCACTTCTTACTTCTAACACCTTTAAATCAGTGTCTGTTTCCTGGACATTGCATGAGTTTCCTGCACACTATTTCATGGTGATTGTAAAAAAAAAAAAAAAAAAAAAAGTCAAGCAAGAAAACTCATGTAAACACTAGAAAAATGAACTATGATTATCATTATTATTATTATTTGTTGGCAGGTGGGTTATGATTCCATTAACCTCAGATGGAATCTGTCACACTTACCAGATGCTGACGGAATTATGAGGCATAATGAGATGCATGTCATTGCGCTAGCTTTCCAAAAGACAAATGGATAGGAGTTAAAAGGTGGCGTGGGTGAGGCCAGGGAAACAGGGTTTAGGGAGGAAAAAAAGTGTTTTCATGTGTAATGACTGCTTTCAGGATATGAAATAAAATTTTTGAAAGCCAAGATGTTGTAAATGATATAGTGTATTGCTCCTTGGTTGACGGGTTTCTCCCAAGCCAAAAAAAAAAAGGCGGTGACAAATAGGAAACAGAACTATAAAGCAGAATGATCTGCAAGCCATATATTCCTCTGAATGGATTTCCCTGTACCAGTGAAGCACAAGAAAGCTTCTGGGACCCTTTGAGGTTCTCAGCCCAGATCTCAAAATTGGGCTGATGGGGACGATCATTTTGACAATGCATCAATTCTCTCCCAAATATCAAGGGATTGTTTGTGTTTGTTTCAATGTGTGGCTTTCTTCCATGCAAGGGAGATTTGACTAAATGGATTTGGGAAAAAAATCATCCCATCAGCTGAGTCCAAACTCTAACCTTTTTTTTTCTTCTTAAACCATCTGCTCTCCCCATGGATTCTCACACAGGTGTAGATCTGCACAGCCTTCAGGATTATTTTTTCTTAGTATCAGGCTTATTGTGAAGAATTCAAAGAATGCGTGAGCATAGAAATAATTATGGTTTTCGCTTTCTCTGCCAATCCGTCTGTCTGCAAGGCACGGTACCTTACTCCCCTTCTTAGAAGTAAACACTGCTTATTTGTTTATTTCTGGACTCTTTTCTGGGCTGTGACATACACAGACACATATTTGTATACACACATGCATACATACAGAACATTTTAAATTTACATATGTAACCCACACGCAAATGTGTGGATACCTATAAATACACATAGGTGTATATTCTTATATATGTACATATATAAGTATCTATACAATGCCTATATAGATTTAAGTGTTAATGTAAATATTATGGATCTTCACATTTTTGCTTTGCTTGTTTTCTTTTAAGTGAAAAGTTGTTTTATATTTACAAGTGTATACAAAAATTCATTTACTCATTCCCCTGATGAGAAAAACTTCATTAGCAATGGACGTCTATGTCCATGCAAGCCATAAACGGAATGTTTTGTGTCCCCTCAAAATGTTTATGCTGACGGGCGCCTGGGTGGCTCAGTTGGTTAAGCGACTGCCTTCGGCTCAGGTCATGATCCTGGAGTCCCGGGATCGAGTCCCACATCGGGCTCCCTGCTCAGCAGGGGGTCTGCTTCTCCCTCTGACCCTCCTCCCTCTCATGCTGTCTGTATCTCATTGTCTCTCTCGCAAATAAATAAAATCTTAAAAAAAAAAAAATGTTATGCTGAAACCTAACTCCCAATGGGATGGTATTTGGAGGTGGGGTCTTTGGGAGGTGATTGGGTCAGGCAGGTGGAGCTCCCATGAATGGGATTAGCGTCCAAATCAAAGAGACCCCAGTGAGCCTTCTGGTCCCTTCTACCATGTGAGGACACAGAAAGAAGACAGCCATCTAGGAACCAAGAGGCTGGTCCTCACCAGACACCAAATCTACGGGCGCCTCAGAGATTCCTGAGAATGAACGGCTGGAGGGAAATGTCTCTTTTTAAATTTTAATATAGAATATGAAATTTCTGGGGCACCTGGGTGGCTCAGTTGGTTGGGCAACTGCCTTCGGCTCAGGTCATGATCCTGGAGTCCCGGGATCGAGTCCCGCATCGGGCTCCCTGCTCGGCGGGGAGTCTGCTTCTCCCTCTGACCCTCCTCCCTCTCATGCTCTCTGTCTCTCATTCTCTCTGTCTCAAATAAATAAATAAAATCTTTAAAAAAAAAAAAAAAAGAATATGAAATTTCTTTCAAAACTCTCCACCAATTCATCCATCCACTAGCAAGGTGTAAAAACACTTATTTGACCATGCCCACAGATAACTGAATTTATTTTTGTCATTAAGCCAGGCAAAAGGATAATACAATAAAGTAAAATAGTCTTGACTTTCCTTTAATGTGAATGTGTTCGGGTATGTCTCTTGAGTTTTTGACATTTTATTTCTTCGACTATGAGCTTCCTTAATGGCTTTGACACAGTCATTTGCAACTTGTTCCTCTCCTTTCTGGTGCCATGTAATTTGTCACTTTTATTCTCAATTTGCTATTCTCATCTATACACAATTTCCATATCCTACCCGTAGCATTTCCCTGCTACAATTCACAGTGGGGCATTTTGCATGCACCGAAATTTGCAAATCCCCGAGCAGGGGAAAGGTGAAAAGTGGTACCTTTTGGAAATTAGCCAAAAATGCCAACTAAAGCAGTTTCATTTTCTATGTGACATTTGTCATGCTCCATGCACGGAATATTTTAAATTGCACACCTGACCTTTTTAACAATAGCAGGAAATGCCAAGAGAAAATGCAAAGCTCTTCATTTTCTCCCTTAAGCCCCCATAGAAGCCATTTTTCACGGTCCATGGCTAGAGTCTATGATAAGATTGTCAAGGTGCCTGAAACAAGCCATCAATTTCCAAGCAGTTTTCCATCCATCCAGGAGAACATCACGCAAGCGTGTGGCATGTTGTAGGGACCTTGATTTCCTTAGCTCTGGTTAACAAAAGCTGCTGCATAATCCTACATGAGTCAGACTAAGATAAAGAGGAAATCAGCCCTAGGGTATAAACTGACAAGTCCCCGTCACCATTTTAAGAACAGAATTCCTTAAATCCTATCTGGTTACTCAAGAGCGGGCAATAAAAGTCTTCTCCCAGTAACCCTTAGGAATCCACACCAGAAAGAAGAGAAATAATAGACTTCCACTTTGTCCATCAAAGCACCGTATCTACTAGTTTCTACTTAGCTTTTGAACCGTACTAACAATGGATGTTTGCTGAGTGTTGAACCTGTTTAATGATGACCGAAGAAGAATATATAATGCCAAGTTCACGTAGTTATCTTAAATTAATGAACACATCTCCACAGAGGTGAGAGCGTACCATTCACAGCACACAATGAAGAATATGAGTATATATAGTCATTGGAATTTGGGCAGACTTAATCGCAGTAAAATAATTTTTTAATTGCTGCGATTTAAGAATTAATTAAGATGAAATATTAAGAAGTACTTCTCTATTATCTGAACTACTTTCTTTTATGGACAGTAGATTTCTGGTTATATGTCTTTGAAATCAAAATCACTTATTTTTTTCAAAATGTCAAAAAATAAAATAGCACGGATACGAGATCTAAAGTGTGAGTTTTCATGTTAAATTAAGGAAAACATGCATCGTGTGAAATTCTTCAGTTTCCTTTCAGAAACACATCTTGACCATCTCTTTTTCAAAAGAGGCTATTCAATATCTATTTTTCTTTTATGTATTTAGACTTTCAGTTCTTAAAATCACAGCATCAGGGGAGGCATTGAGATTCTGATTTGTTGTAAACAGACCATAAAATGCAACCATCTTCATAATCGTAAGAATTATTGCAACAATAAGAATCCCAGGGATGGGGGGAGGAGGGGGAAAAAAAAGAATCCAAGGCATTGGAAAGAGGAGTAAAAAAATAAAAAATACAGAAATAAAAACCCCGCTCTTGCTTGTGTCCAGCATGGTATCTGTCCGCCCTCCCCCGGCCCCCGCCACTCTGTCTGCTTACCTCTCCCTTTGACCCCTCCCCCTCATGCTCTATCACTCTCTCTCAAAAAAAATAAATAGTAAAAAAGAAAAACACCCCGCCTTATGTAGTGTCTGCTTCCTAGAAAGTCTTGCACAAATGTGTGCTCTGTTGGCTTCGTTGACCCACGAGGATTAGTCACGGCAGTACATGAAAATTAAAGTCCTAAAGCATCTTTTGGTTGCGATCAAAATGCTTTGCTTGGTTAGGTCGAAAGCAAATCACCTATTTCCCCCAAGATACAACTGAGGGCATTGCTCCTTCCTGACAATGCATACATCACGTGGCACCGGGGTCCTTCCTGTCAGGGACGGTGACATAACCCATGGCCATGGCTTGCATACATCACGGGGCATTATGACATGAACACATGGCTTTTGACTTTATTATCCAGTAAGCCCGCTCAATTACTCGCATCTCCAAGAGAAATTTGGTGTATCCCCATCGACCCATTTCCAATTTTATAATTGCTAAGTTTGCCTTTGGTTGTTTTTGTTGTATCCTTAAAAAGACAGTGGTGTGCAAGTAACGTTCAGACAACTGCAAACAAGCACGTTTCCGTACCAAGTTTTATGATTTTCTGTTAACTCAAGTTACCTGCCTAAAATGTTCTATTTCAGATCATCCTTCATCATTCATATTATAATTTATTACATAATACTTATATGCCATTTATTATATTTATGATATTAATAATAAATAATATTATTACTTATTATAGGTGAATGGCTTATTGTTGATATTATTACATTTAAACTATTATTATTTGAGCAGGATTTTGCAATCAGACGATGCTTGATGTGACAGAAATGATACTGAACATCTTATAATCGTGGGAGGTCGCCACGGTCCCTAAATCACTGACATCCCTCCGATTTTCCTATTAAATACTGACATCCCTCCGATTTTCCTATTAAATACTGACATCCCTCCGATTTTCCTATTAAATACTGACATCCCTCCGATTTTCCTATTAAATACATATCATTCATATTAACATTTACTATGTAGGACTTTTACATTATATGTTTATGTTGCTATTTATCATGTATACATTACTTATTATGGAGGTTATGATATTTAAATAATTATTCCTTGAATAATATTTTGTACCAAGCATTAATCTCAAAGGACGCTTGCCATGAAGGCAATAGCTTCCAAAATCATACATCATGAGGCTGCATTGTAGGAAAAGACAATGCTCTTTACAACCTCAGTTCAGACAGAAATACAGAAAAAGATCAACTCTTTACATGGGCTTGTACTTGAGCACTTTGTAAGCGTCCAGTGTATCCCACCTGGAGTGTTTCCCACAAAGGTAAGTGATCCAGACAGAAGCTAAGGGGAGAGCCCATCTGACCTTCTATTCCCTTACCCAAAGTCTAAATGTATTATTTTTTTATTTCAACTTTTTATTCAAATTCTAGTTAGTTAACATACATGGTAATATTGGTTTCAGGTGTAGAATTTAGGGATTCATCACTTACATACAACACCCAGCCCTCATCACAGCAAGAGCCCTCCTTAATCCCCATCACCCACCCCTCCACCACCCAAGTCTAAGTGTATTATTGCTGGACCCCAGAGTGATCTACTGATGAGATGTCCCCATTGCTCCTCGCCCAGAGGAACCTATCCCAACACTGACCGTGACTCACCCTTGCTTCACATCCTCCAACAGGGACCAGAATGACCTGGCCACTCTCTACGTTTCTTTAGGGAACTCATGCCTCTCTTTGGTTGGTATCTGTACCAACAAATGTTCTAGCCCAAGGCCCATGAACAGGATGTTCTCACTCACAACTCTTCACCTCCCCACTGTGGAACGCCCATTCTATCCTTCTCTGAAACATGAGGTCAGCTGGCTTGCTCATGACCACAACACTCCTTTTCCTCCATGGCACTGATCCCACTTTGTACTTTATATGCACTGGGCTGTTCGTTCGGTTGTTGGTTGTCCCTGTATTTCTACCGTAAGCTCCCAGAAGGCAAAGACTGAGCATCCCTCCCTTGAACATTTTTCCCACAGAGCCTAGCACAGCGCCTCACACAAGTTACATGGTTAAAAAATGCTCATGGGGGCCCTGGGTGGTCCAGTCGGTTAAGCATTTGTCTCTTGATTTTGGCTCAGGTCATGATCTCAGCGTCGTGGGATCAAGTCCCACAGCCAGCCCTGCACTCAGCACGGAGTCTACATATCCCTCTCCCTCTGTCCCTCCCTCCTGCTCACCCGTGCTCTCTCACCCGTGCTCTCTCTCTCAAATAAATAAATAAATATCTTTTTTGTAAAGAAAATGCTCGTTAAATCAATGAATGGAACAAAAACAATCCCTACATAATAAAGGGACAATTTCAACATGTTAACTTAGCATCTAAGATAATTGGTAAGTAAATTCCATAAAGCAATTCATAATTTGGCAAGAACTTCATTTCATCCACTAGACATCTTTCCATAATGATAAGAAAATTGCGAACAGAGCATTAAACTAAATTTCTACAAAGACTATGTATAATCTGACGTATCACATAAGTAAATTGCAATGAGTGGTATGTAGGTGCTGTTTGCTAAAAGCAGGTAGTTAAAGATGAGTAAATGTTAATGTCTATTGAGCAAACAAAACTGAATGAATACCTAACCCTCTACATTTTGAGATTGTATCTCCCTGTCATCCTCCATTACCCATTAGGACTTTTATGCATGGCTATACTGTCTGGGTAAAAACAAGAGCTCATTAATATCTGTGCAAGCCTTTATTATTATCATAAAATAATTCCATACAGCACCTAGAATTTTTCTAAGAACACAGCAGGTGTTTGAGAAATAATAGCAAAATTGAATGCTAAAGGAATTGAGGAGTATTCTTATTTAAACTGGAGTTGCCTACCAATAGTAAAAGATACCTTTTAAAAATCTACAAGTAGTATGTAATTATTTTCAGCCTTTTCTTACCCATATATCCACCCCAAGAGTATAAGGAAGTGAGAAAGCAGAAGTCAAGGTGGAGAAGGACGACCCTCTCCCCATCCAGAAAAAGGGTTGGTGGGGGAGGGGGACATAGGTGGAAAAGAGTGGAAACCACCCACCATTCCATTTAGCAAAAGGTTTATGGGGTGGTGATGCCAGGTCAAGTAGGATCTTGCAGAAAGGGTTCAGTATGGCAAACTTGCAAATGTCTGCTGTGTGCATGCCTGCAGGCCAAGTAGGAGTGGGGAAATATCTTGACTTCAGACTTGGGCAAGTAGGGGACCACCTCACTTGGCCACTAGTGATGAGGCACCATTGACATATGTAACCGCCAAGTACCTCCATTTCTTGCTCTGTAAAAGGAGGGTAATTAACAATGCTGTGGTATTTGGTGTCAGGAACCATGCACCTGCACGATGGTGGACCAAGGTGAGGCTAAATCTGAGAACAGTCCTAATAGGACCTGATAATATGAACACTAACAGTCTCCAAGCTCTGCACTAAGATCACCTCTCCTGGAAGGATGAAGCTGGAACATGCTTTAATAACCTAATTTTAGTTTTTCCTTTTGTACATACTTCCTAATAATCTCAGGGTTGAGCTGAACTTGTAGTGTTTGATCTTCCCATATTCTCCCATCATGAACATATCTATCATCTATCCATTCCACTATTAATATATTTAGATAAACATAAGTAAAAATTATTTTCATCTTAAGAATTTCAAGAAGGTACTAGGGACAATGGAGTAGAATGTTAGTGTCACATACCTGACATGGAAAATCAGCAAATAATTATTATGTCATATCTTTATCTTTACATTTACTTTTTTTTTTTAAGATTTTATTTATTTATTCATGAGAGACAGAGAGAGAGAGAGAGAAGCAGAGGGAGAAGCAGGCTCCCAAGGAGCAGGGAGCCCAATGCGGGACTCGATCCCAGGACCCTGGGATCGTGACCTGAGCCGAAGGCAGACGCTTAACCATCTGAGCCACCCAGGCGCCCACGTTTACTTTTACCCTGTTTTGATTCTACTTTATTAGAACCTCATTTTAGGATGTATGAAAGTAGTTAATCTAAGTACATTGAGTTGCATGTTTGTTCCCATAAAAAACCATGTTTATGGTGCTGTATGTAGGAATATAAAAATAACAATATAATTTCATTTTTTAAATCAACAGTGTAAGTTTTAAGAATCAATTAAAGAGCATCCCTGCAAATTGTATAAAAATATCAGAATCTTACAATCTTATAAGTTTGAACTGTGGGAAAGATCTAAAGCAGGATTTTCATTGGCATGTGGCATATTCAAAAGCAGTAGTTCTCAAGCAGAGGTGATTTTGGCCCACAGAGGTTATTTGACAGTGTCTAGAGACATTATTGGTTTACATAACTTGAGGTGGGGGCACAAGCCAGGGATGGTGCTAAACTTCTTACAGTGCACAGGGTGGTCCCACCTACTAAAGAATTATGCAGCCCACAGGGACAGCAGGGCCAAGGTTGAGAAATCTAGTCTTACAGGGAAGAAACAGAGGAAGGAGGGGAGGAAAGAAGAAAGAAGGAGGGAAGGAAGGAGGGGTGAAGGAAAGAAAGAAAAAACAAAGGAAGGGAGAACAGAAGGGAGGTCGTAGGTAGGGAATTAGGGAAGGAGAGAAGGAATAAAACAAGTTGGTACTACTGAGGGTCTGATATGTGTTAAAAAAAAAAAAAAAAAAAAAAAAACCTGGTCATTTTTTATGAAGACAACCTCTGAAAGCTCGAGATTTTAATCTCCATTTTCCTGTCCTGTCCTCTTGTGTTGGTCAATGAGTTGCCCCAAACTGTGCTGGTCCCAAGACCCTGCTACTGGGAGGCCTCCTACATCCCTAAAATCAAGGTTTCCTGTCTTATGTCATGTGTTCCAGAAGACAGAACCCTCACAGATCTAGTTTCTAAAAATGCCCTTCTCTACAGAACATTACAAGAGATTCTACCGAGGGTTGACTATCAGCTCCTGGAATTTAGACATTATTCAAAATTGATACTGGATGTTCCAAAAAAATAATAGTAAGTGGCATTACTGTTTTAATCCTATTTTTGTTCTCATCCTCTGATTTTAGATCATCATTCATCCTTACAACATGCAGCTGTATTCCAGCCAACTGTGTAATACTATAAAAGCCCTTTTCATGAAACCTATTTTCTCACAGACATGGATTATAGAGTAAGACATAGCCCAACTCTCTCTGGAAAAAAAAAAATTGGCTCATAGAGTAAGAGTGTATGAGAACTGGCTTTCCCAATTGAGGAAGATGTTTCTCACTATTTCCTCCCTCCCTTTCCACTTCCTTCCTCCTTCCTTCCATCTTCCTTCTGTCTCCTTCCTTCTTTCCACCTGGCCCCCTCTGTCCCACTCTTCCTTGATAGGGTGGAAATCTCCCAAAGGAAAGAGCTTCCACTTACATTGTCAGCACATAAAACAACCCTGAGAGACATTCCCTCTATGGGAAAATCACATCGTGATAAGACATAGTTTGTTAGTGAATTTCTGAGCTCACTATCCAAGGTTGTAAGAGAACTAACCAAGGTTGATCTCCCCCATACATGTTGCCCCAACGGTGTGAGCTGAAGGATACCTGAGTGTCCTGAGTAATGGGAAAACTGGAAGAGATTGGCCATGAAGAGACTATGTCCATAGTTGCATGAACATCAGCACGCGTGAGTAGGCACCTATCCGGCGGTCAGATCAGTAAGAGAGGGGTGCTCTGGCATGGTGGAGGAGCTGGGCCCCTAAGTGGGCTCAAATCTCACACACGAAGCTCCTGTCTGATGGAACAGCAAACCTGTCTGGGGAAAGAATCACCAACATAGTCTTGAAAGTTCCCACAGATTAAGATCAAATATGAGCTCACAGTCAGAGGTCACTGAGATAGACCCACAAACACACATACACATACAGCCCTGAGGGCTCTATGTAAAATATAAATAGCTATGTAAGAAATGTTTTGATAAATGAAGGATGGAATATGAGAAGAGAAGCAAGAATCAGGAAATCACTAGGAATTACAAAGATCTTAAAAAAGACCACACAGAAATTAAACAAGTGGAAACCATGAGTGTTGAAATACATACAAACTCATGGACTAGTCAAAGAAGCAGATCAGACACAGTAGAAAAGAGAATAAATGGAAGCTATATCTAGAAAATTTTATACACAAACAAGCTCCTCTTTGGGGGCACCAGGCTGGCTTAGTTGGTGGAGCGTGCAACTCTTTATCTTGGGGTCATGTGTTCAAGCCCCATGTTGGGTGCAGAGCTTACTTTAAAAAATAATAGTAAATAAAGAATTTTATAAAGCACAGCAAAAATACGGAAATTAACAACTGGAAGTGAACTTAGGTGACATTGTATGAAAATAAAAATTTCGGGGCACCTGGGTGGCTCAGTTGGTTGTCTTTGCCTTCAGCTCAGGTCATGATCCCAGGGTCCTAGAATCGAGTCCCGCATGGGGCTCCCTGCTCAGCGGGGAATCTACATCTGCCTCTCCCTCTGCTCCATCCCCGCCCCCCGCTCATGCTTTCTCTTCCTCCCTCTCTCTCAAATAAATAAATCTTAAAAAAAAAAAAGAGAAAAATGTCTATCTTATCTAACCAAAGTTCCAGAAGGAGAACATATGAGGAATGGAGAAGACATGTATTTGAACACTCTTTTAATGCCTAAGCAAATATTGGAAAATGCTAGCAAATATTTATGATATATATGATGTATGTGTGTAGCTAAGTGTATATGCATTTAGTAATATGAGTAACTTGGACTGTATTCCCCAAATAGATGCTTCTTGTTATTTAGTCATACATATAAATCTTATCAACAAAAATATCCTAGCACGGGGCGCCTGGGTGGCTCAGTCGTTAAGCGTCTGCCTTCAGCAAAGGTCAGGATCCCAGGGTCCTGGGATCGAGCCCCGCATCGGGCTCCCTGCTCCATGGGAAGCCTGCTTCTCCCTCTCCCACTCCCCCTGCTTGTGTTCCCTCTCTCACTGTGTCTCTCTCTGTCAAATAAATAAAATCTTAAAAAATATATATATATCCTAGCACTAAATTGGATTTCCTTAATGTATTTTATATTCTTAAACAATGGAAATACCACATGGAAAAAATAAAACCAACAATGAAAAAATAAAGTACTTTTTTTTACCACAATCTGTTTTTTCACCCTAGTGATAAATAAATATGAAATGCATTACAGTGTCCTGATTGGAGTTACCGAAGTCTATAATTCTAGTTTTAGCAAGTCTTCTAATGAATTGCATTATGCAAAGTAACTTACAGATTATTCTCATTCATTGCCACGATAACCATGGGAGAAGCTAAGTGTTTTTCTCATTTTACCACAAGTGAGATGCAAAGAGGTTATGTGCATTAATCTAGCATCACTAACATGCAAGTTTTGTAAAAGAATATTTCATTTTTTATCCGTGTTGTATCCCTAAGTGTTAGGACTGATGTAGGGCATCTAAGTGGAGTGATTGAAAGACGTTGCCAAATTTCAGACATTTTTATCTCAGACCTGCTGGGATCCAGTGTTGCTTCCACTGAACCTAAAATCAGCGACCAAATGCCCCAGTTTGCTTGGGATTGAGATGTTCCTGAGTCATAGGGCTTTCAGTGCCAGATCTCGGGAAGTCTTTCACAAACCAAGGTGAGTAGGTCAGTCTACTGGAGATTTCCATCATGGAGGTGGACGGGACGCTAAACAGGACAAGCACTGCATCTCGAATATACCGGATAATGGGTGAGGCAAAGATCTTGGAGGAAATTTACAAAGAAGACCCCAGAGGATCTACTTCAAGTTATAAATTAGCATGAGTTATTTATCTGGCTGGCCCTGGAGACTTAAATGATAAGGAATCCAACCACAAAATATGGAAGAATCATCAGCTATGGGTATCTGTACTGAAGGGGAAGAGACAATAGGGAAATACGGTGTGAAGTTGCCAAGTCAGGGTGCACACATCCAGGGTGAACCATGTGTAAAAGTTTAGAGTGTTGAAAGAAAGGTTGCATTAAGTAAAACCAAAGCAACAGGCAATTGCATTAAATTTGTACTAGACAATTATTTTCTAGAATATGTGTATTCTATTAGAACGTTCAAAATCACACCCTGAATACAATCACATCTTTATGACACTTAATTGTTCAATTCCAAAACTACGGTATGTGTGTGTGATTATGGTAATGTTGACAAATGCATACTGTACTCGGGTTGCACGCTCTTCAGTGATCACATTCTACTCGGGAGAACACATGTAATTCTACACTCTTGTTGATGCTGGTGTTTAGATGACAATTAAGGGGTGCCTGGGCGGCTCCAGTTGGTTAAGCATCTGCCTTCGGCTCAGGTCATGATCCCAGGGTCCTGGGATCGAGCCCTGCGTCAGGCTCCCTCTCCCTCTTCCCCTGCTTGGGCTCTCTCTCGCTATGTCTCTCAAATAAATAGATAAAATCTTAAAAAAAAAAAAAAAGATGACAATTAAGACAACAATGGGCGTTGAGACGCAGTAGGTTCCAAACAGCAATGCCTCATTGCTGTGAATCAATCTGTGCTTGTTAACCTCCTAAACTGCACTTTATCTTTCAAGCAACTGCCATCTTAAAGAACTAGACTTTTCACAATGCTCTTTTAAATACTAAAAGAGTTTTGGTTTTGGGCTTCTTTTTTTTCAATATGACATGTTGTTTTCCGGTCTTTGGAAAGAGGGATTCCACCGTTCGTGACTGCAGTGACTGTAAATAATGATCCAAAGAAATTTACGTTCATGTAGTATCGTAGGCAAATTCTACCCACGAATGCCAAGGGTCATAACAGAAGACAGTGAATTCTGGTAGTGGTGCACAATGCGGACAAATACTACCTTCTCGGTGGACACTTGGCATTATCTTGGAGACATTTTTGGTTATCACACTGGGGATTTCTGATGACATTAAGTGGGTAGAGGAATGCTGCTAAACATCGTATATGCACAGGACAGCCCCCGACAAATGTCAGTAGAACTAATGTCGATAAGCTCAGTATTTGGGAAAGAAATAGATGGAAGAATCAAAATGGTCCCTGGCTTGGCTCCATGCACCTGCTTTGTGCAGCATCTAGATCTGAACACAGTCTCCAACGTCCAGTGTCTTGGAGTTTCTCAGAGGACATCTGAAAATATTCATCTTTAAGCCAATTAATTATACAGATGGAGAACACTCACCCCTAAGCTAGAACTGTCTGTTTCTACAACAGCAAGAACTGTTTATGTCATGCACCCCAGGAAGAAACTATGCTTCACAGTGAGATGCAAATTCTGTGGAAAAGGTCTAGTTTACTCCCCACATGGTGTTGCTCCTGAGAGTTCAGCCAAGTGACCTTCTGGAGAGCTGAGAGGACGTCTATCCACTCGTCTAACGCATACAAAGCCTACAAGAGGGCAGCTCCTTTGCTCTACCTCATGTTCTTTCTTGGGCTGTCAAAGCCAATTAACACTGCATCTTCCTGTCTTATCCAGTCACATTTCCTGCACATAAAGACCAGCATCAATGGAAAATGGAAACGATAATCTCATTATTTGAGATTGCTGTCATCGAAAATCCACTCTGTACTGTCCCTGGTAAGATGTGAAACTTTAATGTGTTATCCTCAGAATTAACCTTTAGAATATGCATCTTAAAAAAAGGGGGGGTACAATATCTCTCACACAATAATTGTTTTTTTTAAAGACTTTATTTATTTATTTGAGAGAGAGAATGAGAGAGAGCACATGAGAGGGGGGAGGGTCAGAGGGAGAAGCAGACTCCCTGCTGAGCAGGGAACCTGATGCGGGACTCGATCCCTGGACTCCAGGATCATGACCTGAGCCGAAGGCAGTCACTTAACTAACTGAGCCACCCAGGCGCCCTCACACAATAATTGTATTAGCAAAGCAATTGGCATTCAGTTTTGGAAAAGAATGCTCATGTCTTCCTGGACTACTCAAATGCCACTTGCAGAAGAGTGGACACTCATATGCCATGATGTGAGGACTTCAAGGTCAAAGATGTTAATTTGCTGAGGGCTTTGGCTAGTGGATGTTAAAATCCCACTGACAGAAGCAAACACATATGGACAATGAGCATGTCTTCTTAGCACAGAAACAACAAAATTCAGGAACATACTTGGCTAGAATCAACTATTTCTGCCCCAGCAAAAGGAGGTTTCCAAGTCTAGTTAATCACTGAAATCATGTGTTGGGCTAGTTGGACATCTCAAGGACTCATCATTATCTCTAGGCAGCTGGATTCCTAGAACGGATGGGGAGATTCTGCCTGAACGCCGAGATCTGAACTCTAAGTACATTAACTAGACCTTGTACGGGTCACTCACTTCTCACACATGGTTAGCTCACCTATCAATGGATGGACTTACGCTATCCATCTTATATGAATAGAGTAATACCATCTTAACATTTGTGTGGCACTTTGGTCACTAAAAAGTCCTACCAAAAATGTGAGCAAAGACTAGCCAACTGAATGCATTGATAAAATGCTGATTTCAAAGGCATCTGTCCTCTTAGTCTATAACTATAGGACCTTTGAAAATGATTTCGGTTGGGTGAAGAATAAAGAATGCTGGGTATGATCACGGCGGACCCTTGACATACATCCATGAACAAGAAATGCTTGCATAGATTTTATTTTCTCCCTTCAAGAAAGGATGACTATGTTATCTAGAAAGAATCTTCATGCTCCCGAACGTGTTGATAATAAGCTGAAACAGTGTAAGTGGGCCCATGAGAAGGCACACTCGGCAAACTCTACAAACAGGAGGACGATACTTAAGAAAACAACAGATGGACGTTCTCCTAGTCCCATGAGTTTGGATAGTGTGCCTTTGAAACTAGTGTATCCTATACCTCTGCCTACCTCCTTATTGCTATCTTATCTCCCCTAAAAATACTCCTTTTGAAATTATCGGTCTAAATGTAGAAGGAAACACAGGAGATTCAGAATACCGGGGGCTAAGGAAGAGCGTGGGGGAGAGACAACCGCAGTGAATGACAGCCGTAGAAATAGTAGTCTCTGTGGTCTGAGGCTGGTAACGTATAGACATGGTTCCACTTTATAAGAAAGAAAAATCCAGGGGTGCCTGGGTGGCTCAGCCGTTAAGCATCTGCCTTTGGCTCAGGTCATGATCCCGGGGTCCTGGGATCGAGCCCCGCATCAGGTTCCCTGCTCTGCGGGGAGTCTGCTTCTCCCTCTCACACTCCCCCTGCTTGTGTTCCCTCTCTGGCAGTCTTTCTCTCTGTCAAATAAATAAAATCTTTTTTAAAAAAAGAAAGAAAAATTCATACAAACAGGGGAATGTTGAATTTGGCCACTGTGCTCTACAAACAAGATAAAGATTTTTAAGACCAGATTAAATAAGAATTACTAAATATTAAATCAATAAATGTTAACTGGGTGTTCATATTTCAGGAGGCAAATCCAGTAGTAATATTAGTACGTTGGTTTATCAAACGTCATCATATTCTTTCCAGATACTATAAAATTTAGGGTGTATTACTAGTTTAATTTTGTGTCATCAACAGAGGATGCTTACTGCTTATACATGCCTCAGAATTGCAATCCTGTTGTGTGGACACATGTTCATTTAGGGATAAATTTAACCAAAAAAAAAAAAAAATGGGTAAGACTTGTATGCTGAAAATGACAAATACTCCTGAGGAAAAAAAAAAATTAAAGAAGGTTCAGATAAAATAGAGGGCTAAATCATGTTAATGGATTGAAAGGCTCAAAAGTCTTAAATTGTCAATTTCCCAAATTACTTAAAGATTCATCACTATTTTAATAAAAATCCCCAAATCCCATTTCTTTATTAAAAATGACACATGGGGCGCCTGGGTGGCTCAGATGGTTGGGCGTCTGCTTTCGGCTCGGGTCGTGATCCCAGGGTCCTGGGATCGAGCCCCGCATCGGGCTCCTGCTCGGCGGGGGGCCTGCTTCTCCCCCTCCCTCTGCTTCTCCCCCTGCTCATGTTCTCTCTCTGTATCTCTGTGTCTCGAATGAATAAATTAAAAAAATCTTTAAAAAAAAAGAAATAAAACATATGTCTACACAAATAGTTTAAAAAAAAAAAAAAAAGAAAAATGACACATATTCTATAAATCTGTATGGACTTACATGAATCTCTGCTAAACTTATTCCTAATATTTTATGCTTTGGGTTGCTATTGTGAATGGCGTATTTTAAGCTTCATATCCCCATGTTTCTTGTTGGACCTCCAACTTGTTGTTAGCTAGAGGTGGGAAGAGTAGGCATCCTTGCTTTGTTTCAGATCTTAAGAGGAAAGCAATTAATAGGCTGTGATGATGTTCTGTTGGCTATTCTTCTGAAAATACTTTAGTAGTGGTCTACAATGTGCAACAAATAGAATCTAACAAGAAAGTCTCGATGCTATTGCTCTGGTTGTAGAAGGATGGAATCCTGGAGATTCCCTCACCCTAACGCCAGCTAGTTAGCCCCCCTATGTGAGCCTCGAGCAAAACTAGAACCCCAGATCTAAAGATATGATTTAATGAGATGGGGGAGAAATCGTGAAAGATTACAAATGAAGGGAAACAGAGTGAACTCTTGGCTCTTGCCACAAATATGTACTGTGACCTTTTTGTGTTCTACAACAATGCCTTTATCATGTGTCCTCTCGACTAAAAAAAGACTCCATGTGACTCACTAGTTCAGGGATGCTTCACACACATGCAACTCAAAGCCATTCCAGCTCAGACTTCCAAAAAAAAAAAAAAAAAGACAGATGTCCTCAATTCATGGCCCTTTGCAGTTGCAACGTTAAGAATCAACATCCAGCTTTTCAAATCTGTGAGGAACAAGGCTTGATTGTTTGCAATCTAATTTAGGAAAGGAGAAAAAGGAAAAAGGGAAAATCTCACAGTGAGTAATCAAGAACTCTAACCTAACATGTAGGAAGAAAATGAGCCGGGCGCCTGGGTGGCTCAGTTGGTTACGCGTCTGCCTTTGGCTTAGGTCATGATCCCAGAGTCCTGGGATCGAGTTCCGTATCGGGCTCCCTGCTCCGCGGGGAGTCTGCTTCTCCCTCTTCCTCTGCCCCTCCCCCTGCTCATGCTGTCTCAGATAAATAAATTTTAAAAAGTATTTTTAAAAAAAGGACGAAAATGAGCCAATGAAAAACTAGAACAGCACAAGGTATTAGGATTAGGGGAAAATTAGATGCATTTAAGAATCATTCATCTTGCCCAGCAAATGTCTTCTGACTGGGAATAGGAATTCTCCAGGGAAGAGACCACTTTTTAGTTGTCATTGTATCCCCAAGGTCTTTCATTGGGTTAGATGAGAGTAGAAACAGAAGATGTTGATCCAATGACTCAATGTTATTGCAGGAAACTAACAGGGGAAAGGAGCCCGTCAGATCACATCTGTGCCCACACTACCAATCGCTGGCACACTCCCAAGTTCCCCTGCCAGGTCTTTCACTATTCCCTACTGCTATCACCCCTTTGCCCTTTGCCTTCGAGCCCCATGTGTACCCTCAGACCCTGGACAGTGCCAGACACCCTCTGACCCCAGAGTCCTTGTACACCCCAGTCCCTCTGCCCATCAGCACCTGCCTACCCTAAGGACCCATCCCTATTCTTCAGACTCTTGTTCCCATTATCAGTGTGTATCCTGCTGCTGGCTCGATAAGAAGCCCCTGAAACAATCGTTACCAGCATCAAACTGGGTTTCAGACTGGAGTCTGAAATTATATGTGAGGGTAATGAGTGGATAGGTTTTCCTCTGCCAGTAGACCAGAGTTTCTCAATCTCAGTACTACTGACACTTTGGGTCTGATGATCGTTGTGGGGGCTGTCTGCTGTGTTGAAGGACGTTCAGCAGCATCCCTGGCTTCTACCCACCACCTGTCAGCAGCAAACCCCACCCGTGACAACCCAAACTGTCTCAAGACCTTGCCAAATGCTCCTGGGTGAAAACTCACCCCCCATTGAGAACCACTGCACTAGAGTATAAGCTACATTAACTTAGAAACCTGTCTTATTTTACTCAATGTTCTGTTTCCCGAGTCTAGAGCCATAGGAGAGCACATAGGAGGTGCTCGTGACATTTGGTGGGTAAATGAACATACCAGCCGTAACCTACAAGGATGTTGGTAAGATACGCTGGGATACCCAGTTCAGCAAGTCTTACCTAATTTCTATCAAGCTTTGGGGACTCTCCTTTCGTCCTCTGACTTTTGTTGTTACCACAATTATTTTGGTCTCCCTTGCTCTCCAGTGGATGCCTGATTGATCTCCAAGATGGCAGAACACATTTCTTTATTCACTCAGGGGCTTGGTCCTAGGTATCCATCACTAGGCACCAGCCTTTCAAAGCTGATGGGATAATAAACCTACCGCCCATTGTGACATCATCAGGAACTTCTTAACCTCATAATGTTTTGTGCAGAGCAAGTGCTCATCAAGTATGTGTGGGACAGGCAGGACTTGCGTACATCAGCATGAATTAATACTTCCACATGGATGAAATAAAGGCTGCTGGGAAAACGATCAGACAACGATGAGATGTGGTTGATGGAAACTCAACAGACTTGGCTTGGCTTGGGAGTAAAATCCTGCAGAATCAGTCTCTCTAAGCCTTGTTTTTCTTATCTATTGAGCAAAGTGAAACTATGTCTTCACCACCTCCTTCATCAGCTGCTGTACAAAATGAGAGTATATCTGTGAACGGCTACAAAGAAGGCACTTTCTTTGGTTTTATGAAACGCAAAGCCAGGATCTTCACTCAATCAAATCTTACCGTCTGGGATGGGTGAGTGTTAGGAAATAGAGTGTAATATATTGATGCAGATAAAGTTCAATGGGGAGTTCAGTGGGGGGAAATCTATCTCTACACTGGAGCAGTTAGCAAAAGCATCTTACAGAAGGAGCCACCTGCAATCAGTCTTCACGGTGGGAATTAGACACTGGACCGTAGGCCGGGGAATCCAAGTAGGGAAATACCAGCCATACCATACCAGGGGCAATGTTATGATTTATTTATTCATCCCTGCACTCCACAAATATTTATTAAGTTGTACTAAGTACCAAAAGTATAGTATTGAAGAAAACAAAGCCTGCAATTTTGGAGTTGATATCTGGGGAAGAATGGCAGGCAGAAGTTACACATACGATAAATACATATCTCTCCGGTACAATCAATTCCCTCCTACTGATCCTTATGCGACACCATCACCGTGGACGCCATCTTTATAACTTGACACAAATTAGACATTGATCGGATTTCAGAAAACAGGGGACTTGGAGGAGCCCCGAGACGCAGGCAAATGGTGTTCGAAAGGAATAGGAACAGCGTACCGAAGAAGAAAAAAACAAAGTGAAGAGAAACAGTATTTTCAAACTCTAAGCTTCATGCACCTTGGCAAGGTGCCCCCACATGAGGTCTGTCTGAAATGTCATCTTATTGTAAAATCCAATATCCACCAGGAGTTAGATAGACGATAGATCGATCAATAAGTCGGAGATACAGGTGATATAGATAGGCAGAAACCCTTGCATACATATGCAAACATACAGAATCACATATTCATACATTATATATATACGTATATGTAATCTTATATGTGTGTATATAGTCTTGCTCAGTTACTTAACAAAGACCTGAAACTCATTTGCTCGTCTAAATTTTGTAAGTGTGTATATATATAATTAGTTGACTTTATATATATGTAAAAAGACTCAGTTCACATGTAGAGAAGCTAGTCTTTTCAAGAAGGATTTATTTTAGAAAGAGGGCACAAGGGGAGGGGCAGAGAGCATCCCAAGCAGACTCCGCACTGAGAATGGAGCCTGACACGGGGGTCGATCCCATGACCCTGAGATCACAACCTGAGCCGAAACCAAGAGTCAGAGGCCCAACCAACTGCACCACCCAGTCACCCTGCAGAGAAGCTATTTATTAGGGTGACAGAGCCAAGATATTTAGTCAATTTGATAAGCACTCTGATCATCAACATATCACTCCATTAAAAGCACGCAATGGTCTGACTTACTGTGTGAAGATGCTCCCTAGGGAAACTGTGGAATTCCTGTTTTGGGGAATTACTAAGGTTTGAAAAGACAAGAGTGCTTCTTGAGAGGATATAATGCTCACCTCCAGGGGGTGTCCTGAGGCTCCTTTCCTTTGGACATTGCCTGGTACTACTAAACATATCTCTGTCAAACAGAGAGGAGATATTCACTGAGTTGAATTTTAAGATTTACTTCCTTTGGCGGCGCACGAAGAATATTTTACCAACACAAGGGAAGGAAAACAAAATTACCTAGTGATGGATACCTAGGACCAAGCCCCTGAGTGAATAAAGAAATGTGTTCTGCCATCTTGGAGACCAATCAGGCATCAACTGGAGAGGCTCAGGCTCATGTGGTCGCCACTCTACCAGACTGGATGATTTGCCTGCGGTCTTTCTACCCCTGGAGGGCCAGCTCCACTTGTTCTTTTCCTACAGTTTAGGAGGAAATCCAACTGAGGCTAACGGGCAGCCAAGAGTCCATGCTCCCAAGAAAGGGTGACCACAGTAAGGTGAAGTTAAAGGTGATTAAATGGGATTCTGGACTGCCTGGGACCCAGCAGGCAGCCAAACGCAATAAGCCAAATGTCATCACGTACAGCATCTGCCAAATTTCTTACAACATACTGAGCCCTCCTGGACAATACGGCATTGATGCCGAATGTCAGCACCGTCGTTCTGGTAGTCTACTATCATGACACGTGGCTCCCTCGCAACACAGCCTTACCCCACAACACCTGCTAATGGATGACTCACTACAGCTCAGCACCTGCGCAACGCGATTGCAAAACCTCAGCACGTACTGCTTCAGGATTTCATTTCACAGTGTTGCCTAATTGTAGGTTAAGACATTAATACTTTGCAGTTCAGCACTACACAGAAACCCGTAACATCTCTAAAGCGGGAGAACCGTCAGGGTGTTTCCAACGCAACCGTAACGGTGACATGTTGCACTCATTCTAGAATTCTGTGCAGATGACCAGCAAATAATAGTTACGGAATCTATCTGTGTCAGGTGTGTGTCTGTGTAGGAGATGATTGCGTGTGCGTGATGTCTCTGTGTCTGGGTGGAACAGGTGTATGAGTGGTGTGGGTGTTCATGCATCTATGTGTATGTATTTATGTGCTTGAGAGGTACATGTCCATATATATACATATAGTCCCACTCTCTTTAAAATCTATTTAGTGTTTTCAGATACCGCAGAGCTGTACATTTTAGATTCCAAAAATGCTAATGTTTATCCAAAATTTCACCTCCTCCACAAACTCTTTTATAATTGCACATTTGTTTTCTACTTAGTGATAACCAGCCTGAAGAATTCCTGGAATTGCAAGTACCTACACATTTCTAGAAATACAGAAATGAAACCTGGTGTTTTTCGGTGAGAAGGAAGAACATATTGCATAGCCCTTAGCTTTCTGTATAATCTTCCCAAGTGAGGGCTTCAGACAGTATTATACATGGAAGCAATGTATAATTAACTCCCGTCACAGGTGGATAGGATCTAAATATGCATGGGTTTCTGTGTTAATCTCGTGGGGAGAAGGGGTTATATCTCAGAGTATTCTTCTGCTGCGTGTCTGTCTCCTTCCTCATCTTCGTTCTCTTGCTTGTATCCTGAAGGTCTTTCTCTCTCTATCCCTCTAAGCTGAAGACTGATGGAGAAACGAACATGCAGAAGACACTCAGACCTACACACTTGGGGGAAGTTTCTACAGGAGAAAAAGAAAGCATAGTTCAAGGGAGAGGGATGGTGGGCCATCTGGGAAGACTTGGAAGTGAAAGGGAGGACAAGCAATGACCAGCGGACAGAGGGGCAGCTCTGCTAGAGTATCTAAGCCAGCTCCCTGAACATTACCTGGGGGCTCTCACCATTAAATGAGAAGTAGACACTTGTGGGGGTGGGGGAGGTGTTAAAGGATGGAGGGCAGGCAAGGAACCTCACACCCTGACCCACGTTGAGTCAAACAGACCTAAGGGCTGGCTCCAACAGGAGTCTGGATGGACTCACAGGTGTCAGACTTTGCAGCCAGAATAATAATGCGTATATCAGAGCAGTAATTTCATTAACAAAATCAAATGAACTTAGACCATGGAATCAACGTTATTTTACAACTACCTGAAAACGTATATCCACTTTTTATATGAATTTAACTCACAGCATAGAATATGTGTATGTGTGTATATACAAATATAATTCAGAACATGGAATGAAATATTTAAACTGATGTGCTTTAATGCAGGCAAACAATGAGCAAAAAAAAAATAGTACCTTAAAAGATGTCTCGTGTTAAGACTTTAGATTAGCTTGTTTAAAACAGACTAACGGGTTTTATGTGAGCAAATATAAGCAGGTTCATTACTTGTCAGTGCTTAGAAAGTGTCATCGAACCTGTTATATTAAATGAATTATTATTTTCCTAATGAGTGTTAACTTGGAAATTATCACCTTGCTCTGACTGACAGAATCCCAGAACCATGTCTTGGAAATCTATCCTAATAATTACGTGGGGAGTTTAACTTGCAAATTGAACACATGAAACCAAGACTTCTCCATCACCTCATTGCTCCACAGAGAAATGCCATTATTTTGATGGGAGCTGATTTTTTTTCTTTTTTTTTTTTTGGCTTGTATAATGTTCCATAAACATCACCCAGACTCAAGTCAGTAAAGGTAAGGGAGATAGTTAAGCTGCGTGGTGTCTTGGGGAAATGAGTAAATATGACTTACTACTGCAACAACTGTTATGAATTCCATGCTTGTTTGCTATTCTTTGCAACCTAATGTCCCCTTGACCACTGACCACCATGACCCCTGATCAACCGCTGGTGATCTGCAGCCCTTGAGGATGATTATGCTTTGTGCGGAAGGAGGGAATTGAGAGTCTGTTGGTCTTTACAAATATGATGTGACACCTCCAGAGGAACCCGGGAACATCATCTCATACAGAATCCAATTCATTAATATTTCCACAGCAAAGCATCTAAATGTCTACCCCAGACTGGACAATAAAGACCATCCGTTGCCATCTGTCAGGTCAGGTTTTGTGCCAAATGAGTTACAAAACCACTTCGGTGATTTGAACTGGTTTTGACTCTTTTTTTGTTGGATCAGGGTATTTTGTGGATAGTGGACTCTGGATCTACACTTGTCCTGATGTTTATTTTTTATTTTTTTAAATAGTTTTTTTTAAGATTTTATTTATTTGTTTGAGAAAGAGAGAGCACAAGCGAGGGGAAGGTCAGAGGGAAAGGGACAAGCAGACTCCCCACTTAGTGGGGAGTCTGACATGGGACTCAATCCCAGGACCCTGAGATTATGACCTGAGCCGAAGTCAGACGCTTTACCAACAGGTGCCTCTCCTGATGTTTATTAACCAGTCTGAAGACAACACCAAAACAAGGACCCAAGAACATCCCATTTAGAAAAAACGAGTTTTAGGTTATGTTCATCCAAGTTGGTTGACCCTTGGGTGCTGGAAATCCACGTACTCTAGATGGGATCCATTATGATGGATGTGAATAGTTAATTAGACCATTTTAACCATTTCCAGTCATGCTGTGAACACCCACAGATGTGGGGAGCCTCACTGGTCAGATGCACTGACAACCTACCTTCATCCCCTCCTGCATCTGAGTCTCTGAATGGAATTTGGAAGCATTCTGAACCGTGACTTCATCTGTCCAGTGGAAAAGAAACACTTTGTAAAGGACCCCAAACACAGTGGTGATCCATGGAAAGGGTCCAAATGCGTAACCCCGACTTCACCGGGTTGTAAGCGTGCGGAAGCTCACAGGTGCTCCAAGAATGAAAGCTGATGTTCTTGCTTCTCTATTAGTAACACCGTTATGGTCTGTTATTAAGTTTTAGCCGCGCCCAGACAACTAGATGTGGAATCAGGAGACCCATCCCATTAGACCATCTCCTCCTGTGTCAGCACCCACAATCTCCAAACAGCCTTGTTCACTGGCCACAAAAGTCCTCGAGGTCATGACGTCTGTGACTCGCCGCTCCCTCGGGAGGTGGTGACAAGAACCAAGAGCAGAACACACGTTTCCTCTGTCATGCAGAAGTTGGCTGGCATTTCAGAAGATATTTGAAACATGTGACCCTCAGGAGAACAATTCTGTTTGTCTTTAGCATAAGTCAGGAATTAGAACAATTTGATAGAGAGGAGTATATCTAAGGCTGGGCTTGCCTGACTATTATTTCTGGTCATATTCAAAAACAATCCTTCCAAGTAAGGTTCTCTCATTTCTGTCAAGGGGTTAGCTGACATGCGAGAAGCACTTTTGATGTGTATGCTGCCCACAACACACAGCGGGGAACCAGCAGCTGAGCTGACACAGAACGGGAGACGGGGATGACAGAACTAAAAGTCGCCAATGCCTTTCCAGGAGACAACCTGCATTCAACCTGAAAAAAAAAAGACTGAAGAACTCTTGAGAGCCACCGTGGTGCAGATAACCTCAATTTTGAGGTATGGATTTATTTTTTACCCTTTCCTTACTAACCTACGGACAGTCTCGCTGACAGATACACAAGTAAACCATGAGCTTGAACTTCAACGCAAAGAATCTTTAAGACATGGACACCCTTGGATCCCGGCTCAGCCACGGTCAGTGGGATGCCGGTTTCCAAGCTCTTGATGGTTGAATGGTCTCTGGCGTCTCACAGGGAACAGCTTGCTGAAACCTACTTAGCACTCCCCAAGAGTTTGGGGAGCTTACCCACAGTAAGGTAAGAGGGGGTGAAAGTGGACGAGGTGGTGGTCCTGGGACACACACCTGAAAGGTTTTCAGGCAGCCCCAGTGGGCGAAGCAAGAGCTACCCAATCAACAGAACATTGCATAGCTTCTCACGCCTTCCAAGCTTCATGCCCTTGTCCTACATCCCTACTCTTGGCATGTTATCTGCAATAACAAAATCACCATACAAAATTTTGTATAATATAATAATAATGTACAGAGCAATGTATAATGTAACAATAATCCTGAACAAAACTTTTAATTCTCTGCTTTTAAGAGAATCTGAGCTAAGCGAATACTTTTTGAGTCAAAATTTTGAGGTTATATTGCCAGCAAAATGAAGAATCAAAACAGACGGATTTCGAACTCTAATGTTGACTTCTACTTCCTCCTTCCACTGGAGCCTGCTCACGGAAATGTACTTGAGTTTTACTTTGTATTAAACTTGCACAATCCTGGGGGTTGGTTTTTTTTTTTTTCCTAAAATGCTTATTAATGCATGCGTGCAAAATAAGAACAGGGGAAACATAATGCTTGGTTGGAGAAATCAATTTTCCATACCATCAAAGGAACCGACGGCAGAATTTTATGCATGGGTTTTCATTGCTTGAGCAATCTCTCCATTCTCATCTTTCAGGTTTGGGGCAAAATTACACTTCCTCTGGGAAGCCCTCCAGGCTGTCTCCAACATCAGGTGCGATGTTGCTAGTAGCAGCTCCCAGACAGAGCTGTTTGAAGCAGCAAGGGACTAATCTCATTCTAAACTCATTCAAATTTAATCATCTCTGTTCCCTTTTAGCAAGAACTCTGATGTATCACACTCACAGCGCTGTCAACCACTAGAAATCCAGTAACAACGAGCCACATAGTCTAAGTCTGGAGCAAACCCCTGAATCACATTAAATGTGGGGTTATGCAAGGGCAGGGCCCATGAAATGAGAATAAGAACAGCATTAAAAATGGGGACAGAGTCCTGGGTGGGTCAGTTGGTTAAGCCATCAACTCTTGATTTGGGCTCAGGTCACGATCTCAGGGTCGTGGGATCGAGTCCCACGTCAGGCTCCATGCTCAGTGCAGAGTCTGCTTGAGAGTCTCTCTCCGTCTGCCCCTCCCCCTCCCCCCGACCCTGCTCACACACGTGCATGGACCTTCTCTCTCTAAAAAGAAAAAAAAAATGGGGACTAACCATGACATGACCTAAACATCAAGATATTGGCACATCTTATACAGTTGACCCTCGAACAACATGGGTTTGAAGTGTGCAGGTCCACTTAGAGATGGATTTTTTTTTCAATAGATACAGTACAACAGTCCTATAAATGTATTTTCTCTTCTTTGTGATTTTCTTAACTTTTGTTTCTCCTACTTAGTTTACTGTAAGAATACGGTATGTAAGACATGTAACATACAAAATACATGTTACTCTACTTTTTATGGTATCGGTAAGACTTCTGGTCAACAGAAGGCTGTGAGTCAAGGTTTTGCGGAGTCAAAGTTTTACATGGATTTAAGGAGTGCCGGGGTGGCTCCGTGGGGTAAACATCTGCCTTCGGCTCAGATCATGATCTCAGGGTCCTGGGCTGGAGTCCTGCATCAGGCTCCCTGCTCTGCGGAGAGTCTGCTTCTCCCTCTCCTCACGTGCGCTCTCTCTCTCATAAATAAAATCTTTATTAAAAAAAAAAGTTATACGGGGCGCCTGGGTGGCTCAGTCGTTAAGCGTCTGCCTTCGGCTCAGGTCATGATCCCGGGGTCCTGGGATCGAGCCCCGCATCGGGCTCCTTGCTCCGCGGGGAGCCTGCTTCTCCCTCTCCCACTCCCCCTGCTTGTGTTCCCTCTCTCACTGCCTCTCTCTGTCAAATAAATAAATAAAATCTTTAAAAAAAAAAAAAAGTTATACATGGATTTTTGGCTATGTGCAGGATCAGTGCCCCTAACCCTCATGTAGGAAAATGGTCAACTTCATTAGCTGATTAATCCTAATGAACCAAAAGAATGTATGAATTAAGTGATGGATTTCATTCTTTTTGTAAATTTCCTGATCTCTGACTTTTTGGCCCATCAAGTATAAACCCAGACTTTCAACAGTGGCAAACATGACATACGCATTGATCACGTGCATTCTGGGGTTTATTCTCTGAGCAGTCCAGGTGAAAAACAACACAAGGAACAAAGAAGCCAAATAACAAAAAAAGCACAATGTGCACGCAACATAGCTGAATCTAATGTACCTTCTCTTTCGGAAGTCCTGCTTTATTTTGTGACTGCAAACTTTTTCCAAATCCGAAGACACCAGTTCTCCTAACTACAGCAGTGATGTCCCAAAGAGAGGGTTTCAGAAATAAGCCAGCTAAGTGGGTCCAAATTTCAGCATCCCCTGATGGGTAAATGTGTCCTGGAGCTGGCCCGTCAGGCAAGAAAATAACGCTTTTGTGATGCAGAAAAGAAAAACCACAGGGTTTCACTCCCTCAGAGGCAGGGCCCTGGGTGTGCATACTGCTTTCCTCTTCTGCAAGCCACATGGAAAGGTAAAAGTGCAGCCCCCAGGAAGACACTAAAAGCCTTTGTGAATTAAGAGTAATATCTGTCTCAGCAAACAGATGTGCTCTGGGGATACAAGGCACTCTCACAACCTTTGCTGAAAGGTGCCGAGCAAAGCGGGAGAGAGGGAGGCGGAAGGATGTAGTCCACGTGGCAGGTTTCTTGATCCCAGGCCCTGCAAGGGGTTCCCTAGGGTTCTCCCTGGGATGCTATGGTCCCTTTGCTATTTTATCTCCCACACAAGAGACTTCCACCCATAAACACAGAAGCCTCATGAGGACGAAAGCCGGTGACCCTCCCTTTCCTAGACAGCTGAGCTATCAGAGCCCTGGACATCTGTGCATCCCCTCAAGAGGCTGAAACCTGCAGGCAGTTACCCCCGGCAGGTTGGTTCTCCCTAATATACTTCTCTAGTCATAGGCATCCTTCTTTCCGGGAATATATTTAATGGTAGAATGCTAAAGTAGCAAAGAAGCTGTGCAGAGCATCATCTTCAAAGCCTTCACTCTGCAAAGATCGAAACACAAGTACCAATCTCACTAGGAACAGCACAGCGGGCAAAAATTCTGGGAAGAAAGATAGAAGTGCCTTGGCCCTTGGAGGTACTCATAATGTACCCCCAGGAGAAACTGCTTCTGAGTGCCTTTGGGAGCCTTGGTTCCCCAGTCTTTGAGGGTCTCCTGTTGGGTGTAATCTTTTTTTTTTTTTAAAGATTTTATTTATTCATTTATTTGAGAGAGTGAGAGAGAGAGAGAGAGAGAGCACATGAGAGGGGGGAGGGTCAGAGGGAGAAGCAGACTCCCCGCCGAGCAGGGAGCCCGATGCGGGACTCGATCCCAGGACTCCAGGATCATGACCTGAGCCGAAGGCAGTCGCTTAAGCAACTGAGCCACCCAGGCACCCCTGTTGGGTGTAATCTTGAACAAAAGATTTCCTTGGGAGGAAATCAAAGACAATGACAAAGAATGCTTGGATCCATTGTCATCCATTCCTGAGTCTGTGCAGAGGGAGGAACCAAGGTGTGAATCAGAAGGGGCAGGTGCACCATGAAAACAACATGCATGGGCTGTGGGATGGGAAAATACAGACCCCACCTGGCAAAGCACAGCCCATCACGAAACCCACAAGAGGGGTGAGGCCCTACAAAGATCCCGATGCCTATTCATGGCTATTCCCCACCATTACTATTTTAAGATTTATATGGTATCACTGATTGTTTTATTCAGTTTTATTTAAGGAAAGTAAAAATATGTGAAAGCTTTTGTAGATGCATTCATGTCCAGAACACCCCTGACCTAATGTGGGCCTTCAGCTCTTATATTCGTCATATGTAAAATATCATGCCTTGGGATATTTAGACCTCAAACCAAAGCTGTTAAAGGAAAGAATATTGTAAATATTTGTTAAAAAATTCAGCTGTTAAAAGAAAGAATATTGTAAATATTTGTTAAAAAAATTTAGGTGTTAAAGGAAAGAATACTGTAAATATTTGTCAAAAAATCATTCAAGATAGCCCTTAGTTTTTAGGAAAGTGAGTTTAACTAAGCAACCTGGGGTCTTAAGTAAATGGATAGATAACCCAGTTTCTTGGAAATCAAGATTAATTCGAAAATACTTACGTCCTAAAATGTGACATATAACTTTGTTTTGCTGGCCTATCTCCTAGATAAAATTACGGCAAGCTTAATGCCCAAAAATGAAAAATTTTCAGTTCCAGGTTATTTCCTAAAATTTGCTGTAGGTAAATAACATAATATTTGGATCAAAACCCAACATATAAAATAAATATCCAATCTATACTGATAAAAGTAAATAATACATAAATAAAGAAGTGGGGGGGAAAGAGACAGATGTCTCATGAGGGTAAACCTGCCCTCAAGGAGGGAGAGTGTAAATCACCATTCCCTAAGTGTGGGGTGCACATTAGTGACTTCCTTCCAAAGAGCACAGATTAGAAAGGGGACAACATCATTCTGCAGTGGAGAATGTGATGAACATGACCTCCCCTAGGCAATCAAGGTCAAAGTCATCAGTGATAAGTCATGCTGGTAACAGCATGAACCCCTGATATGGTGTAAGGAGAAGGGCACTCGGTCTCTGGGGACTTCCTCCCCAGAAGCCAAAATCCCAATCTAATCATGAGAAAAACATCACACAAATTCAAACTGAAGGAGCAGTCTTCCTCACAACTGCCAAGGTCACAAGAAAACAAGGGAAGAATAAGAAATTGTCACAGTTAAGCGGAGCCTAAGGAGATACAGAGACCAAATGTAATGTGGGATCCTAGAACAGAACAACACAATAGATAGAAACTGAGAAAATCTGATAATGTGTGGTCTTTAGTCAATAGTGATGTATAAATATTGGTTCACTGTATCAAATGTGTCATAGTAATATAAGATATTAGTAACAGGGGGCTTTGGTGGGTGGGGTATATGGAAACCATACTATCTTCCAAAATTTTCCATAAATCTAAAACAAAATTTAAAAAATGTATTTAAAAACCCATTGTAGATAATAGTTTCTCAGAAGCATTACTCTTACATATCGTTTTCTCAAAAGAGTAATTCATATATATATATGAATTTAAAAAAAATACATTTAAAATTTATATATATGATTTTAAACTCAAATAGGGCGCCTGGATGGCTCAGTCGGTTAAGCATCTGCCTTCAGCTCAGGTCATGATCTCAGGGTCCTGGGATTGAGCCCCGCATCAGGCTCCCTGCTCAGCGGGGAGTCTGCTTCTCCCTCTGCCCCTCCCCCCAGCTCATGTGCTCACTCTCTCACAAATAAACAAATAAACAAACAAATAAATAAAATCTTCAAAAACAAAAAATTTTAAACTCAATTTAGAAAGCAAAAAAATCTAAAAGCAGAAAGTAGTGAATATTTATTTTATCTATTTTTTTAAAGATTTTATTTTTAAGTCATCTCTACACCCAACGTGGGGCTTGAACTCACAACCCTGAGATCAAGGGTCGCATGCTGTACTGACTGAACCAGCCAGAGGCCCCATGAGAAAAGTATGTAGGAAAAAATTAATTGGTAGTTCAAGTTTTTAAACTTACCAGGGAAATAAAAAAACTCTAATAAGAAGGGGAAAAAAAGCTCTAAGAATGTACAACTTTGCAATAAATCCCAATCCTGAAACCATAAAAATGGCCCAGCTTTGTAGCATCGTCAAGGTCTTTTGGAAATGTCCTGACTCGGGCTGGATCGTAAGGGCTAATTCAGGCTGGGATATGCTTCTTCCCCAAAAACATAGGATATGATTTAGCAGATGGACTTAAAAGAATCCGGCTATATCTGAGTTGTTGTAGATTTCTACAGAATTAGAACTGCTTCTGTTGAACCAATGAAGTTTTTCTATATTTTCACATTCCCTGGGTTCCTTGTACTGTATTAGATACTCATCCATTTAAAGCCTCCGAGACTTTAAATGGTTTCTCTGGCAAGAAGCATGTAAGAAGGAACTGTCTGAGTGGGATATTAGTCACCTTTCTTATTCATTGAATATATTTTACTTATGGAATGTACTCAGACAAATCCCAATGCTCAGCTCTTGTTTATACTGAGACAAAAGCCGTAACGGTTTCGAGACATTCCCAGTGGAGACACTTCCATTACGAGGTGTGGTTCCCCCTTTCAACCACACCCTCGCGTTTTTCCCGACAGGACGCAGTCACGTGTCAAAATGTAGGTAAAGCTCTACTCAAATGGAGAGCTCTTAACAAGAACTAGTCTCTGCAAGTCTCTTTCCATCCAAGTGGCAAACACACCCCCACACACATAAACACACACACGTCCAACGTTTCATAACTTGAACCATCAAAGTTCAATTGTCTCTTACTTACTTACTTTCCCCTTTGTTGTTATAGTCATCAAAGTCAGGTAAACTAAACATCAAATTCGAGCATCCCTCCGATTATTAAAATGAAGGTATGGCACAGGGTTGTCCGTGGTGATGGTGGTGGACAACTTATTTATCAAATAATTTTATCCTCGAGGAAGTTCAATAAACGTTCTTGACAGCTTCCCGAGTTTCTGCTTCTCACATAGCATTGTTGTCTTGCTACAAACCATGGAATCCTGCTGATAAACGGCTACTCGGCACCTTATCTTCTTTATTAAATCCAGAAAAACAATCCCTAATGGAAATAAACATCAGTCATCATGTCTCCAACTGCTGCTGCCTATAACTCAGTTTTGAAAATCAACCCATTTTTCTAAAGTGCCTCTTCATCTCTAAGTGGTTTCTGGAAAGAGAAAAAAATATTAGGAATGATGCCTGTGTTGTGAAAGAGGTGTGTTCTTCTATGAGCAAGGGGCAGAGAGGACCGTTTAATAATTCAGCATCAACCATTCCAAGACATCTTGATTGTTGGGAGGAGAGGTTGGGTTGGTAGCAAAACATAAATTCTACATAATCCCCACTGCAACTCATGCCAGGATAGTCATGCTGTGTCTTGACGATATAGGGGATCTCATGCATCCTTTTGATAAAAAGCTGAAAAGGAAATTCAGTTCAGCCTTTCTCTAACCGAGATTATGGAGCACCTGTGTTCTTAGAGGTGAAGTTAGCAAAAATACGCCCCTGTCCTCAGGGTCTCCTCATGGAGAGAGACAAGTTAACCCCAAACCCAGCATTCCACTGATGGAAGAGAAACTGAAACGGTGGAAACCGGGAAGAAGAAGCATTCCAGAAATAGGGACACGCAGAGACAAAACAAAGCAGACAGATGGATGGTCCCTGCAGTGAGAGAAATCTTTTCAGAACTGGGGAGGTGAGGAGGACAAGGTAAGTGTTTTGGAATTCTCCAGAATGTCTCCAAGCAACACACAGACTCGCCCTTCAACGGGCATCCCCAAGACATACCGCCTGTTTCACATGGCCAGTGGCTTCCTCTGAGCTGTTAGGATGCAGAAGAGGATCTTCAAAGAGGGTGGTCCCACCCTCCCCACAGCTGTATCATGCACATCTGTCTTTGCACAAAGAGCAAGGTGTGAAAATGACGAAAGGCACTGCGTAATTCGGTGAGGGTAATTTTTACAAAAGAAATAAAGAAGGTAATGAATACTGTAAAAGAACAGATGCTGGATTCACACATCACTCTCAGTCAACAAATGTTCAAGTGCCGAAAAGCCCAACCTCCTCAGTTCTGGGGGGTGCCCCCAGCTTGGATTCGGGAATGAGGAAGACACGGATTAAGAGCAGGGCTGACACCAACCCATCACTTGCCTGCATCGCAAGAGAGAGAGAAAATGAACCACTGTTGCAAATAATTGAAATGTTGGTTTTTGGATAATGCAGCTTTACCTTATTGTCTCTGTCTCTCCCTCTTGTCCCTCTTCTTCTTCCCTGTCTTCTCTTCCTCCTCCTCTTCCTCTTCTACCCCACTTGCTTCTCCATGTAACCCTGATTCAGTCTCCTAACTACAAATGCCATCTACTTTCTGTTGTCTCCTTAATGGGTATCTCCAGGCCAGACCTCGCCCTTCACACCCTACTTCCATACTCAGCTATACTCAGTTGTCCCTAACTTGCAGAAAATCTAGTTCCTTACTCCCAAACTGCTCCTTGTACAAGCTCCCTGTCCTCGGGCAACTCCATCCTTCCTGCTACTCTGGCCAAAGGAACTGACTTGACTCCTCTCTCATTCCCCATCCAAGCCATCATCAATCTGTTGGTTCTTCCCCTGAAATAGTCCCAGAAGCAGAACACTTCTCACCAGCCAGCTCCCCACCATCATCCAACTGGGGATGTCAGCCAAGTGGTCTCCCTAAATATGCCCATACTTCCTTCCTTACAGCTCGTTTCCCAACCAGGACTCGGAGTGATCCAATAAAAATGTGAGTCTTAGCTTGTCACTCATCTGCTTGACACTCAGTTGCGGCTTCTCATCGCTGTCATTGAAAAGCTAAGTCCTTTCCATGGCTTACAAATCTTGTAGGGTCCAACACCCAGCCCTTCTCCATTCTCATCTCCACTCTGCTTCTTTCTGCAGTCCAGCCATGCTGGTCACCATGACATTCCTTGAACACACGAAGGTCTATACCACATCAGGGTCTTTGCACAAGCTGTTCCCAACTTCCAGAAAAGTCTTCCCTTCAAGCCTGGCCTCCACTGTCCTCTGCACTTGACAATCGTACCAGCTCATTCCTATAATTCCCTATCTACTTTAATCTGTAGGATTTTCCTCCACAGCTTGTATCGCTATTTAAAACACTACATATTAACTTCTTTATTCACTTAAATTCCATAAGGAAAGGGATGGTTATCTACTGGGGTCTATTATTTTACTACCTGGAAAAGCACCTGGTTCATAATATGTACTCAGATATGTGTGAATGAATGAGTGTATGCCTCTGCTTAAGAATAAAGCCACTTACAGATACAAGATTTTAGGAAGAATCTTTATCGTATTTGGTATCTAGTTGGATAATTATGCATATATTGTATGTTGATGCAAACGTCAAAGGAAATGTTTTCTAAGTTCTCTGTGAGATGATCTGGTAGATACGAGAATTTTTGAGTCAATACTTGATGTTGGATTATTGATTTTAAAAAATGCTAAAACCACCACATGATCAAAAGCATAAATTCAGAGCTTTCAAAAAAAAATATAAGAGTCAGGTGAGAATATAGGAGAAAAAAAGCAGGAAACACACATTCATCCTGAGTGTTGGGGCCACATTAGGGAGTGGCGGGGAGTGTGGCTATGTAGCAAAGTGAATATCATGTCTAAAAGGAAGAGCCACTCCTCATCCCTAGTGAACCATTGGCCCAGTGTTGCTCAATCTTACATTATTTGTAAGCAATGTTGTCAATGTGGATTTTTGCAAAAAAAATTCCAGAAATTTTAATTTTTGTACAATGCTTTTCAGGACCTCCTAAATCATGAAGACATGACTTCTCTATTATACTGTTAGGGTACCACCATATTTATATTACCACTGGTAATGCCATCATATTTATTATGATGATATTAACACTCCCAAAATAGCCCCAAATGGAGATTAGAGCAATTAATTAACCCCCAGGGGAAAAAATATGCAACACATCTTATCACTGATTTGGAAAGTAGCTACATAATCCTTGCTACCCAGAATAGAGGCAAGAATCAAGATGTCAAGTAAACACAAGCATCTCTGAGCAGGACAAATTAAAGGCCAGTCCCCAAAATGATGGGAATCTTGAATGCAAACACTGTTTGAGTCATCACCTTATACCCACACCTAGATCATGTCTCGCACTTATTTTGAGCTATTAAAAAAAAAAGAAAAGGAAACAAAGAAGTCACTGAATGAAAGAACAATCAATACTGGGAGTGGATGAGTTCCCTGATAGCTCAGTCAAATCAGGTTAAGTGTCATTATGGATAATAATATTAGTTACTGCTCACGTTAATGAAGGACCTCCCACGAGTGGGGCGCTACGCTTAGAATCTACATCAATTATCGCACGAATCCTTACAACAGCCCCTGTGAGGTAGGTCCTATTATTAGCCCCTCTTTACCCGTCAGATACAACTGAGATTTTGAGAAGGTAAGTAACCTGTCCAATGCCAGACCTTGAAAGGGCAAATGACCATATTCAACCCAGAAGAGAGGACTCTATGGGTTTCTTTGTTCTGTTTCAAGCAGGACTCTAGTGAGCTTCTTAATCAGATTTTGTAGCACAGATCACATGATGAAGAGGAAACGGGGTAAGTACTTTTAGGAACGCTGGCCAGCAAAGGGGAAGAAAGAAAAATTATCCAAAGCAAAATTGAGCATGAAAAATCCACAGTGGTCTGTTGCGATTTCACACAAGCCCAAGAAAGTGTAGAGAACACGGCTGATCTTGAAGACATCTCCTACAGTAAACAATTTCTGCAGCGTTGGTCAACAATTCAAGGTCCCACATCCTTTGGTACTTCTGTCTCAGGAAGCATGGGTGTATTTTTTAACCATTTACAAAGAGCTCCATGAAAAATCTTTTGATGAGAGGGGAACTCCTGCTTGAGGGCTAAGGCCTCTACAAAAATCTAATTGAAATAAAAAGGCTATTATCCCAAGGGTTTCAGGTGGGAGAAATCTTCCTGTCTATCAAAGCCTGGGTTGGAACATACAATATTCTGGAATACTCAAACATTCTTTTGGTCATGATTTCCACATGACTGCAATCCGGTGCGTTATTTTGTCTTGATACAAAGAGCTTCCCAAGTTCACTTCGGGTCTTGGAGATCGTCCTGATGTCCTTAAATGAAGGATATGAAGGAACTAACACGAAGCCAACCACGGAAATACACTCTGACAGAAGACAGACACATCGGGTTCTAACGCATTGAAAACCATTGGCAATTGAAGAACCCCAGACTGTTGTAGGTTTGTTGGCCCACCCGTTAACAATAACAGATGGAGATGCAGCAAGATGTTGTGAGAGAATATTCTTGGAGCCAGAAGTAATTCCTCTTTCTTGCTTTCTTCTTTTTTTTTTTTAATGACATCTGGAAACGGCTTCCTTTTATTTACAGAAATCATGATCCTCCAAAAGCACTGCAGTCACAGAACTTTCCACTCCATTTTCTGAACAAGCCACCTAAATTTCTTTGTCTGTTTCTCTGATCAAAGTATTCACCTCTTCTGAAATCACTACAAAAAAGGAGAGACGCCGGGAGAGGTAAATAGCAGAGCTGCGCTCCTTTATAAGGTAAAGTAGGTCTTAGGATCTTGACAACCCAAGAGCCTCTCACAGGTGAGAAAGAGCTTCATCTCCCCCTCACTGCATGGGTGGACTGCTTGTTTTGTCTACCATCATGATGCTGAATCAGGAAGTTCAGGGTGCAGACCCAGGAGAACCAAAAGTCCTGAGGTTTCTGGTTCCCTACCGGAGGGGGGATTTTATGGCAATGAAAAGAGCCAGGTGGGAAAAACACGTTCCCATCCCCTCCCCATGCCCCATATGCAGTAGGCTGAGTATTTACAACTGAACTTTGCAGAGTCTCAGGTAAGAGCCTGCATGCGGATGGGAGGGATAGAAAGGAAGGAAAGAATATAATGTTCCAGGAACTCGAACTGGAATTCCAGAGGCACCTCTGAAAGGACCCCATTTTTCTTCCAAACTTCCCAGAGGTATTAGATCGAGAGCAGGGTTCTTGCTCAGCCCTCGAACATGAATCACCTCCCATGCTATCTGCTGGCCCCGTGGAAACAGTGATAAACTCGTAAGAAATATTTAGGAGCCAGCTGAAGAGCAGAAGCACTAAAAACAAATAGAATAATCTATTTATTAGAAGGACAAATGACCCACACAAACAAGGGATTCAGTAGAAAGTGTATTAAATATTCCACACTGGGAGGCTACAGGAAGTGGGAACACACAATTATGAAGGGGGGCGTCAAGAGAGATATGAGGAGAGGAAAAATACAATTGTTGAATGTGAGAGCTCAAAGAATGCACTGAAATGGAAGAATGCAGCCAAGGAATACACAGGTGCACCTAAAGAGAGGCATTTTCCCAAAAGGTACCTAGGAGAGCGACACAGGGAGAAAAATCCCCTAAACACCAAAATAAGGAAGACATAAATGTAAGTGTCATCCTCCGTCTGACAGGAACACTCATATAAAGAGAGAGTAACAAAGATTAATGGCTAGAAATAATGGCTGAGAATTTCCAAGGAGTCAAGAAAATGCAAGGCTTAAGACAAAAAGTACAAGTTAAACAAGCCTATTTCTAAAAACAAATTAAAAAATAAAAATCATGATAATTGGTCCAAAGGTTAAGAACATTAAATACACACAGAATATGTTTAAATCTTGCAATGAGGAAAAAAGCTGATGACATTCAAAGGGAGGACAATGTGGCTAATATGGGCTTTTTCACACCAACATGGGATAGAAAAAGTGACACGATACAAATGGCAAATTACTTTCAACAAGGTGAAGGGAGAGGAAGAAACCTAGACTTTTATACCCAGTAAAATTTATCTCTTAAATGAAAAAGAAAACCGAAGATATATCCAGGCATGAAAAATCTTACAAAATGTGCCACATTAAACCCTCTTGGAGAAATTTTTGAAAAAAATTATTTCTGCAAAGAGAAATGAATCTGGAACAGAGCAACAGAGTTCAGGTAGGCAGAAAGTATTAATAGTCTCAGAAGACGATAATCTAAAAAGAAATCCCAAAATAATCTCGAGCCAAAGGTCTCTTAGAATCTGGCACAGGGAGAGTTGGGAGGTAGGAGTGGGCTTACTCCAGATTTTGCTCTGAAGCAAACAGTGGATATTCAAAAGGTTGACAGGCAATGAGAATAGATATGGGTCTTACACGGAAATATAATTGCGGGATATCACTCTCAAACAAGTAAAGGAACGCTTCATGAATCCTATGTGTAAGAAGGAAAAAGAGAGCACAGAAGAAAGACTAGTGGGACAATGACATCAGCAATAGAAACTTAAAAATGATACAACATATGTTGGGAAAACCAAAGAAAACAAATAAAAATCAAACAAGGTGGTAAACAGAAAACCGAAAATAGAATGACAAAAATTATAAGCTGTATAATAATGGCAGTTGGAAAATTAGAAGTGGGATAAACTGATAAAATAGGATTACAAATAGCTCTATCAACATACATATAAACTTAAAATAGATATATTTGAATAGATATATTTAACACAAGAGGAGTCCTCGACTTGGAAAATGAAGAAATCCAAAATGCAAAATAGAAGGTAAATAGGATTGAAAAATATCCAGGAGCCAAATTTAAGATCAGACAAAAATATCATACATGTCACAATTAGCCATTAAAGACTGGAAGACGAACAGTAGTTAAGAAGATATCACCAACACTTTTATGAACACACCTAGTAAAACATCAAAGCATGTAAAAAGTCAATAATCTCTCTCATATATTTGTGTTCATATATACAATATGCTTAAAATAAAGGAATGTTAAGGAAAAAATGTTGTGAGAGATTACCATAACACCTTCTTGAAATGGATAGATGTAGGAGATCAAAGAGTAACGGGAGATATAGAATGTTTGAGTAATCCCATTAAGTGTTCTCTGAGCACATGCAGAATGATTTGAAAAGGTACCATTCATAAACGGTACTTTATTTTTTTATTTTTTTTTTTAAAGATTTTATTTATTTATTTGACAGAGAGAGACACAGCGAGAGAGGGAACACAAGCAGGGGGAGTGGGAGAGGGAGAAGCAGGCTTCCCGCCGAGCAGGGAGCCCGATGCGGGACTCGATCCCAGGACCCTGGGATCATGACCTGAGCTGAAGGCAGTCGCTCAACCAACTGAGCCACCCAGGTGCCCCATAAACGGTACTTTAAAGAAGGAGTACCATACAGCAATATATTCTTTGAACCTAATCAAATAAAATAAAAGTTGATAGAAACATCCTATAAAAAATAAATAAATAAATAAAAAAGAAACATCCTATAAAAGTGTTAGAACACTGAACGTGTGTGTGTGTGTACCTTTAAGCTAAAGTAAAAAATACAAACTACATGAAATCCCATGATAATTTAGGTGTCACATGTGAAAATTTGTCTGACAGGTCTAAAGAAGTGTTTATGGGGATAATTAACACTTCAACTACATTTACAAGATAATAAGAAAGATTGCAAATAAATGAGCCATGGAGGCAAATCAAAAAGCTAGACTAATAGGAACAGGATAAATCCAACTCAATCAGAAAATAATATAGGATAAAGAGTAGAAATCTGTGAAATAGGGAACGAAAAAAGAGTCAAGCTAATTATCAAAATGAAAGCTAGTTTACTGAAAGCTTATTAATATAAGCAAACTTCTGGCAACATTGATCAAGCCAAACAGAAATAATGAAAATTAATAGTCTTGAAAAGTGAGGGAACTCACTTTAAATAATTCCAAATAAAATAAAAATATTAAAATAGAAATATTTTAATGATATAAATACTGATGTTAAAAAATAAATTTAAGGGGCACCTGGGTGGGTCAGTTGGTTAAGCGACTGCCTTCGGCTCAGGTCATGATCCTGGACTCCCGGGACCGAGTCCCGCTTCGGGCTCCCTGCTCAGCAGGGAGTCTGCTTCTCCCTCTGACCCTCCCCCCTCTCATGCTCTCTCTCTCTATCTCATTCTCTCTCTCAAATAAAGAAAAAAAAATCTTTAAAAAATAAAAAATAAAAAAAATAAATAAATTTAAAATATTTGAGAAAAAGTAAAGAATCTAGAACAGAGATAGATCTAAATAAAGACTATTAATGCAAAATAGTAATAAAAAAATTCTCCCACATAAAAACTCAACAGTCAAGATTATTTTCAAGCAATTTCTAGTAATTCAGTTCTTTCTGAAGTTTTGCTCAGAAAATACAAAATGAAAAGCAGCCAAAATAGTTTTGTAAGATTAGTTTAACTATAAGGACTATACAAGATCAGAAGATAAAATTAAGAAACTGAATCAAACTTGAATTTAAATCAAAATTATAAATCAAATTCACTTATGAATAAAGATGTAGACATCTTAAGTGAATATTAACAAAGCAAATACAATAAAGTACTAGCAGATTTTTGAAAGTTCACCTTATGATCAACATGGGGCTGTTTCCAAAATGCCCTAACACAAAAAACCTACTGTATTATTCAACCAAATAAATAAAAAAAAGAAAGAAAAATCTTGTGACCAGCCATAAAGATGCTAGAAATGATTCCGACAATATTCAATGCTTATTTATGATTTTTAAAAATGTTTTAACTTAGTAGAAAACTGGAAATAGAAGGTAATTTCTTTTTACCTGATAATGGCCATTTCCCCAAAACATCTAGTCAATATCACATTTATTAAAGAGTGTTGGACTCCTTTCCTATAAAATCATGAACAGGGATGTCAGTTTGCCCCAACACAGTTCAAACCAGCACTGGATGTCCTGAATCAATGCAATGACAACAGGGATAAAGGAAACGAAGAGTATAAATATTCAAAGGGGAAGAGAGAAAATGGTCATGATTTGTAGAGAGTATGGTCACTTTTATGGAATCCATGCAATTTGATAGATAAGCTACTAGAAATAACAGATAATCCAAAAAAGACTTCTGAATATACAATCAAGATATTCTTTTATAGCAGGAGTAGGAAATGTCATACAAAATAAGATGCTATTTGCAAGAAGGAGAAGGAGGAGGAGGAGAAAATTAACGTGAATGCAGAATGATATCTCTTCTTCCTAAAGTCATCTTTCAACTCAATACAACTCCCAACAAAGATGGCAGAATTTTGCAGAATTTGACACGTTGATTCTAAATTGTCCATAAAAGAATAGACACCTACAAACGCGAAGAGAATGTGGAAGGAGAACAGCATAGGGCCATTTTGTTCTACATGAGTGACCCTTTGCCTACTGTGGGAATGGACTGGCGAAGGAACCAGACCAAATATAAAACACAGAGCTTGCCCTATGCATATGGGGTGGATGTTAGAACTTTGTACTGGGTTATTTTTTGGCAGACTCCTTTGAGATTTACTCTCTTGAGCTCAGACCCACAGAGACCCTCAGGTTCTCTGGCCTGAACCCATAGGGAATCACTCTTGCCTCTGGCTTCCCCTGAAGGAAACCAAGGAAGACTGGAAGCAGAAAGAGAGAAGAGACTGTATGTACAACCTCCAGTCACGTCCCCAGCAGGTATGATCAGTACAAACCCAAATGGGCATCCATAACTTCTCATAAGGGCTCGTGAAAATGGCCACTCCAGGCTTACCGCACTACCCTCTGCTGGTTTCCCTTATATCCTGCCCCACTTATTAATAGAATACCTTTGCGTGTCATATGTTCTTATTAGAATGCTGCCGGACACCAAATCACTGGAAAAGGAGACATGGTTTATATTACATGTTGAACACATCGGTTCTCTCTTTGAAGAAAAATAACACTGGATCCCTATCTCACACCATACATAAAAAAATTAACTCTGTGAAGATTAACAATGTATACCTGAACTCTAACACTCATAGAGAAATATGTAGGAGGACATTTTTGCGATGCTGGGGTAGAGGTCAGGATTTCTTAAATGTGTCCTACTTAGAAAAAGACATAAGGGAGAAAAAAAAAAAAAAAACATTGAGGAATCTTTGCTAAATCAATACTATTGATTTCTGTTTCAAGAATATCGGAAATGACGATCGTGGAGAGGACACAGAGAAGAGATTTGCAATGTGAACACAAACACTGGTGGACTACTTAAAGCAGAGCACTCTCACAGTCTTAGGTGTAGGGTTAAAACAGAACCAGGACGTGGGGTCCTAAGGACTGGTATAAAAGGATACAGAGCTGCCTGGCAGGTTCCTCCTCCCTCCCCCAGCATTTCTGTTCACACCACCGTAAAGATTCTCAGCACACAACATGCCAACCTGTCATCATCTTCCATTCTTGTCATTATATGAAATAAAACTGAGAAGCTCCAGAGTAATTTGTACAAGAGAACTTAAAAGTTGCAAGACCAACAGAAGATAATATGATTAAGATGTTTTTAACATACTTACCGCACTCTGAGTATTTCCCCATATCACTAAATACTATCCTGTAATGCAATTTTAATGGCTAGTATTCCACGCTTGTATTTTACCTCTAATTATATAACAATTTCTAGACTGTTAAAAATTGTTGTAGCCTTTCCGTTGTGTACGTATGTATGTATTTATTTATTTGGCTATCATAAACCCTTGACAATGAAAATCCCTATACATTCATCCTTCTGCACCTGTCCAATTACTTCTTGAGGATACGATTCCTTGCAGTGCAATGTATTTCAAGGCATTTTGCAACCTACTGTCATGTTGTCTCCCCAAAAAATTAGGACCGTTTGCAAATACTCCAGCCTTGCATGAGCGGGCATTTCCCACAGCTAAAATCCACTGCCAATGAGGCGCTTACTAACTGTGGTTTTAGGAGATGTTAGAGGGAACGATTCTGAAAAGTACAACAGCTACAGAGAAAACTGAAGTGATCCTTCCAAAGTGGAAAAGAAAGTGCTGGTCTAATGTTTATGCCAAGATTCATGTATGTTTTCACAGATAACTATGGTCTCCGTTGTCAGCAGCTTGGAAGATTCACGGAGACTAACACCACCCTTTCCCTGTCCACAGAATACTACTACTGATAGATTTAAAAGGTGAGCATACCATTTATCGAAACAGGAAAGGATGAAGACCAATGCAGGGGATGGATAATCCACAATGCACCCAGGAGTTACCTTCAAGGTCCGGAGGCAGAGAAAGCATTTTGGAAGCAAGCTTGGTTGAGCCTATTCACTGATGCTTGATTCTGTCTGCACACATTTACTGGCTAAATAGACAAAGAGCCACCCCTCATTAGTCTTTCCTCCGAAACATTAAATTCACAGATACCTGAATGCTTTGCAGCAACATCTTTGGTTTATCCTCCTTTTCTGCAACATGGCTCTCTTTCTTTTAAAAGACAATGCCGAATAGCAGGTGTTAAGAGTTTCTAACTCCAAGGAAGCTCTGCCTACTTCCCCAGTCTCAAACAAGGACAGGTGGTCAGTGAAGAAAATATTAAGTCTGTGATGAGCACCTCTGGGCAAATATGTGTTCATCTTCCAAAATCCAATGAAAGAGTCTTCCGAAGAAAACAAATACACAAAGCAACATCATGAACAAACATACAAGCCTGACAATTTTTTTTTTTAATATGGGAATGTTTTTTTAAAAAAAACTCTATTTGCTCTCGAAGACATGGTTTTCAATTCTATGCCAATTGGGAAAGAAGATACTGAATCTTTAAAATATCCCCCATGCCCCATTTCTTTCTAAAAATGTTGATCTTAACTGGATTTTCCCTGGGTTCCTCGTATAACAACATTACGTATTTTACCATATTGAAATTCCATGTGAAACCTGAAATGGAAAGAAGTCCCCAATGTAAATATCATTTTTTGTTGTTGCTGTTAAAAAAAAAAAAAAAAGCATCCTGTAAGACCAAGAGCTTACCTAAAGCAAACACGCTTTTAACACCAAGGGTTCTTTTAATTTTTAAGATTTTTGTGTTTTCACTTTTTCCCATTAAACTCTGCTGCTGGTGGTAGCATTAATTCCGTTCCACGTGCCCCTAATAAATCACTACAGCTCTGTTCTCCTTTCTCCTCTGTAAATCTGGCAACAATGATGCTAATTGTACATGAAAAATATATTAAAACTGTAAATCATTTCTATTTTCAAGGAGGATGGGAGAAACAAATCTAAAGCAACAAATCAAATGCTCTTCTTTTGTCCAGATTTGGCCAGAGGCCATTATATTAAAAGCATAAAATTACAGCCCATTTTCATCAATGAGGCCTTATACTTCAGTTCTTGAATCTAATCAAGAACATATAAAATGTATCACAAATCCCATGTTAATGACCACGGATTCATTTCATTAATAGCGCTGGACATTTCTTTTTGTAGTGCATTCTTTAGACTATTCCTGTATGTGGACCTTTTTGTACCAATTGTATATAAAAGGGCCAAATATTTCTTTTTTATATCATCGAGTAGCTATAATGATGGCATAGAGGAAAAAGCTCACAGGAATTATCTGTCACTTCCTAATGGAAATAGCTAAACTCGGCTTTCTATTTCATACAATACTCAACAGCTTACTTTTTCTACAAAGGATGAAAGATTGATTTTTTTTTTTAAGTGCACCTATGGATACTCCCCTATGGTCTTGCTAGAGTTCGCTCAATGCAGATAAAAATTTTTTACAGCCTAAATTAGGAAGCAGAACCAACCACTCAGTGTATTTACCAACAGACTTATTCATACAAAGATTAAAAATGGAAAATCACTGGGGCACCTGGGGGGCTCTGTCAGTTAATCATCTGCCTTCGGCTCTGGTCATGATCCCAGGGTCCTGGGATGGAGACCCACGTCGGGCTCCCTGCTCAGCGGGAAGTCTGCTTCTCCCTCTACCGTTCCCCTCTGCTCATGATCCCTCTCTTTCACTCTCTGTCAAATAGATAGATGAAATCTTAAAAAAAAAAAAAAAAATAGAAAGTCATTGAGATAAAGGTCTTCCATTTTCCCTGTAAGTGTTACTTTACTCTAAAAGATGCCCCCTTTCTTAATAAACTAGCTTGGCAAACTCATCATCTCATAAACGAACCCACTGGTCAAGTTAGTCGATAATCTAATCCATGCTCACTTCTTTGATGGGTTTCAGAAATGAGATGCCTAACCTAAGCAAATAAGTCTCTAGTGGTCAGAAATTTAGGCAGCAGGCCAAGATAATGTAGGGGCAAATCACCTCTCTGCAGAATAAATCCAATTACACCCTCTCGATGCTGGCTTAGGCCAAGCTGGGCAAGTTAACGGATAACTGGCAGCCTGAGTAATTAATCTCCAAATGCAAATCAGAGCCTGTCATTTCACTTCCTAAAAATATTCCTTCATGGGACTCCTGCTGTCAACAAGATAATTCCCAAACAGGATAAATGAGGTAATACATGCAAACTGCCTAGTACAGAGCCTGGCACTTTAGCAAGTGGTCAAGAAATGTTGGACTCTCTCCCCTTTCCCCGTCCCGTTGGGAGAGCGACTGCAATTTGGTTCCAATCTGCTTCTGCAGGAATTGATCCCAGGGGTGACTGAACGACAGATACCATACACACTTGGCTGGTCACTAAAATTTGGGGGAAAGTATGTATTTATCCGTGAGGAACACTGACTTGTTAAAAAATACGAGTCCTAAATATATACCCTGCACATTTCATTTTTTTGTCATTGCTGTTCATCAATCTGCTATAAAGTTAGATTAAGAATTCTTATAGAGAAGACTGACAAGACTTTGTTCCGGAAAGAGTTGAGTGAGGTCCTGCTCATATTCCAGGTTGAGATATTGTCCTGTTAAGACCCCACATACCTTGCAACCCTGTGTTCAATGCACCAGCCCCTGTGCATTGTGTTCATGTACAACTCTGTGTTCAGGTACAATTAGCCCCGGGTTCGCTTGCATGTCAACTACTCCCCTATACTATTTAAGAAGCCAATGATCTAGAACCTAAAGACAGTATCGCCGAGTGAGCCAATGGACTACGTGTGTTTGTAGGGGTCACAGGGGTCGTGTGAAAATGAGAGGATAGGTCTAGAATTGGTTCATGACGTGTTGCGGGCCAACCAGCTACCAATGAAGGAGGTAGACTCTCAACAGAGAGCTAAAAATGAAAGCACGCTGATCAGTACTTCATTCCAGGAATATGTCATAACTTACATCTCATCTCTTTTTATTTATCTTTTATTTTCCTATCATAAACCATAACAAAACACAGGTTTTTAGGCATTAATCTCTAAAAGCATTTAAAATAACTATTTCATTAGGTGGATTTATTGAGATAGAATTACTGGTTCAAAAGTTATGGGCATTTAAAATGTTTTTTCACACATACTGTTATACTGTTTTTTGAAAAACCTATGTAGCACTTCACAAAAACGCCTACCAAAAGAAGTCATGCATGCACATTCTCTTTAGCACTGAATATTATTTTATTATGGCTTTGCTAATATTATCAGTAAAATGGTGTTTGCTTTTATTAAATTGCATTAATAACTCTCAAGAAAATTACCTGGGAAACTCTCAGAAAGACTTAGATCTGAATTCTGCTTTTCCCTTTTACACACTGGGTGATTTAGGTAAAGGATGAACCACTACTCCTAGCTTTATGTTTCCCCTTTGTGACTTAGCACTTTGGAGGGCTATTAGGTGCACTCACTGATAGAAAATGCTCAAGCTTTAGTGCAAAGTGCTTGCTGTAAAAAACTCATTCTCTGAGTAGCAACTAATGTCATCTTCTTTGCCCTCACCACCCCCACCATCACTATCATTATTGTCATCAGCATCAGCACCCCCACCATGATCACATCACCATCATCATCACCCCCATCACCACTGTCCTCAGCACCATCTTCAACACCATCATCAACTCCATCACCATCATCATCCCCATCTTCATGGCTATCACCATCACCACTAACATCAAAATCACCATCACCATCACCATCTTCAATACCATCATCAACACCATCAACACCATCACCATCATCAATCACCATCTTCATGGCTATCACCATCACCACTAACATCAAAATCACCATCACCATCACCATCTTCAATACCATCATCAACACCATCAACACCATCACCATCATCAATCACCATCTTCATGGCTATCACCATCACCACTAACATCAAAATCATCATCATCATCACCAGGATGGTCATTATCACCTCCATCATCATAATCACGGCCATGATTACCTTCATTTCCATCATCTCTTTCACCACTATTATCAAAATCGTCATCTACTATTATTACTTCTACTATTACTGTCTATATTTATTTATTTATGGGTTGGTTGTGTCCTTGGGCCACTATTCTATCAGTGCTTTCCTTAAAATTTGATTTTAAGGATCTATAGCTAACAATCCCTTGTTGTGTGTCTCTTAACTGCCTACAGATACACTGTGCATCTAGTTGCTCTTAGAGGTCACTCCAGAAATTTACCTTGGTCTAGGCTATATGGACCATGGTTTCTTTAATGGGTGTCATTATTTTTTTCTTCCTATTTTTTTCTAATGGCAGAAAGGAGTATTTGTTTATATTTGGTTTAACAATGTTTTAGGTCCAATTTTCTGAGGCCCTATTTATGACTATTTTCCATATCATTAATCCTATCATTAGCCATCATGTAAAGAGCCCTATAAATATGACTCTAATTGATATACAAACATATCTGTTATGACTATTATATGACAAAATCTTTGTCAGTATCACCTTCACAGTCATTAAAATTCAAATTCTTGGGGCCCATCCCCAGAAATGACGAGTCGGTAGCAGCCTGGGTGGAGCCTGGGAGTCTGCCTATGAAAAAGTTCCTGGTTAGTTTGAGAACAACTGTGCTATGGCAACTCTGGACCCTGCCATCCTATGCATTAACTAGAAGATACCCGAATGACTTCATGAAGACTTCCCTTTACATCAAGGGTCAGCAAACTTTCTCTATAAATATTTTAGACTTTGCAGACCATATGCCCTCTTTTGAAGCTGTTTGATTCTGCCATTGTACTGTGAAAGCAGCCACAGAAATTAGGCACATTTATGTGGAAGGTTGTGTCCCATTAAACTTTTTTGCAAAAATAGGCAGCAGCATGATGGATTCCGCCTATGAGTCATATTGTCCCCTCTTGTTTCACATCTCTGAAAGGAAGTGAGGCCCTCCTTTCCCTGAACACTCATCCTTGTTGGGTTTCTCAATTTTCATAAGATCACATCGACCAATAGTCCCTGTAGCTCAGCTGATGACGGGATCATGCCGCCATGCAATAAACTGACCGCAACAGTGACTGTACTTGGGATGTTTGGCCGAGCCAAAACTTCAAATTCACTTACTCAGTCTCTTAAACCATGCGCAGCCAAGAGAATCAACATTAACATCAGCCTCCAGGCGCCATCTTTGACCACACTGTCCCCTCCACCTGAAGTCCCCCTAACCCACCAATTTGGCCATCTGCTGTCCTTCGAAGTTCTCCTTAGCGTATTCTGACCTCTGAGTCTAGAAACATGCTCCTCCCAGATGTTCCCATATCTCTCCAACTGGTCACATCATAGCACTGATCATACGAAATGGTAATTCTGGCTCATTCTGTATCCTCCCCTCCCCCCATATGATCTGCAAGGGAAAAGATGGTACCACATTCAGGAAAGTGGTCAATTAGAACATGCTCTGTAAGGATGCTCTGAATGAATACATTTATAAACTGCGCTTTTGCTAATGTCAGGGGCTCATACAGAAGGAAATGTTAACAAACAAGCCAAAGAAATGCAATGAAGTGAGGGTCTAGGTGGCACCTACTTGGATTGACAGAGCTGCACAAGAATTGAAGACTAGGTTTTATCGCCATCCCGAGAACCCACCCACCTCAAACTCTCAGAGAAGCCCAATGAGCAAAGGAAGATGCTGAGTGGGATGTCCTGTGCTTCTTGCAGGATTCCATAGACGCCACCTTGTCAACCATTTGCCCAGTGCCCTACAAGGCAGCTCTTACCAAGCCCTTACCCTTGCTAAGAGCTTGGGCTGAGATTTTGTTCAAATTCAATTTCATTTCCCCTAGATCAACTCTCTAAATTGGATACTCCTTCAGTAAACCTAGCCCATTAGCTGGAACAGTTAAAAGAAATAGTAGACACAGTAGGTTACACCCTGTCCTAAACAGCTTGGCCCCCTTCAGGGCACGTTTTCTACCTGGAGTTATCTATCGGTCATGCTACCCCAGCTTTACCACCAGAGGACAACTTCCAGATCCAGATGTCCCTCTGGAGTGCAGTAACCAATGTGGTCCTGCCTCAGCGTTGTCTGAATATCAATTTCCTGATGTGCGAGACATTCCTGTCACTTTATCGCTCTACATCACGCAAGGGTCCCCAGTGCCTACAAGACAACAACAGCAACAACTCATAAACAAGGTCTCCCATTTTCAAATCCTCAGGGTCTTCTCTGGGGCTAAAAAGGAAGAACTACCCTAGGTAGGGCTTTTCCGCCCCTGAAGCCATACCAGTCTTTCCTGTCTACTTTCTATCCCAAATAGGAGGGAGGGTAATGGACATCAATGGGTTTTGCCTGCTTAGCATCCTGTTTTCCTTTGGGGAGCTACCTTGCCTACATCAACCCTAAGCTGGGTCCTGTTGGACTCACACATCCCTCTCCCCGTTCAGAAATGAATGCTAACCCAGGCCATGCCGATCAAAGGGTGTTTCCCCCCCTAGATTTGGAAATTGGTTTGAGTTGGCCTGTGACCCCAACTGGGCCAGTGGCATCATCCCCAGGCCAATGTGCTTCTCAGAGCTCAAGGGTGATATCACAGGGAAATGCTGGTGACCATTTTTTTTTTTTGCCCCATATGGAAATAGCCATCACAGAGAGACAAAAGAAAGCCAATGATAAACCAAAAATGAGAGGTTACTAATAGCAATGATTCAGCCCTAAATCCAGGTGCCTTTAAACAACAAGAATTTATTGTCCCACTGTATTGCAGGACAGATGTATGAAATTATAGAGTCGTCCTGCAACACAGTGGGACAATAAATTCTTCTTGATGTCTGAAATTATGGAGTCAGCAGGGTGGGTTACTTGCCTAGAGTCTGGGGGATCACGATGTCTGTCTCTCTCAGTTCTTAGTTTCTGGTGGTTTTCAGAGATCGTTGGAGTTCCCTGGCTGGGAGATCCATCCCTCACTTCTTTGCCTCCATCTTCATATCATGTTCTATGTGTCTCTGTCTGTCTTTGTCCCTGTGTCTCCTCTTGTAAGGACACCACCCATAATGGATTTAGTGTCCTTCCGAATACAGTCTGACCTCATCTTACCTTGATTACATCTATTAAAAACCCTATCTCCAAGTAAGCTGACATTCATAGGTTCCAGGATTAGGACCTCAACATACCCTCTTTTTGGGGACGGGGGCAACACAATTCAACCCATAACACAGATCAACTCAAAAACCCTTCGACAAGAGAAAAGTTTGAAAGATTAATAGCCATGCTATGATCTGTAAATGTTTTTAAAAGATTCTAACTGATATTCTGCAGCCTTAGAATAACAATTTCAAATCCTGTAGACCCCAAATATCTCTTGGGCCGGGACCTCATAATGTCTCCTCAGAGGTAATCTAATATCAATGATGATGTTATTGCTGTTGTTGACAGTGATGAGAGCCACAGTAATAATAACAACAAAGCCTTAAGTAGAACAAAATGCTGGAGGAAGCTCATTTTCCCCTAAGTCTAGAGAAAGCCTTCTAAGATGATGATTCCTCTCATCTCAACGACTGTAACCTGTGAACTCTTGGAAAGGAGTCCAGAACCATGAAAATGAAAGCAAATCATAGTCAACGGTATTTAAAATCAGGCAAAGCGCTGCTTTCTCAAAACCACAAATCAGTTAGCTTGCTGGCCGTTCTATCACGGTTTTAAGCTGCCTTCCCTTGTAACACCTCTGGGGCTTGGTATTTTAGGGAAACGTCAGCAGACAGACTTTGGTGTGGCTGCAACTGGTTGAGATGATGCAAGTCGACATCCTGAGGGGTGAGCTCAGCCATAGCGGGAAATCGCTTCGCCCCACAGTGTGTGCCCACAGTTTGTCATAGGAAGCAGGGGGATCCTATTTTCTACTACTTTCTAAATCTTGTCATAAACGAGGACACTACTTCTTTAAAAAATTGGGAGAACATCTGACTTTCAGGCACAGTACACATAAGCCAAGAGCTTCATGCATTTGCCAAACAACAAGAACAACAAAAAAATCTAACATCGACTCTGGGTATATTTAGGACATACATCGGTGTACTTTTTAAAAAGTACATACAAATGCATGCCTATTGGTGGACATCAGCAGTAATCATGGTTACTGAGAGCTCCATATCAGAACAAATCATCGTGGGCAGCCTATGCACAGTAAGCTAGGTAGGAGGATAGGACGGTCTCAAAGACACTTGCAGGAGAAAGGTAAACCTGCTGAGGAGGTTTGCAAAAGACGGCCCAGAAAGGGCATGACGTCTTGTCTTCAAAGACTTTGCAAGCAACAGAGTGAGAGAAAGCAGCCTCCCAAATTGCTCCAGCTCTGTTGGTAGAGATTTCACACGTATGGGTCACCAACCCTTTGTAACAATGAAGTGAACGCTCTCATAAAGCTGCAAAAGTCTTTCTGGGCCAGGTTCAAAAACGGCCGCGTGGTCAGGTGCCTCCCATTCATTCATTCATGCCGTGCGTACCAGTCGACACACAATGCATTCATTCCTTTATCCCGCCAATGTCCCCCTGCCTATAAAAGGTTTACAGTCTACTGGGTGTCTGTGTATTTGTTACATACATACTGCCCATCTCTCATCGCTAGCCTGGTAACAGCAGGGACTTTGTTCTGTTCGCGATCGTCTTGCTTTGTGAGATTCAGCTTTGCTCATACCAATGCCACTTGGAGGATGGTTTGGTGCAGGGAGGCCCTGGCAATGTATCAGGAGTCCTGGGGTGGTCCCTGGCAGTTTGGCTGAGGTTCCCTGTCTGTGTCTCTCCCCCGCGTGTGGGTGGCAGCCAGGAAGCAATGCCCGCGGCACAGTGGATGCCCAGGAATAGTTGTAGAAGGTATAAATGAATGAATATATTTTTTAAAGTTCTACAGTCTACTGGAGGTGTAGACTTGCAAAATAATGCTTGCATCAAAACTCTACCAACACACGGGAGGATGCTGCATCTCTGCATAGGGCCCCAGAGTGTCAAGAATAGGGAGGTACCGCATTGCAGAAGACCGGGGATGGAATGACTCCTCCAGTTCCTCCCACGTGGAGGTCTTTATAATTCTGTGATGGATGTCCTGCTGGGTTCCATCACTTACTCCAGATAAACTCTGACAATGATAGTCAAGATGCCAAAATCTCTTTCTTAAAAAAAAAAAAAAAAAAAGGATGCAGGTGACTGGATGGCTCAGTGGGTTAGGTGTCTGATTGCAGCTCAGGTCATAGTCCTGGAGTCCTGGGATCGAGTCCCACGTGGGCTCCCTGCTCAGTGAGGAGTCTGCTTCTCCCTCTCTCTCTCCCCGCCCTCAAATAAATAAATAAAATCTTTAGGGAAATGCAAACAACTTGTGCTACACTGGAATTTGATCTCATTATTATATGCTTTAAGATCAGAGGAAAGATCTAATCTACGTCGATATATTTTAAACATTTAAATTTTCCTGGGAAAGACACAGCTTTCTGTCTGTGCTTTGCTACTATTTTTGGATCTAAACTATTTTTAAATATGCAAAATTAATATAACTTTGTTGCATAGTATCTGGATACATGACAAAACATAGTGATAAAAGTACTTCAGTAGATAAAAAATTGGGGGTAAGACAGAAAGCTTTTAATAAATGATTTTTAAAAAAATTTCAGGTGATAAAAGTACATTGGAATTTGATAAGAATGGAACCTTATGTTCTTTGATTTAAACTCACCACACAGTCCGCTAAGAAAAATGTGTGTTAGGATTCCTTGGGCTGGAATTCCAGTTATGAATCCTCCAATGTCAAAAATGAAAACCCTGCAAAAAACACCCAAGTGGGTGCTTTGCATGTTAGATTATAGTATCAGTGCACCTTTCTATCGTTTTGTTAGGTTTTATCTCTCCTTCCGTCCCATTTTTGCACTTTTTATGTCTTGGCCCATCTAGAGAAGCAATAAACAAGGAGCTTACTTTGGGAGGCTCAGAAACCATTTCCTCGCTGCACAACATAAGTATGTATTCCTTGTGTATTCATGTCAGGATTGGTGGAAAACTTTCCATCGTGGATCCTCAACGGAAAACATCAACTCACAGATTACCTGCCTTTTTTTTTTTTTTTTCTTGAAATCCTAAAGAACTCTCTGAATTCTTCTGACCACTTTCTGAACCTCGACTTTTGTTGGGGCTCATTCATTTTCCAAGCAAAGAGCTTACATTTCCTTGTTATCCCCAGTTGGACTGGTCCAATGTCTTGTGTGGGGTAAGTGCAAAGAGTCATTTTTCAAATCAATAATTTTTATTTTTTTATCTTTTTTTCAAATCAATAATGTTTAAATGAGTCAGATAAAAGGGCTCTCAGGAGAGTGCAGGTTGAAAGAGGGAAGAAAACACAAAGAATCAGAGCTGAGGTCAGGAGATCAATAGATGGCGTGGCTTGAGGTGGGAGTAAAGTCAACGCACAGCAGGTGGATGGGATGTTAGGGGAATACTGGATGATCACTTTTGGGTGGAGTGATGATTAGGTCCCAAAAGAGATGGAGCAGAACGTAGCTGAAGGCATCCATTTAAGGAAGAAAGAGGGTTAATGAGCATTTTCCTATCTTGTGGAAATGTACCACAAAAGCTCCTTTGCTTGAAAAGACTAAAAACTTTCTGTGTTCTTTCCCTTTCTGATGGGAACACCACCCTGTCCCACGCCCCAGGGCAGACTTGTTGAGTATTGTGCTCAGGACCACATTCCCAGCAGACAAGAGGGCGTTCTGCTGAGCTGGGACATCAGAATGCTTGGGATTTTAGAGAGGACAGAACAGTATAGGAATTCCTCTGTTCAAGTAGACTTTCCCAAAAATCATAACACATTTGATCTTAATTGAACTGTGGATCTCTCTCGTTGGCTTTCCTCCAACACCTTATACAAACACACACACACACACACACACACACACAATATACCTTCACTCTCCAAATATCTTTTCCAAAGAGAAATCTAATAGGAATTTTTTCCCATTTTTTAAGAAATCTGCTTCACGTTTGTGGAAACCTATTTCTCTGAAAAGAAATATAGAATATCTGATTGAATTAACAAAATAGAGACTCCTCATCTTCCTTAACAAGTATTAGTAGGGGAATAGATCACTCAGACTATCTCCCCCCACCCCGTTGTCGCCTGTGAGTTCCGTGTATGATCTGTGGGTCTGATTTATTTACGTAGGGTCACTGTTTTGCATCTCACACACCCTCTGTGGTCCTCGAATCCAAAGCTAAGGAAATCTCTCCTTCTGTCCGTGTTTGCTACAGTTTATAGGTCAATGCACCAAGGACAAGTGTTCTTACACACAGAGGAGGAACGTGACACAAATCCAGTGTGAAAACAGCCTGGTTTAGAACCAAAACACACAGTAGGAAGGCAGGGACCTACTCCGGACCACCGTACCCGAGAAACGGGATCTTCCAGTAAACGGTCATGTAAGGAGATTCGTATTAAAATTCACATGAAGTTAAATGTATAACATATTGACCTTTTCCATCTCACCATTATTTCTATAATTATATTGTTACTCATAATTTATAATGATCCAGCGGCTTACTCCAAAATTGCTATAACCCTAAACAACATTCGGAGGAGGTATACCAGGAGTGTTATTATTACTAATAGCCGAGGTCACTAAATATTGAGCCAATATCGTCTCAGCCAAGACAATATGGAAAATAAATGGCCGTGTCCAAACTAGCGGTGTCAGTTGGCAACAAATAAAGCTCTTCGGTGTCCCGTAAGCAAGAGTATGCAAGAAAATAATGAGCAAATTGTTGGAAACGGACAGATTCTAGCAGACCAGTCGCGTGCCCAGTTCCCATCTTAGACGTTTTTTTGCAATATCGTTTATGATATGCACCATATGGGGAGTCGGGTTCTTAACACATTTTACATAATTGAGACTTGTTCTAATTGTGAGAAACATCTAAGTTGCAAATGGGATGGAGTTACAGTCCATCTGATGGAAAGTAAGGGATAAGTCTCTTTTTAGGGAATGATTTTGCTCTATTTTCCAAACAAGTATAATTCACACTATCCAAATAGTATTTTCTAAACATACACGATTGCTCAACCCTCAGTAAGGGTATGATTCTATGTTCAAGTGGGCAAAATCTTCTGAGCTGATGGAAAAATGCATGTTTTCAGAAATCCACTCCAGTCGAACCGTCTTCACAAAATACTAAATTCCTTTCAATGAATCGCTGTCAGGGAGATATTTGTTCAATCATCTTTCATAATTATCTTCCCTCACAAGCTACGTCTACGCAACGTCAAACATCCAGGTGACACATGGAAACGGCAATCACCGAATTGTTTTCACGTCGTTGCATGCTGATGCGGATTGGTTAAAACGTCCGTCTCACTGTGTTAACTCACTTAAGTTTTACTTTGTCACCTGGATTCTGCCAGTATCTACATACACTTGGACTATCTGTGACTTGATGAGAAGAGAAAGGAAATTAATTTCTCCTTTATCTCACATAAAAAAAAAAAGAGTATTATTGTCTTTGGATGTTCTAAGGCACTCTCCCAAGAAATGAATTTTAATGCTTTCTCGATGATTAATTTCTGTAACTCACATAAGATGCTGGAAATTCATTTCACAACTGAGGCTGAAAAAGACAGAGCTTAGGAATAAAGCAGAGCAGAATAATTCTCTGCTCTTTGAAAAAAAATTGTATTCCCTCTAAATTCCCTTTTATTAAAGCCATACTCAGTCCTGGCAGAAATGATGGTCCCTTGGTCTTATTCCTTAAGCTGATCCCTGCACGAATGCAGTAAATAATTATGTTCTAGACAGGAAACATGTATTATGCATGGGGCTGATATTTATATTAGACCCCATGTACACATGCAATTTCGCTGATACATTCTGGTTCCCTTTTTGACGATTAATTATGTTCCACAAATACAGGACTAGAGAGAGGTCACATGTGCAGGAGACGAGGGTAAAGCACTCTACGTGGATGAATGCCTTAACCTCCCCGCACTTCTCAATCAGACACAGAAGGAAATGGGAGGCAAAACAAGCCAAGGACGCTGCCTACAGTCCCTCGGCTGGTAAGGGGACAAGATGGCATTTTTAACCCAAGCAGGCATGTTCTTAGAGCTATTCCTATAAGCTCAGCAGGAGGAGTGAACCAAATTTACATTAAAAAGCTTGAAGAAAACAAAACAAAAGAGTCACTCTGCCCAGAACAGATCAGATCTTGAGGTCTAGACAGGAAGAGTGGGGAGCCCAAAATATTTAGCCAGCGTAGGTGCAAAGAGGACAAGAAGCCACTGAGAGGTGTAGCTTTAAGACCTAAGAGGACAACTTGGATGCTTTGCTGTAGGTCCTCCGTGGACACTGACTCTGGAAATTCGTTTTAGGTGCCTGGGTAAATTTAAATGTCCCTTTATTACGTCCCTATGTAAAATCGTCGTTATTTCCTAAATATGGCATTTAGTAGGATTTTCCCTGACGCTGTAATAACCCAGTGGACAAAAAGGTTGCATGTGTGCACATCTTAATGCCTCAAATCTGCCAAGTGTCTGCCCACAAACTGGGGCGAGTATTGTCTTCTTGCTACCCAAGCGGGAAGCAGCACATTTTAACCACCCAGCATTAAGATAAGAGTGTTTTTCTATCAATAATACTTGAGGTTGAAAGGGAAGCCAAGAAGAGTCTCAGAAAGGGTAGGCGTTCGGAAGGCTCACAACAAAATAACGTTTTCAGCGATTTCTTTGTTTTCAATTAGGGTAGAGACTTGACTGCATTTCAATTAGGATTTTAACACACCCTCACAAATGTCGCTGCTTCCCAAAACAGCCAACGGGAGCTACCTTACAGTTTTGTAGCTCAGAGTTGCATGGGGCTAAAATCAACGTGGCAAGAGTGGCCGGGCATCTTTCTGGGGCCCTCGGGGAGAATCTATTTCCTGGTCTTTTCTAGCATCTAGAAGCGGCCCACACTCCTCGCCTCCTGGTATCCTCCAAGCCAGGAAGGCTAGTTGTGTCTTTACTGTTGCTCACGAGCTCTGATGATTTGTGTCTCCCTGTTCCCTAATTGAGGGTCTTTGCTCTTAAATACTGGGCCCACCCAGGTAATCCAACATACGCTCCCTTTATCGTCAAGTCAGCTGATGAGCAAATCTAATTCCACCTGCAAGCTAAATTCATTCCCCTTTGCCATGGAAGGTCACAGAGTCACGGGTTCCAGGGATTAGGATGGAGACACCTTGGGGGAGTCCGTATTCTGCCTCCAAGTAGACACTTGTCCCGAAATTAAGAATTCTTGTGTCTTTTGCAACCATTAACATCTAAAGCATGCCCGGCACATAGTAGATACTCAGAACTGTTTTTGGCAGTGAAGTCAGTTTGTACCTGGTCATCACCTGCACTATCTGGGTGATGCAGAGACACCAATCTAAAAAACTGAGGTATCAGAGTGCAATTTTTAATTCCGAATATCCAATACTGCTGTTTACACTGTTAAATCAAGGCACTGATATGATAAGATCGCCCATAAAGGGAGGTCTTTGGAGGAATCAGCACGATGCCATAATTTTCATGTGTTATTAAGGACGGGGAGTTTATTCATTAAGTGAATAGCCAATAATTAAATATCTACAGCTCCACATTGCTTCTCAAATGGATGAAAATATTTTTAAAAAAAAGAAAGAAAAGAAACTAGAAAACTCCTGACCCAACGGGCTGTGATTTGTTTGTACAAAATGCCAGTATTTACATATTGTAGGAAAACAGATCCTACGTTTTTCAGCCCCTACTGGATTTCTGATTCTCTTGTCAGGATCGCACGAGGCTGCAGGCAAACATGTTCTGAGAATCCTGAAAACGTAAAGAGGTGGCCCCGGGTTTATTCTTAGGGTGCGATGGGTTTCCCGTGGGGTAGCACTTTTTGCATTTTATATTTGGGCATATAAAATGGCCCACAGTGAAATGGCCCAACTGTTTATGGTTTTGAGCCACAGAACTGCACATCCACGGTGGTTCTGTTATCAGGGAGGTTCCCGATTTTTCTCCGGGAGAGGAATTTGAATCATTTATCCTGCTTTGTTCTCCCCGTCTCCTTTTCTGCCTTCCCTTCTTTTTGCTTTTTATTTGCACCGTTGACGACGAAAAGGAGCACGCGCCAGGCGATTTTAGAAGTGAGGCATGTCATCGGGTTTTGGGTGCAGTGAGCTTTGCCCACGCTTATGCACAGGGCAGTCACTGAGGCAGGTCCGAGCACGGCGTGCAAATACGGCATCCGAGTGTCACTCTAACCCGTGAACGTCGCGTTCAGACCTAGGCTTTGCAAGATAATTGTGTGATCTCTTCCCAAGATGACGACGAGGGCCCCACCCACCAGAGACTGCGAATATAATAAAGCACCATCTTCCCATTTCTTTCTCTGGGTGTTCTCTGTGATCTCGGTAACACAACCCTGGCCTGGCGTTTCAAGACACCCTACATGAGCTACATTGTAGCATTTACGTGCAGAAAGCACAATATGGCGGGTCCAGGACAACTTTGGAGATCGTGGATAATGTCATCCTCTCTTTCAGACCTTCAGCCAAATCTCAACTGAAAATCATTCTCCGAGTATTCAAGGGAAAGAAAAATGGAATTTCTCCCCTAAAAGTTACAAAGGACACACTGCAGTTTCTACAGTAGATGATGTCTCTGATTCCTGTAAATTACTTCTTTTAATTCCAGGACGATTTACGTTCCAGGCTTTTCTCGCTCCTTGTCTAAAAATAGCACATGCAAATGGTAAGTGAGGAATGTGTTCACATTGTGGTGTAACTTTAGTCTGGTTAGCCTTTCTAAAAAAATGTTTTTAATTTGAAACCTACACAGAGAAGGAGATAATCGAACTTTACTACCATTGGATTAAATTAATAAATCAAACATCATCATTTCTTACAGATTTTCACTGCTGTGTTATTGAAAACAAAGGAGCCATTTTGTTCAAGCAAGCACATTATTTCCTAATATAGCTAGAATCATCTAAGGACAGCCGTCTGCCATCTGATCGCTGTGAATATTGGGAGGAAACAAGGTGCAAATTGATGTTAGCAACACAGATTCTAAACAAAGAAATCCAACCATTTTATGAAATATCCCTTGCTTCTGTATTTAAAACAATCCGTGATTTTCCTTTCAAGCCTCAATAGAAGAAAGAAAGAAAGAAAGAAAGAAAGAAAGAAAGAAAGAAAGAAAGAAAGAAGAAAGAAGAAAGAAAGAAAAAAGAAAAAGAAAGAAAGGAAGGAAGGAAGGAAGAAAGAAAGAAAAGAGAAAGAAAGAAAGAAGAAAGAGAAAGAAAGGGAGAAGGAAGGAAGGAAGGAAGAGAGAGCTAAAATCTTAAGGCATTAAAGCAAAAGAAACCATGCCTTATAATCTTCAGTTTGCTAACTCGAGCATGATAATGTTCTTAATTCTATTGTTTTCTCTAGATTTCATTTTCCTATATAGATAATAAAGGTATACTATGTAACTGTCTATGCTCAGACTGGTGACCAACTTCAAACCCTGTAACACGCTGAAAAGGCAGTACATGATAATAATTAAGTCATTAATTATAGCATTGCCCACTTCCTAGATGCTCAATAAATACAAGTGTCATGATTTATAAGGTAGGGCAATAGCTACATTCAGAATATGAGAAAGAAAATAACTGGGTTATAGAAAAAAAAATCATGCACAAGATATTCTAAACGCCTCTTGGCCAACCTGACACCCGAGTGAGCAGGTGCTGTTTCCTGTTTTCAGTAAAGTACTTACCATCTTCGGTGGGCACGTAGATATTTAGGTAAAGGCAGTCTTCATTTTGATCTTGAACATAGGTCATTAAAGTATCCAAATTGGCAGTAAACCAGATGGGCAGCATATCGTGCAATAAAGACCTCTCATCTAGGTGTTGGGGACACACAGCAGCGAACTGGGTGGCATTTCGAACTCCAGTCCATGAGGATGGGGGTTCTGGGGGCTGAAACCGCCTCTCTCCAGTGGGAGGCGAGGCATAGGGAACCCCCAAGTATTGCTCCACGGGACCCAAAATCTCATTGGGCAATGGTGTTCTTAGGCCCCGGATTTTGCCATAATTTGTGTTGACGACTGGATACTGTGCTTGGCTGTCAATGAGCGTGAAGCGAATGGCAAGAGCGGTTATCCACAGGAGAACGTTGGAGTTCAACATGACGCAGACCGGGGTGAAGAACAGTGGCAGCCATAACAGTCCCTTGGGTCTCGACATTGTTCACTGCCACATCCGTGGGGGTCTGTGTGATGCAACTCCAAGCAAGCAAAGCTGGGAAGCGAGCCTGCAGACAGAGAGGGCTTTCCAGGGAGCAGAAGGCCCAGGAGAGGAGCCTCTGAGATGGGTCATAGACAGAGCCCGAGGTTAAGGACACACCCAGCTGTCTTCTCGGCAGCCCATTGCGGGAGAGAGCAGCCCTCTCTTAATCCTGGAAGGGAATTCCAGCAGGTGTGAGGCTCCAAGGACGCAGTGACCATCCGACACCTCCCAAGGACAAGGATTCCTTAGGAAAACTCCAAGGCAGAGCAGTCCGCCTAATGGGGAAAGAAAGCAGATGAGAATAATGAAGCCAAGGGAAGCCGAGCAACCCACAGGTCTTCCCTGCAACACTCAACGTCACTCGATGAAATGCTCATTCACCGATGAATCTGTCCACTCACATCTCAACGGAGAAGAATCTAGCAAGAACATGACTTGCCTTAATTCTTGCTGGGCACCCCATGATCTGGAACGATGCACGGCATTTAGAAAACATTCAACAAGTCTCCGTTGAATCAACACACAAATCCCCAGAAGTTACACATCTCGTTCAGAAGACTGTAACGATGTCTCCCAATTTCACTATTTACAAAGACTGGTCGGTCAGTAGATAGGTAGCCCCAAAACAGTGTTTCTCAAATGTCTAAGGAAACTGCCACTTCTGCCTAAGGGGATATGCACGGAGCCTATCAACGGTTTTCGGTATCAGAGTAGGAGAAATGTGGGACAGGGCTTTATGTCATGCGGATATTTATCAGATACGCAAACGGAGCATGACCTAACGGAAAGAGCATAGGCTCTGGATTCTAACCCTTCTTGAGCTATTCCCTGGCGTATGCCATGAGGCTACACACATCATCACCCTGGAACTCTGCTCCTCGTAAAAACAGAGCAAGACGGAACAATTCACATATCGGCTGTATTATGTGCCACCAGAACATCAATCATAAGTAAAAGCGTCCATACGGCCATCCTGATTTTCACATACAGCCATCCACGGCAAACCTTTCACCTCACAGCCCATTTTATTTATTTTTGTTTGTTTGTGTGGCCCATTTCAAATTTTTTAAACATTTTATTTATTTATTTGAGAGAGAGAGGCAGGCTCCCCGCTGAGCTGGGAGCCCGATGCAGGGCTCGATCCCAGGACTCCGAGATCATGACCTGAGCTGAAGGTAGACGCTTAACCGACGGAGCCACCCAAGGTGGGTGCCCCAAGCACCCCATTTTAAAAGCTGATGGTACATTTGAGCTACCCTCCGTTGAGTGGGATCTCCCAGAGTTGTCTGGATGTAGAACCTATGACTCTCACTAGATAAATCATTCCTCTTATGACAGTAAAGAATGTTGGGCCTGACTGGGAGAGGACTGTAAATGACCCATTAGGGAAAGAAAACATTACATTACATGTTGGAAGCAGTATAGCTTTAAATAGAGCGTTCTTCAACTCAAAAACAAGACACACGTGCCTAGAAAGATGTCATGGGTGATTCAGAGTATTTCTGGACTAGAGGATAATGATGCATTTAAGTGGACGGTTGAGCACTTATTGACTAATATGTCAATAAGCTCTATTTTTTTTTTTTTTTTTAGGGAAAGCTACCAGAGCTGGATCTGTCATGGAGCTACACCACCTCCAGAGGAAATTCCATAGTCAAGGACACCCTGGGCCAAGTTCATCAGAGCTGAATGAAAATGCACTCCGAGTCTGGGTTGTACCATTGAAAGTGAAAAATAGCATCACACCAAACGGTGGATGTATGTGTTTGCTTCTATCTTTGAATTCTGCCGTGGACAACATTTGGATTTCTGTCACACCGTGATCCAATTTCTGAATAATTAGGAGGCAGACAAGAACAAGAAAGAGGTGATGACATGTTTGGACTCTTTTGTTTTCCCGAAAGCCCTTTTGATGTTGAATCAGTATTAGCTGCTCCTTCTGGAGCCTTCCTGGCGATAAAAGGAGACACCATTAATTTGTGACTCTGGCGGACTTGGGTCCTCGAATGCTAAGTCTGTGAGCTGAGGAACGTGAGCTGAGCTGCCTGGGATTTAGGTAAATGCTCTGTCGTACCTTCTTCATGGGGTCTGGTGAGCAGGAATGAGGCACTATGCAAAGGTGTAGGGCAGAGAAAATGCCCACTCAATAAACACAAAATGCTAGGATTTTGCCCAGGGGTGTGCTCGAAAGAATCCTGCGTACAGAGACAAAATACACAGGCTCTGAAGTCAGCCCAGGGTTGGTGCTGAGCAAGTGTAGAGCAAGGACTTTAAATTCTTTGAGCCTCCCTTTCCTGATGTGTTTATCACTGTCTGAGAATGAAATGAGATCGAGGCAGCGCATAGTCCCTGGAATGCAGAGCTCAGTAGAGGTGGGACTCGGTGGGTTTACATCAGCACTTACAAAGTTAGTTCCATTGGGAAATTCTGGCCCACTCCACACTTCTCCAACTCAATGCGGATGAGACTATCTACGAGCCACATATGCATTAATAAGTAGGGTCAGGTCTAGACTTCATGCTGAGTCCAAGGATCAAGTCTCTCTGCCCAAATCTACCTCCCCTGCCCCCCAAGAGAGTTTTGAGGGCCAGAGAGAGATCATGGACCAGCAGAATCTAGAAGAAGGTACCCAGGGGGATGTGAGCACTTTCTACGTAATGTACATACATTCAGGGCTATCTTATTTATCTCCTCGCTTTTTTGAAATTTGGCTAATTTGCATACAAGTCGTACAATCTGAAACCCATGGTTTCTGAACCTCGGCACTGTTGACATCATGGACCATATAGTTCTTCCCGGCGGGTGCCGTCCTGTGCCCTGTAGGGGGTGGGGCAGCCTCCCTGGTCTTCAGCTAGTAGATGCCAGTAACACCTCCCCACCCAATTTTCACCATCAAAAATATCTCCAAACATTGCTAAATGAGCCCTGGGGCAGCATCCCCCCAGAGTGAGAGCCAGAGGTCTGAGTCATCCAATTTGGAATTCTGGTGGCCATGTAAATGATTAAGTATCCGTGGGTACAAGTAAAGAATATGATATGTGTGCATATGTCATACATTCAAGTATTAGTCAACTTTAAAAGTTTTAACATTACAAGTCATAAAGAATTTTAAAATAAATCTATTAAATATGCCTCATGATCATTAAAAAAAAAAAAACCCTATACATTTAATCAACCAATACATCTGGGGACAAAAAAAATAAAAGACCTCCCATGCAAACCTCACACACTGCAAAGTATTTCTCAAGCGGTGAAATATGGTTATATATGCATATAAACATATAGATTTAGTATATAGTATATATTACATATACTTATATACATATATCTGTTTCATATATTGTTTTTTTTGTTTTTCCCAAAATAAAAAAGGCACACTAGAAAAGGAATTAGCTGAATAAAAAATTTTAATGAAAAAAAAAGTAAAAATCATAGTTTCATTGAATACATACGATATGAAAGCGAAGAAGGGCTTTCTAGCATGCTTTCTCTGCAAAGGTTGCACAAAGAGGAATATTTCAGACTGGCGTTTGACGTGATTTATACCTTGGCTGGGTATTTTAGGATGATTCTCTACAGGGCAGACATCCTGCCTGAGATTGTAATTAAGACAAGGCTCAAACTATGCAAGCATATCAGAATACAAATGGGTCAAAATAAAAGTCACAATACATTTCTCCCCAAAGTGTCCATCCCTCAAACGGAGATTGGTTTTCATGTTAAAATATGTGTCTCATTAAGATGAGCCCAGACCAAACATATTTTGCTATTTTGAACCAACAAGGAATAAAATCATGTCTCCCCGGCATTCAAGGCCTTTCCTTTCCAGGCCGTGAAAAATACATTAGAGGACAGAGAACTCTGTGGATGCATCTTCAAAAACCCAACCTCCTGCCCCCCCAAAAAGGGAGAGAGGATGAATGAGCTGGAAGGAGCCCTGGTCCGTGCTGCTCTCAGCTACATGGAAGGCCTGAGACTCACAGACAGATCTGCTGCCAAGAGGGACTATGAAGACTCACTTTCATCTGATGTTTACGAAGCATCAGGAGTAAGAACCGCAGACTCTGGTCCTTGCCCAAATTTATGAGCTGGTACAATCGTCTTCCTATACTGTTTACTACGAAAGCCTATGACAGCCATTCTTCAAACTGCATGCAACCTGTAGACATTGCTGGGGTCCTTCCCTTTTGTTTCTGGGGAGGACACCAACATTTTCCAGTGCCTGAGTGGGGTGCAGCTCATCTTTTGTCCTACAAGATAGAGCTCGGCCATGAGGTAGCCCAGGAAATGTGTTACCTAGAGGTACAACGTCCACTTTGTGCATGGGCTTACCACATACACACACATACACACACACACACACACACACACACACACACCCCTGTCAATCCCCACCAAGATTCACTCAATGCCAGCCATCAGCCAACTAGTATATTATTTGCATATATTTATATTCTGGTCTTATCTCCTAGGGGAGCAAGGTTACAATCTATCAATAGTCTTTTGTCAAATATTACAGCTCATTGCACATTGATCTCTGCACTTGCTTTCAGTTCTGAAAATCAGATCCCATACAAGCCCGCCATGTTGAACCATGAAGCTAAGATGTAAATAAAGTAATTGGAGAGGAAAATAAAGATGCCAAGGTGGCAAGATGATCTTCAAGGTGGTTTTGTTACCCACCATAACCTCAGAGCAACAACTCCATCACCTGCCCGCCCTACTTCTGTTCTTCCGCGGAAGCATAATGGGTCAGGAACACATGTGAGCCACAGTGGAAGGATCTGGAGTTTGCAGCAAGAGGATATGCAGAACACAGACTAAACCCAGGACAAAGAGATAGTGGCTTCTACAGGGTCCAGTCAAAACTGGCTGGATAGAAAGACATTCAATAGTACGTAGCCCGAAAATAGGATTCAAAATAAGATATGGATTTTTCTAGAAGAACTATGTGGACAAGAGGACCTACAATGGTCACAGAAATAAAGCGACACCAAAACCTAGCCACAGGTCAATACGTATTTCATAAAGATCACCATTTTACGTAATGGGGACACCATGGGGGAAGAAGATATGATCCCAGCCCGCAACAAGTTTGCATTTTCATGAAACTATCCCTAACAGGGCCACTTGCTTCCTTATTCATGTTCTGCGCATCGAAAGAAAGCACAGGGATCAGCATGTGTGAACGACTCATTAAATGCTTCATTTTCTGTGTCTAATTCAACTATTACCAAATATGATTTCCAAATCCAAATCAAATAACTTGCAAACACCTCCAGGGTGTGTGTGGACTTTTGTCACCAAACTCAGTCATACATCTTCAAACTCAAAGCACCCTGTCTCTTGACGACTGTTATTTACATATCTTGCAATGTTCGGAAAAATCTCATTTTTGATCCACTCACTTTGCCCCCATATTTTGTTCTATATTTCAAGAACCACTACCATTATATTTTTAGTTATGCTGGTGAAATTAAAAACCATCTTTGGTGGCTCTCCTTCCACGAGTCCATATGGTAAGCCCTCAAATCGGCCAACAGTCTCACAGGACAGGAGGCTTGACCTCATTCATTCTTGGCCAGATACAGAAGAGATCAGAAAGGATTAGCAAACATTCAGAAGACAAATGGTACCAAGTGTTGAGCAAAGATGTATGGTACAGCTAGAACCTCATACCATCCTGGTGAAAATCAGTGCAATCCCACTGAAAACCAATTTTGTATGCCATGTGGAAGTTGAGCATACAGAAGACTTTGGTGCCAATAAATACGCACACACACAGAGACACATATACATACTACCTGGTATATATAGGTAGTATGTATAGAGCTTCTTTAAAAAAAAAAAGACTTTATTTATTCATTTATTTGAAAGAGAGAGCATGAGCAGGGGGAGGGGCAGAGAGAGAGAGAGAATCTCCAGCAGACTCTGCACTGAGCGCAGAACCCACACCTTGAGATCATGACCTGAGCCAAAACCAAGAGTCAAATGCTTAACTGACTGAGCCACCTAGGTGCCCCTAGAGAGATTCTTAAATGTTTGTGTCTGGAGACATGCACAAGAGTGTCCGTGTGTAGCCATAGTCACAGGAGGAAAAAAAAAAAAAAGAGAGAACTAGGATAACCCAGATGTCCATTAGCAGGAGAATGGACTAATATATGTTGGCATACCCAGACAGAATACTACACAAGAGTGAAAAATGAATAAAATACAGACATATGTATCAAAATGGAGAAATCTCAAAAATGAAAAGGAAGCCACAGAAGAATACATATGGCGTGGTTTTATTTATATACTATCATAGAAAACTAGGCAGGGCATTGCTTAGAACTATATTTATACTAAAATATTAAAAGTGCAAGGGCATCGTTAAGGCCAAATTCTGGGATAGCACTTGTGTCTGAGACACAGGACAATGGGACTCAACCCACAGGGATATGCCAAGATAATCGATAATGTTCTATTTGGTAGACGGGCAGTGGGTATGTGTGTTTAATTTTTTGCTTTTAAATAAATATATATTGGGCGCCTGGGGGGCTCAGTTGGTTAAGCGACTGCCTTCGGCTCAGGTCATGATCCTGGAGTCCCGGGATCAAGTCCCGCATCGGGCTCCCTGCTCAGCAGGGAGTCTGCTTCTCCCTCTGACCCTCCCCCCTCTCATGTGCTCTCTGTCTTTCATTCTCTCTCTCAAATAAATAAATAAAATCTTTAAAAAAAAAAAAATTAAATAAATAAATAAATAAATAAATATATTATTCATATATTTACATTTTTATATATAGTGCACATTTTAGGAGTATGATTCTTTAACAATGCAAGTTTTAATCAAGAGTCGCATGTGTCTATGGGTTTGGCTCAGTAACGTCATCTTCCCATGCACTATCGAAAGAGATTTAAAACCTGAAGGAAAGATAGAGAACTGTTTTCTCCAAAGTTATGTTAGGAGCCCAAGGGAGAAGAGGCCATCTGCTGACAGTCCATAAAAAGAAGTAGGGTCCTGGTGGTATGGCTGAAATGGAGAGTCGGGTCAGCTGAGAGCACTCCTGCCCAGGTCACCAATTAGCCGGGGGACTGCGGCCCATCACTTAGCGCCCAGGGCTTCCACTCCCTGATCTAGCCAAGGAGGGCTCGGACAAAGTCACCCCTTAAGATGCCTTCAGCCTGAGGATTCTCTGAAAGCTCACACTATTATCCTTGAAACGGAGTGTACATGAAGTATGGAAGTATGGAAGCCGGTGGGTACAGAACACTCTGCAGGAGGAACTTACTTCAACGAGATAACTGATCCAGAAAAACAAGGGAAGGTCTATTGTGTCAGACATTGATCAGCGGGGTAAAAATGTCACCAACGTCACTCACGTGACTCCTTCATAAGACTCAGAATGAAGATGTTCTTTTTTCCAATACCCACTGATTTATTGTACCATTGGTTCAGTATAAATAATCCACTGCCCTCCTCTATCACCTAACTATATGGAGTTAATTCATAAGTTTGTTCTTAAACTTTACATACATATATTATATATATATATATATACACAGTTTATGTACATACACATGGAGTATATATTATACAGAAACACTATATATCCCATATATACAAGTTCTTAAATATATATGTCTACTAATCCAAACTAATAATGTGGTATGAATATGCACATATATATGTGTGTCTCCAAATAAGCCACTGAAATATTAAGGCCCTTAGGTTCAGAAATTATGCCTTCTCCATTCTTTGTAAATCCCCACGGTATCTTGTTCAATGCCCTTTATGTTGCAGATAATCAATAAAACATGTTCTATGTGATGCTGATTATCCCTTTCCAAATAGAGGGCTCTAGGCATGAGCCAGAAGAACAAGACTCAAATACACCACGAGACACATCGCAACACGTATTTGTCCACGTGTTAAATACCTGGGAGGGGGGGGCGCATCTGGGGCTTGGTCAAGAACATGCCCTCTAGACTCATGCTGCCTACCATAAACCCAGCCTTGAACTCCTTCAGCAACCACACAGGAGGATGTAAAGCATCAACGCCTCCAGTTTCTTATCTATAAACTGGGCAGAATACAGGATGTAACGTATGGACGCCAGCGGGTCTGCGACTGTAAGTGTGTGGGAATATACATGTGTGTGTGAATACAGACCTCTAATTATATAGTATATATAAATACACATAGATATAAACATATATAAGTATGTACATAAACATGTAACTTTAGAACAAGAAGTATCCTCCCAAGAAATGCTAACTAATTAGAATTACTTTCTGAGGTTCTAGTAAATGCTTCCACCGCAGAATCCACTCTGATAAATATAAAGAGACGCCAATCCAATTCCCATCTGAACCCAGTCTACATCCCAGTTGATAACATAAAGCCTGTATTGAAATTGCTACAATTAAGCACGAGTGCGGCCCATTTCCTCCTTCTGTGGGGACCATGGGCTTGCGCAGGATGGAATTTGGGATGGAGTGCCTAAGAGACGCATTTAAAGTTTTAGGTATGTTGAGAGAGCTGGGTTCTTCAAGACAGTAATGGAGGAGTTAAGCTTTGAACTTCAAGAATGTGAATACAAGCTCACCAAGATTTATGGAGAGTGGAAAAGATAATACCAGAAGGAACACTCACATTATGTCACAGTTACTTCCTAAATGTTTACATTCATTGCTAGACTATGAGCAATCTAAGGGCAAAGACCAGAGATGATTAATACTCATGCTTGGAAAACAGAAGTTCTCAGCAGAGGTTATTAAATTAAAGGGAAGAGAAAAGATGCAGAAGGAAGTCAGAAAGACAGGAAAGGCAGAGAAGAATTGGCAAGGTCAGGTTCCCTGATGTTCTCCTTAGCTCATCTGCTGTGGGTAAACCTCTATGCCCACCCCCAGCTCCAGTCATGTTTCTGACATAAACTTCCTTTGGGTCCCCTGGTCTAGCCCCTGCGGTTTCTACCCATAGGAATTTTATCTTGAAAACAGGGAGTCTTGGTTCCCTCTTTGACACAGCAGTAGAACATGGTAGAGTCTTTGGCACTTTACCAGTTTCGGCCAATTTCAATGAAAACTAACTTAAAAAAAAAATAGCATTCTGATGCAGTGTTGAGACTAAATTTGTTTGCACGTCTGCAAGCAAAGTAACTACTCCCGGGTGCCAGGCCCTCTTGCCATACTACAGAAAGGCTATGTCGCAGCAATAAACAATGAGCAGACATAATCTCAATCACTGAAAAGCAATATTTAAGATAGAGAGGACTTTGAACGGGTTCTCCTGCAAAGGAAAACTATCAGTTTGAGTAAAAGAAGAGCTGCATAGTTATTAATAACCCAGTTTGACGTGGAGTTGGAACCTCAGATGTGGTGGGTCTGCAGACAGATGCCTGAGCACTTGGACCCTCTGAGGTTAGTGTGCACAAGAAGGGTGTGCTCCCGAGGGAGAGACAATGGCAAGAACCATCTCGGGTGATAATGAGAAGGATGTCTCTGCGGGTCTTCAATAAGTAGCTTTGAAACCGCTGTTCACAGCCTCCCCTAATGAGCTGTGTGCTGTCCAAAATGGAGAGTGTCTTTAGAACGTATCCCAAGACACCATCCATGACCCAAGGACCACTTCGATGTTACATGACCCCAGCAGGTTGAAAAAAGAGGGCAGGAGATGCCTACTTTATCTCCTAGGGAAGGCTGCTCCATCTTTTATGGAAGAGCCTGTATTTCGGAAATTACTACGTTTGTGTGAGGTTTTCTCTGACTGTTCACATTCTCCTCTCCTGGGTTTCTGATCGCACAGTCGCCTGAAATGACAAGGTGACAGGCTTATAAGCTGTAGAGCTCCAGGTTATGAAACAATCCTTTCTCCACACATCTTCCTTCCTGAGCATGACTCTTGCACAAGCTCCCAGGAGAGGCAGGATTTGTCTTCGGTCTTGAGCACCACATCCCCCCAACCCATTCTCCCGAAATATCTGCTCTGCATCCCTCCAGTGGGAGTATTTGTGTGTGAAAACAGTCTTCCCCAGAAATGGAGGCACTACAGAGAGGTTTCCTGCTTGGGGATCAGAACCTAATTGAGATGACCTTCCAGCTCTAGGACATGACCAGGGCTTCTGAGACCGGGAATATGGGCAAGAGGCTTCCCTTAAAAGCCTTTCCCGCACATTTGCATGGGAAGGGAGAAGAAAAGGGAAGGGGGAAAAGGCTGCAAAATAAAGGATAAGAGTCAGAAAGGCAAGAATAAGAAGTTCAAAGTTGAGAGACAGAACCAGGGTCAAGTCCAGAATACATGATGGGACTCCAAGGCATCTCCTTGCAAATCTACCTCCAAAGCCTCATGAATATTATCACAAGGCAAAATTCACTAAAATGAAAAGTATTTTGCCAAGAAAGGCAGTAAATAGCATTCAACAATAACTGCTCTTGAGGCCTTAAAATGTCTTAAGTAAAAATGATAGGAAGAGTGTAAGCCACTACATTGCTGTTTTTGGGGGGTTTTTTTGACAGAGAATTCTCACGCTCCACCCACCATACTGAGACCTAGTCAGTCTCACACCCATCCCCCAGCTCTGGCAAAAATCCCTACCTACACATGCAGGCTTTAAAAAGAAAATCTGGATAGAAAAATGTTTAAAACCCTTCCCTCTACCCAGACTCCATGATCCCCACTCCTACCCAGATGCCCTTCAGTGGATGCCCTTCGAGGGTTCTATGAATGTGAACAGATAAATCTCATCTTTGTTTTTGCTGAATGTAAACTGAAATGTGGTATTTTCTTCTTCAATTACAAAGGCTAAGTGCAACACACACAGACACACACACACACTCTGTATCAGAAATTCCTGCAATTTTCCCCCAATAAAAATCACATATATTTCCCTATCAAATTAATGCTATTGCAGACAACAGACAATACTACATAAACTCACTGCCATTTTGAAATTGTGGCATTAATGAGGCTCTTAACCAGATCTGAATATGTAATAAACAGGAAAGAAGTACATGCGTTATTATGGCACATTTAAAAAAATATCTTGATAACTCTTCCATTAAAACTGGTTTCCTTTTAAGCTTATTTATCTCAGGACTTAAAAGTGTTGTTTTTATTTTTATTTTTTTAAAGATTTTATTTACTTATTTATTTGACAGAGAGGGCACAAGCAGGTGGAGCATCAGGCAGGGGGAGTGGGAGAGGGAGAAGCAGTCTCCCCGCTGAGCAGAGAGCGCAACGCGGTACTCAATCCCAGGACCCTGGGATCATGACCCGAGCCAAAGGCAGATGCTTAACTGACTGAGCCAACCAGGTACCCCTAAAAGTGTTATTTTTAGAAAAAGGGTCTATTTTTCACCAAGCTGACAAAGGGATCTCTCACACACACACACACACACGTACCCCAAGCATTGATGGTTAAGAACCCTTGACTAATGGCCAAACTATTAACACAACCTGCCTCAGGGTGGTGAGGAGATAGTCAGCTATCAAGACCTTGTGGATACAGCAAGGTTACAGCACAGCTCTCTGTTGGTGGAGAAGGTGGCTGTGGTTGGATGAATGAAGACCATCTACTCAACTCTTTCGTACAGGCGTTTCTAGCTCTTCTTCCCTCCCTTGGGAAGACCTGCCCTTTGCATCAGTCCACCATGAAAATAAATGACCCTTCCCTCCACCTGCAGGTCTCGCTTGGCTCTGGTCATATCCACCCAGGTGAAGGACGTCTTCCTGGTCACCTCTCCCTGGACACCTTTGGTGGAACCTGAGATCATGTCATCTTGGCATCCCTAAAGGCCAAAGCTGTGCCCACAACAAGTAGCTAATAGCAACATTGGAGCTTCTCTCATCCAGGAACTGAAACACTTGTGTGTGCCCTTTGCATGGGTGTGGGGGGTTGGGGGGGCAGGATCACCTGCAAGACCAGGGCATCTCTAACCTCCGGAGAGACTCCAGCAACCACATGGTCTTTCTCTCTGAACAAGGCCCCTTAAATTTCACAACTACAACTTGAAAATAAAGGAATGTTAAATTGGATGCTGTGTGCTCAAGGGGAGTCTCCTCTATGAAGCCATGAGAAAGAATGCCAGTGATAAATAGAATTGATAGGGGCGTGCATCACCCTGATGCTTCTCAATCCCCGCCCTCCAATCCCCATGCTCCCTTTCTCAGAGAAAAGACCAGGAAAGGCTCAATATTATATAAGCTCCAGAGTACTTCATAACAAATGGCAAAATCCTGAAACTCTAAAAGGGTAGGTCTCTCTCTTGCCGGTATGGGCATCATTTTTGATCCCTTTTGAATCTCAAAACTCCCTGTGTTTCTTAAATATACGTATGGGACAATTTCTTTCTCCCAGTCCCCTCCTTCTCTATACAGAAGGATATAAAAAGGTTGGTCCTTTTTTTTTTTTCCCTAAGGTAATCAGATGTCACAGATTTTCTGCAATTAATGCTTTCCTTGGCTATTTTCAGACCTCCTATTAAGAGCTATTCTCTTACCAAAGCCTGTTCCTCCGAACCCAATTAAACCCAATTAAATCCTCTGCCATGATTGTTCTATTTCCCCCATGTTTAATTATCTCTTAACAAGAGTGTTTCTGCATGTTTTCAATTGGCCATCCCAGACAGTGTCACTGAGAGTATGTGGCACACACATCAGTGAAATCTGGATGTGAAATTATCACCTGGCAAACTCCCCCGAGTGGAAATGTACCAACTGGGAAGGTTCCATTTTAAGAGTTCCTACTGCAACTTCAAATATGAGAGCACTGTCAGCCAATCGCATCAAAAAGGTCTTGAAACAACAAATATAAAACAGTTTGCCTCTATGAAGTATGTCCTTTGAATTAACTAGGTCACTAGGAAAATGTGTTGCATTTATGCAGCCCAGATAACTGGCTTCAATATGTATTAACAAATAAGCTTCGGGCGCCTGGGTGGCTCAGTTGGTTAAGCGACTGCCTTCGGCTCAGGTCATGATCCTGGAGTCACAGGATCGAGTCCCGCATCGGGCTCCCTGCTCGGCAGGGAGTCTGCTTCTCCCTCTGACCCTCCTCCCTCTCATGCTCTCTGTCTCTCATTCTCTCTCTCAAATAAATAAATAAAATCTTTAAAAAAAAAAAAACAAATAAGCTTCAGTTTTATATGTGTGTGTGAATAGGTGTGTACACATTGTTGTGTATGTGAGAGACAGTAGCTTCTTCCCTAAGATTTTCACAGACTAGATTAAAATTACAAGACCCACCCCCAATCAGGACATTTTGGGTGTTCAATTTTATCTCACAGATTAAAAGCTTATAGAAATACACAAAGGAATATTTTTAAAAAAATTCATCAGCTGTAAGGATATTCTAAAAGAGCAAGATTAGGAAGCCAAAACTCATAAAAAGCAAAGGAAAATCGGAAGAGGCAGGGTAGAGACATAGCTCCCAATCAGAAACACTCTGGTTTCTCGGATCACGGAAGGGACCTCAAAGGAGGAGAGACCACAGGCATCTCCAGCAGAGAGGGAGAACAAATGAGTCAGTTCTCCAAAAATCAATACTTGGACAAAGAGACTCAAGATGAAGACTGTGTCATGGTGCCAACTCTAAATGTCAGCACTGCATGGTTTTAATGAGTTAGCTTCTCCGAGGATAAAAGGGACTCAAACATAAATGTTGGTGAAAGCCAGCGGCATCTCGTTGGAGAACATGCAGACCTACAACCTGTCTAATATTGATCAGGTGGAAGGTGCATTGAAGAAAGGTAGACGAGGCTCGCTGCAAAAGGTAGGGAAAGCGGTCTATGGATCATCGCCAGTGCTCGTGCGTAGGAACTCAGTCCTCCCCATTGTAGCAGCTTGGGAAAGAGCAGGTTATAATGAAAGAAAATTTTGCTTCAATACAAGCATCCTTGACCACTGAACAAATTTCTGGCACTGGTAATGATGTCCCTGGCCCTTGACTGAAAGGACCTCACGGAATGAGACCAGCGGATACACGGAGCTCCTGCGCGGGGCCACTTGGGATGAGCGCCAGGGAAATGCAAGCAGAGAAAATTATATTTAATTCAACCTCATGTGCAGTCACAGAAACAGGAGAAACTGGAACAATTACATTGGAACGGCGCCACGGACCATGCACAATGGGCTTCCCGTAGGATAGGCAAAGCACTCCAAAACAAGAACATTCTGTGACTTCAGTTAAGGGGGGGAAAAAAAAGTAAAACAACCAGAAAATAGAAAGCTTTCGGGAGAAAACACGAGGTCATTTTTAAGTGATTACAGGCTTTCTCTAAAGAACACATCACAGAATAGAGGGGACAAAATAAACGACTGAGTGATGAAATTTGCTCAATAGGCATCCTCGACTTATTTTTTTAACCCAAAGCACTGTGTCTAGATGAAGGGAACATGGATGGGATTTTAAGTCAAAGCAATGACCTGTGCTACTCTAGACCTGTGGTTCTCACATCTGACCGTGTGCTAGGATCCTTGGGGGACTCCTAAAAATCTCACAGCACAGGTGGCACCCAGGACCCAGCCAGCCGGCATCTCTGGGGGACTAAGGCATAGGTATCAGGTATGTTTGAAATTCTCCAGGTCATGCTAAAGGTCAGCCAAATTTGCAAAATGGTGCTGCTTTTGATGGGGCTCTGCACATACGCCAGGCAACTGGGGCCTTATTTTATTTTCTTCTTTTTGAAAAACTGTGTCTCAACAAAGACTCGCATGAAGTCCTAAAACCCAAACTATGAGCATCATTTAAACAGCATCAGTAACACCAACTAGCAAATCCCTACCCCGACACACACCAGCCCCACGGCCATGCCATGACCACGCCTGCTCAGGAGATATATTATATATTATTTCTGGATGCTATCTAAAATTTTTCTACAGGCAACCACCACCCTGTTTGCATCCTCCCTCCGCACATCCCAGCAGAGTGACAACACTATTCTGGGGTGTATCACTCTTCAATATTAACATTATTATAACCAGGAGATTCATGGTCACTCATGAACTGAGCTTTGTACTCTATAAAATCTCCTTCCCTGAATAACCTGTTCTATCTGGAGACAGTAACAGCCTCAGGTTTTCATTTTCATGTTTTCTCTGTTGTCTACTGTTCAATTTTTCTAAATGCTCCCACAAAACTATAGCTCATCTCAAGTACTCTTTGCACAGGGTCAAATGCCTATTTCCTTTTATTTTTTTCCTCCAGGTCTGTCTCTCTAGGAGCCTTTTTGTCCCAATGTGCTCCTAGCATTCATCTCAGACCCAATTCCTTCCGCCATCTTCCGCTGAGTCCATTTTGGTTTCTTGGAAACCAAGTCTTTCCATTTTATTTACTCTGCTATTGGAGGGAAGACATTTGAAGGAAGACACAGCTTTCTGAGAAAGAGTGCATGAAAGGTAAATCTTTCAAAACCTGCATGAGTAAAAATTTCTTTACTTTGACTTCACATTGACAGTTTGGTTCAGGATAGAGTTCTACCTTGTCAAAATTTGCTTTTCTTACAACTGTGAAAGTGTTTCTCTGTCTCCAAACTTCCGGTAAAGACTTGGAAGGGTCCCATGGCCTTCTAACTCCTGATTATTTATGGGTTGTTGTCTTTTTTTATATGCTCCTCCAACCGCTCTGAGGATCCCAACCTCTCAGTATCTCCCCAATGTAGCTACTGTCCTGAAATCCCAGGACAGTGTGTTTGGGAGTAAGGTTCATTCCAGTCACGTGTTGGGCATCCAGTACGCCACAAAATCTGGAAGCTCAGGTCTTTTGATGCCAAAGGAAAAATTAAATTATTTAGAAGTCATATCTATCTCTTTCCAGAATCACTGCATGTATGATAAATTCCTGGATTGAGTTTTAATTTTTTCATTTTTTTCCTATCACTCTCTCATTAGCTTTTACCAACAGGAAATATCCTCATATTTATTTTCCCATCCAAGCTTTAAAAGCATGTTTATTATGTTACTTTTTCATAGGATCTGCATTTCTTTTTTGTTTGTTTGTTTTAAGGATCAATATTTTGCCTTATCCCCCACAAACTATAGATTAGAGATTTTTTGTGTGTTTCCTATTTGATGCTTTGTGTGCTTCATCCAGATAACCCTTTTCGATTGGCTATCTTTAGACTCTCTTACTACAGGTTTCACTATAATATGTAGGATTAAGACTATCTTTTTTCATTTGAGAATAAGCTCTATGTGGGGGTTTTCAGCAGGTGGAACTTTGTACAATGAAAAAGCAATTTACTCAAATGGTCTTCAAATGCCATTTATGGGATTCTTTTCAGAAGAAACTGCCTGTTCAGCTTCCCCATAAAAAAGAATCCTCCAATATCAGTTTGTGCATGTCCAGTGGCTTTCACCCTGGTGGGAGGAGAGGGTGAGAGAAAAGGCTGACTGGCCACTGGCAAGCAAACTCTATCTAATTCCCTAGTTTTCGGTCTAAGCGCTCAGTGCTCACTTCACTAAATCTTCAAGTGCCTGGTGCTTCTTGTCTGGGTTGAATTCCTCCCGCATAAATTTCTTCAGTTTCCTGAGGAGTGGGGTGAAGGACACTACTTTGCCACACAGGATGGAAATGTGTGGTCTCACAGAACTTCAATTGAGCACAAGGTTTTGGAAGAGGTAGCAAGATTGATGCATGTGTTCAATCCAGTCTGGATAAAGGGAAACATGGAATTCTCCACCACCGTGGAAATGATTTATTTTTCTTACTCTGACAAAAATAGCTCTGCACATAATACAAGAACCTGCACAAAAAAATAAACTAGCAAGAGAAATGGTGGGGTAGCATAAGATCATGTACCATTATACCACCCGGAAGCATGGAGAATGCACTCTACGAGATGCAATCTCATTACATCAAAGTAAATGCTTTCCAAAGTCATTTAAGACCTAGCTTGATCCAATATATTTCGTGTATTATTTCATTCTTCTTACATAGCATGTCATCAAGTATTTCTTTTTGTTTTTCATTTTTATCTGGCACAGATGCATCTAATATGGTTAGATTAAAGCAATTTTTAGATTACTAAGAAATAGGGCTAAGAGTAAAAATTCATGTGGAAGAATAAGATGGCCCCAGGAGCGAGGGGGAGTGTCATGCATCAAATGCACGACAAAATATATTTGCCAACATTGAGCTCTAAACTTTCCTCAATTAATATCCTCACTTTCTTCCATCTACATCATCCAATCAGCTCAAGACTGTAAGCTGTGTCCTGTCCATCATATGTTGCCAAAAGTTCTCCTAATGGCCACTAGCATTTCCACTAAGGCTAGGGTCTCCCATCTAAACCCTAAGTAAGAACCTCATGTTTGTTTAGACACCCGAACATTTAGTGGAACGGACTGTTTGCAGGTCTCCCGACAAAGCTCTAAAGTCAATGGACATGCTAATATGCTACGTGGGAGTAAGCAGTCCCCAAAATCCAATGCGAGGAAAGAGTAGACATCGGCGCCGTGGTCACTGGCATTTTCCCCACACCACAATCACCTTGTTTGAGGTAGCAGCAAAACGGACGTTAACGCAGGGTGGGAGAACCGCCTATCCCTGCAACCAGTTACGCTGCTGACCCCCCTTCATTTCCACAGGGTAAGAAGCACAAAGATGACTTTGAAAAGTATAGAAAAGAAACTATTAAACAGAGCTGCCTATCAAAGCAGAAGAATGCGATACAGCTGTTTTGCAAAAAACGCCAGACCGCGCATTCATTCAGAATTACAGACATTCTCTGGCCCTTTAGTCTTTTATCCAAAATATATCAGCCGTCTATGACAATTTCCATATCCTTGAATTTGCAAATGAAAAGTCCATGGCTTATCTAAACAGTACTGTGGGATTAACTTACCAATTTTAGGATTACATCTACAGAAAATTAAATCCCATACATTTTCCCTAGAGGAGAAGCTTACACAGGGAAAGGCTGCAAAGATGTGGAAAACATGTACATGTAGGGGAAGGAAAGCAGATGACAAGGAAGCAGATGTAATTTTCTGTAACATCAATGATTTATTACATTGGTCTCCTCCGTTAAGCTCACCATGGTAGATGTCTGTTACTAAGACACACGTGACGACGGATGTGGATGTCAGTAAGCTCACGTTGCCTACTACACCATCCTCACCCAAAGAACGGAGGTCAGTGGGCTGGTCTGCCGAGAAATGGGCACTTCCATACGCCTCCTCTTACTTGCTTGTTTTCCATGCTAGAAATGCTACCCTAAAAATAGCTCTGATTAATCCCCTTGGCAAACAAACTGCCACTGTCTTTGGAAGAATGATTTTGCTGAGTGCATTCTCATTCCCAATGCACAAAACCATTTCAGAAGTCAAGACAAGAAATAGCTTCTTCCCTTTTATAGAACGTGACAAATAATGTATATTCCAGCAATCATCATGCTCCTTGGTGTTTACCCAAAGGGGTTGAATACTTACATCCATACAAACATCTACACGTGGATGTTTATAGTGGCTTTATTCACAATGGCCCAAACTCAGAAACAACCAAGATGTCCCTCCCTAGGTGAATGGATAAACTGGGGTCCATCCAGACAACTGGATAGCACTCAGGGCTAAAAGGAAGTGAGCAATCAAGCTATGTTTGAAAAGATGTGGACGAATCTTAAATGCACATTACTAAGTGAAAGAAGCCAATCTGAAAAGGCTCCATGGTCTATGATTTCAGCTCTAGGACATTCTGGAAAAGGCAAAACCATGGAGACAGTAAAAAGATCAGTGGTCACCAGGGGTTGGGGCAGGGGGTGGGAGGGATGACTAGGCAGAGCACAGAGAAAATTTAGGGCAATAAACGTATTCTGTAGGATGCTGTCATGCTGGATATAGGTCATTCTACATTTGTGCAAAACCACAGAATGTACATGACGTGTCAATGTAGGTTCTTCCTTGGTAATAAAAAATATATATATAAAGTTGACACCTGTCCAAGGACAAAGAGGTGGTGCCAAGTATTCACACCTTTTTGGTTTTTTTTTTTCTTCTAAATCCTGTGCTCTTAACCACTGGGATATAAAGTCTTTCCAATGTGATGGCATTCTACACAGTAGAGCCGAAACGATTCAATAATATAACCCCTCAGTGTTAATTGAGCTTTAAATTTTCTGGTGTCTCTTAGCACTCTCACGTTAAAGGATATTTGGCAGCGTTAATATGAAGAGGTTGCTGACTTCAAATCAATCCCTCTGTAATTTAACTGAGTTCTTAAAATACATCAGCAAAATTGAATATTTAAAATAAAAGCCACAATCTGCAAAACAAAAAGGATTACTGAGAAAGTTTCCATTCATGTTGTGGAAATATTATTTACAAGTTTATGGAAGCAATTAACGCGTGTCTGAAGCCACGATCAAAGTGCTTACAAAGGACAGAGGAGGGGCACGCATTCCCTCCATATCCTGTCTGGGGAATCATTAGACACCTTTTTCTTCTGACAATTCATGGAAAATTTCTAAGTCTTCTTGGGGAAAAAAGAGCACCCACTAAGGTCAGATTTTGAAGAAGGTGGTGCCTGCTATTTCCACATACACACAAAAATCTAGGACTCCAAAACTGCTCAGATTGGCTTAATATTCTGGGTCTATTTCACTGTCTATGTTAATTTCACTCTGCTTCCCCCTCCCCCTTATTTTTAACCCATTGCCTTGTACCTGCTCCTTCATATTGAAGGTCAAAAGGCAGCTCCTGAGAGATCTGGATTCACAAGGATCTCTGGTTAAGTATGTGCCCTACCCCCAGCCCAGAGCAAACCCTGACAGTGGCCTCCTGGCTTCACGCCGTGGTCATCCTCTCCCATGCCTCTACCTCATATCCACCCTATGACCTTGGTGAAGACCTCAGCTCTAACGTAAAGATCATAATTGTGTGGTAGGTAGAATGATGGCCCCCCAAAGATGCCCCCATGTTAACCCCCAGAACCTCTGAATATGTTCTGTTATGTGGAAAATAGGCATATAGGTTGCAGATAGAATTACGGGTGCTAATCGGTTGACCTGGAGATGGGGAGATGATCCTGGATCCCCCCAGGTGGGCCCAAAGGAAGGATGAGGATCGTTAGAAAAGAACGAGGGACACAGAAGAGAGCGAACCAGAGAGATCATAGTATGAGAAGGACTGAAGCCAGGGGCTTTGGAGCCAGAGGAAGGGGGCAATGAGCCAAGGAATGGGGCAGCCTCTGGGAGCTCTGGCAAAGAAACAGATTCTCCCCTACAGCCTGGGAATAAATGCAGCCCTGCTGCCATGTTGATTCTAGATCCGTAAGACTCACTGTGGACTTCGGAACTCCAGAAGTGTAACATCATAAATGTGTGTTGTCTTAGCCACTGAGTTTGTAATAATTTGTTGCAGCCGCCATAGGAAACCAATATGAATGGTAAGTACTGGATACAGCAGTTGAGATGATTGAGTCAGTATATAAAAAGCACTTGGAACAGATCCTAGCACAAATGAAAAGCTATCTGATTGTCAGCCTATGTTATGGTTGATAGCCCAAAGAGATAACGCTGGGTTCAGGAGGTAGAATGCTAGGGTGGTATGGTGAAAAAAGAAATAACGGTATTTGGGGGCACATGATTCCCCTTATATTGTGCACGTAAATAACATCCTATTCCATCTATCATTGTTTTGATTCCACAAGCATCATAAAATATCTTGGTATGTGTCTATTTCCTGTATAGGATGGTCTAGACTGACTTATAATTCTAGCCAGTTGCCACATAACAGATTACTCATGCAGAATCATGTCCTTTGAACATGAAAAACTGCTTAGAGGTAGAAGAACCTCTGGACATTTTTAAAGAACACCAGGAGGCATCTACAAAGTTGACACATTCGACGTTTAGAAAGTGGGACGATGATGGAGGTCGACAAATTTCAGATGGTGCTATGAACCTGGCCTGCTCGTAGCGCTCTCCCTCTGTGTTCTCGAATATTACTATGGCTTCTATAACCACCAGACATAAAAGGCGGTCTACATGACATACTGGAGCACAATCAGATGTGATCATGTTCACCCACTAACTTCCGATAACTGAGGAAATCACACAATTCATCTACTGATTTTGTCACTCTGTAGTTCTAGGAAGGCACCATCTCCTTTGATCCTTGTGGACCCAATGGACAAGACAATCACTGAACAAGAGCCCACAGTGATTTTTCCGGCAACCAATTCACTTCCTTAGAGCTCACTTTCTACCCATGGAAAATGGACACGATATCTCTGCTTAACCTGTTCCATAATCAAATAGGACCATGTATATGAAAGGAAGGTTGAAAACCACAGAGCAAACAAATGCATCCCTAATTATTGTAGCGGGCACGGACTATTTCATTTTATTTAAAATCAGATATTGCAATGTGCTGACAGTCACTATCATCACCAGCATGCACATCATTCAAGATCATGTCCACATGAGCCTGAGAAACACATCTCCCTCACTGACTTATCCTAAAAAGGAGTAAAATATAGAAATGCTAAGCATATATTGATCTTGTCACTCGTGTGAGTGTGCTGACACAGTTTACATAACTCAGGTAAAACCGAGGAAAGCTAAATTCCATGGTACTGGCAAAGAGACAACATCAAGTCAAGCTTTTGAAGGTCGGAGCCAAGAAAGCTCCTGTATCTTAAGACCTAAAAAAACACCAAACCTCTGAGAATGGCATGGTAAGGAAAATCAGGCATATTTTGATGACAAAAAGCTATAAAACATTAATATACTCAAGAGAAGGGGATAAAGCCTCCGGTAATGTCATCCCAGCAATACGATCATGCCATCCTAAATGTAAGCCATTTTCCGTGAGTGTCAAGGGCTTTGAAAAGTCATTTAAAAAAAGAGAGTAGGCTAAACTTTAGAGTCCTGCTATTTATGTGATTTTTATGGCATTGCTAAGAGAGAGAAACCCAGATGTTGGAATTTCCCAGGGTGCATGTGGGGTTCCATGGTCTGGCCACTAGATGGGTGCTCATTGACTCTGATGCCCTCATCAGCTCAGTATTGGGTTCACACCATCCTCCTCAGCTCAGTGCTCGGTTCACGTGCTCCTCATCTGCTCAGTGTTGGGTTCACACCCTCCTCATCTGCTCAGTGTTGGGCTCACACCAACCTCATCTGCTCAGTGTTGGGCTCACACCATCCTCCTCTGCTCAGTGCTCGGTTAACATGCTCCTCATCTGCTCAGTGCTGGGTTCACATCACCCTCATCCGCTCAGTGTTGGGCTTACACCATCCTCCTCTGCTCAGTGTTGGGCTCACACCATCCTCCTCTGCTCAGTGCTCGGTTAACATGCTCCTCATCTGCTCAGTGTTGGGTTCACACCCTCATCTGCTCAGAGGGCTCTCACTAAGCTCAGCTTTCTCTTTACTGACTACTTGCCACCCGAAACCCAACCTCTCAGGTCAAGCAGGTGAAGAGAGCAGGTGCTTCTCTCTCAGGACCAAAAGGCAAGTGCAAATCACAAGGACACCATCAAAGTTCCAGTTGAAGCCAAGTGCAAAAACAAGATGGAGAAGGAGGTGGCTTCTTCTCAGCTTACAAGGCTGTGACGTGGGGTCCCTTTCTGTCTTCCTAAGGACATCTCCTTATGACTCCCTGTCATTTACTAGTTATCATGCTGAAGTCAAGTGACCACTTTTTCAGAGCTTATGAGACATGATTAAAATAGATTAATGTCCTGGGCGCCTGGGTGGCTCAGTTGGTTAAGCGACTGCCTTCGGCTCAGGTCATGATCCTGGAGTCCCGGGATCGAGTCCCGCATCGGGCTCCCTGCTCGGCAGGGAGTCTGCTTCTCCCTCTGACCCTCCTCCCTCTCATGCTCTCTGTCTCTCATTCTCTCTCTCTCAAATAAATAAAAATAAAATCTTTAAAATAAATAAATAAATAAAATAAAATAGATTAATGTCCTGTCACTGAGATCCATTTGAGTTTTTAGTAAATTCACCTCACTTTGTGCTTGAAAAATGGATGTGTAGCTTTCGGAACTGGGTTCAATTTGAAAAGTCTTGAACACAAGAAACCTACAAAGAACAAAAGTGCTAAGTACATACGCACATGAGCAAGCGCTACACTAAACCTAATGAAAGGCTCCCAATGGAACGCTGGATATGTCCGTTTATTGCAGATAATGAATGCTGAATGCATTTGTTTACTGTTTATAAACAGAAAGTAGCAGCAGAGACTGTGTTAAGAAAAAACTCTTTGACTATGATTTTCCTCAAAAAAATAATAGGAGAGAGATCAGAGTTGCTGTAAACTCCAGGTAAGTGGTTCTCTACACGACCTTCACAAGGTCTAAACTGCTGACAGCAATTTTTTTTTTTTTTTGCAATCTTCACTTTGATTTCTTGATGTGATTTTGAAAGCATTATTCTTTAGGATCTCCCCTGGAGCAGAGCCATACGCAATGACACAAGGTTATCAGTTCATTTCCACTACCAGGGCCTATATTTTTCTTTAAGTCAAGTAAAGGTAAAGCATTCCTGGGGAAAACACTATCACATTAGAAGGCACCAATACTTTGCCTGTCTCCCTCTAAGCGACAGTGATAAGTCTTTGTGCTTTGGGGAGAACTTCATTCTCATTTTCCTTGGTGCATCCACAGCTCTCTGGAACATTAGGATGGGGTATGGTCATTTGGAACCTTGGCCCTCTTTTGACAACTCTGCGTGCATGTTAATAAATTCTAGCAGACGATAACAAAGAACCCTCAAGTTTAATACCTTCTTTAATAATCCATTACAATATACCTCACACAGAGATGCACATGCTATGGAATGAACATGAATACACTTAGAAGAGATGGACAAAGTCATGACGCTATCACCAAGGATCGACTTCATCGCTCTTGTGTTATTAATTCAATAAATTCAATAATTAAATATTAGTTCAATTAATTCAATAAATCACGTTGGACCGTGTGGGGTTACTGTGTCAGAGGGGGTGGTGGTTTCCATAATACAAAATATGTCCTATACTTGAGGGATTTTTCAGGCTCATCGGGAAGTCAGACATTTAAGTAAATAGGCAGGAGAATGTCAAAAGCGAAGGTGCCCTCTTCAATAAGTGATTATCACGGAGGAGAAAGGCTTCCCTGGGAAATGACATTCAGGTGACCTCATGACATAAGATGGAACCGGGTTTTTTTCAGGAACTCAGATCCAGGAAGAAAGGTCAGCTAAGGGAGGGGAAGAAAGCAATACCTGAAGACACATGAGGGTCTGAGTCAACACCACTGATTCTGGAAGGTTCTGAATAGTTTGAGCTGCCCAGGACAGAGCATGTGGAGGGATGTGAGAAATGGGATGCAATAGGGAGCCTGGGGCCAAGTCACCAGAGGACATTGCAGCAGCCCCCAGTCTTTGTTCATACAAGGGGAGGGGTCCTCCAGACACACCCACCCTCAAGTACAGAGGGTGGGATTCCAGAGGGAGACAGAGCAAAGAAGGAAGGAACATGCCAAGTGCATATGCTTGTGAGCGAGAGCTAAACTAAACCTTAATGAACGAGAAGTGAGGAGGGCTCTTATGGAGAGTCTGAGAAGCAGTCTCGGGAAGGAGGAGGAGAAACAAGAGCTTGTCAGGCATCCCAAGGAAGGGGATGGATGTCCTGGAGGTCACTGACGAGGACAGTTGAGATGCATCTACAGACACTCCCAAGGTCATGGACAAGATCATGGACGCCTACATGTGGTAAGCTGAATAATGCACCCCCCCCCAAAGTCATGCACTTCCAAATCCCCAGAATCCCTGATCCTGGAGCAACAGGGCACTGACCCCTGTGCAACTGGAAATCCACATTTAACTTCTGACTCCCCCAAAATGTACCTACTTGCAGCCGACTGTTGAGTGCAAGTCTTACTAAAAACATAAAGTCAATTAACACATATGTTGTACGTTCTACGTATTCTGTACTGTATTCATACAACAAAGTAACCTAGAGAAAAGAAAAGAAAACGTTCTTAAGAAAATCACAAGGAAGAGAAAATACATTTACAAGACTGTATTGATAAAAAGAAATTCAGGGCATCTGGGTGGCTCAGTCGGTTAAGCATCTGCCTTCAGTTCAGGTCATGATCTCGGGGTCCTGGGATAGAGCCCTGTGTCAGACTCTGCTCAGTGGAGAGTCTGCTTCTCCCTCTCCCTCTGCCTCCCACTCTCCCTGCTTGTGCTCTTTCTCTCTCTGTCCAATAAATAAATAAAATCTTAAAAAAGAAATTCTATATATCAGTGAACCCAGGCATTTCAGACCCATATTTTTCAAGAGTCAACGTTATATAACCTTCCACAGCAAAGGACTTTACGAGGACTATGTGGATGTGATTAAATGTAGGGTCTTGAGATGGGGAATGGTGCTGGATGATCCGGGTGAGCCCAGAGGAATGACAAGGTCCTGAATAGAAGAAGGCAGCAGGGAGTCAGAAAAGGAGATAGAACTGGATGTGACCAGATGTGACCAGTGAAGCAGAGGGGTGAAAAGTGATCTGGGACCCCAAGCTAAGGATTCCTGGCAGCCCCCTGATGTGCAAAAACACAAGGAAATGCGTTCTCTCCTAGAGCTCGCAAAAGGCATCAGCCCGAGGGGAACACTCAGGTATTTACCCCCAATAACTGACGTCCAGAGCTGTATTTATTCAGGTGTGCTGTGCAGACCATTAAGGTTGTGATCATCGGTTAAAGCAGCCATGAGAAATTCATACCTGGCAGAAAGAATAGCAATGGAGGAAGGTAACTGTCACTAGTTTCTTAAGAAAGACAGAGCAGGTACAGAGCAGCAGGATGGTGCCTTTCGGACGTGTAAGATTGTCAGTGCATTTCCAAATACAGGGCATATAAGAAACCTAGATGAAAGATCCTCAAGCATCTAGCGGTGAGGACGCGGACGCCATGACAGCTGGTGTTTGCTTTCTCAGCCCCAAACGGTCAAATCATTTGGTAAGTTCTTTTGAAAGCAGTTTAGCCATTTCCATACCAAAAAAAAAAAAGAATTGCTCCAATGACTCTTTAATATAGAAGATCCACTCATGGATCTTTACTACACAAAAACAAGATGGCAGCACGTTGAACATGACTTCAGATGTTCTCATGCACTGTAGACGAAACTGATTTAAACGGACTTCGTCCTTAAACCTGTTCTAATTCTGGTCAGATATTCTGGAATCCCAACTCAGTAATATCTTACTCCTTTTAAAAAATGTAAGCAATGGCTGATGTCACATCATCTCCAAGACTGGTTCTAGGACTTAACCACAGAAATTGAAATGCTTTTTAAATACCTGACAACCCGTTGATGGTAAAACGGGTTTGGCACCGTGAGACATTTACACAGTAATCTGATGTTTCCGAGCAGAAAATGATAAATGACAGTTATTCACTGTCAGCTGTAGTTGCCCTCATTCATTAATTTTTGAGCAAGTATTTGGTTTAAATATTTTAAACATGCAACTTATGATATCATATCAAAAGAATTAAATTAGGGGCTCGTGGGTGGTATAGTTGGTGGAGTGTCCCACTCTTGGTTTCGGCTCAGCTCATGATCTCAAGGCCGTGAGATGGAGCCCCACGTCAGGATCCACGCTCCGCGGGGAGTCCCCTTGAGATCCTCTCCCGCTGCCCCTCCCCCCTGTTCTCTCTGTCACTCTAAAATAAATAAGTCTTTAAAAAGAATTAAATTAGTCGAGACTCCTAATGAAGTCATGGTTATAAAAGGCTTTTACACGTAAATCCTACGAGTGACAGACCACAGGAACACCTATTCCGAAACACTAACTCTGTGGGCAGCCCACTTCCCACTGTAAACTTCACCTTCGTTATGAATCGGTAACTTTGGAAAGGTAAGAAATTCATGGGGACACCTATCTTGGACACAGAGTGCTCTTCATTTATCCGACCCCCTCTGCTTATCACCTTGCCAGATTTTATTTGTTAACCTTCTTCCCAGAACAGCATAATTTGAACAAGCCAATCAATTACCATTAAAAGCCCAAGCGAAAGACCAAGTGTTCCCCAAGGAAGGCTTGAATTTTCTAAGTAATTGGAGAAGAAAATACAGCAGCTAAAATACTAGTCCATTTAGAAGACTTAATTACAGATAAGTCAATGCTAAATAATTTATATTCTTCTGTGCATATATATGAGACTAGAACAAATACCGGGGGCAGGGAGAAACAACTTTCTAGAGTCTACACTGCATTGCTTCCCAGTGCCTATCACCTATAGACAAACGCCGTAAGACACCGTATTTCTTTTCTTCTTATTCCAGGTTTGCAAAAATTGGAGGAAGAAAATAATACTTATTCGTCTCTGGGTAAAAATAAGATGCTTGGTTTTTCTGAATGTGATACTGGGATTTATAATAAGAAAAATTTATTTGATCTTCATCTTTCTAGCACAGAGCTCCTAAAACCCTTAGAATTTACTAAGTGGTAAGAGCAATGAAGGTGCTTTTGGTTAGGTTATGAAGTGATTTTTGGAAAGCGTCTAGGAATGGGTGCTGGTTGCTAATGGAGACATCTGTGTGATTGATTAGAGGGCTGGAACTTTCTGTCCTACCTCTGACTTACCTACCTCTGACCCCCGCGAGGGCTGGAGGTTGGATCTGTCACCAGCGCTCAATGATTTAATCAATCCTGTCTGTGTAATGAAGAATCCTCCATAAAAACCCAAAAGGATGGGGTTCAGAGAGCTTGCAGGTTGGTGAACATGGAGAGGTTTGGGGAGAGATGCAGACATGGGGAGACCGTGGACGACGCTCCATGCCCGTTGTCCACACCTTACTCAGGGCCGTTCCTGAGTTACAGCCTTTAATAATAAGCCTATAATCTAGTGAGTGACATGTTTCTTTTTACGTTCTGTGAACCAGCTGCTTTAGCAGATTAATGGAACCCACGGAGAGGACCGTTGGAACCTCTCTGATCTATACGGCTTGTGGGTCAGAAGCACAAGTACCAGCATGAACTTGCAGTTGGTGTCTGAAGTGTAAGGTGGGCATTCTTGTAGGACTGAGCCCTTACCCTGTGGGATCTGACACTATCTGCACGTAGATAATGTTGGCATCACATTAAATTGCAGGACACCCAGTGGCTGTCAGAGACCTTCTTCACGGTGTGGGAAACTCTCCCCAGCACACATACCCTAATTGGTGGTCAGACCCCCCCCCTTACTAAAACGTATTTTCTGCAATAATGTAATCATGGTAAGAAAGAACTGCAGAAGGATTTTCTGTATAATAGAAAAAAGGTGCCTACTCTTAGAGGCTGGTCAGGTCTGGACCAATTTGTAGGGAAACTTCAGGCGTGGAAGGACGCCTTCCCAGGGTCAGATGAAATTGGCATCTTGCAGGCTCATTCCCTTCCCTTCTCAGCTGAAGGGACAGGAGGAGGTAAGAGGATTCATCCACTGTCACTCTCCTATGTGGTCTACTTAGCCAGGACTAGACCTTGCCCCACTTCAAAACTACGGGGTTGAGCATGTTGACCCGCGTTCACCCAACACTTCCTGAGAATCTCCTACATGCCATGCACTGGGCTCAGTATGGGGAAGAGTGAAAATGTTCTACTTCAATTTCCAACTGCCTCTAAAGGACACTGTGAAGATTCGTGTGAGGGAACGGGGAACGGTGCTCCCCTCCAGCGTATTAACCACGTTCGTGTGGATTAGGTTACATTCTGCCTCACCAAAGTTTTGCCTTTCCCCATCAACCCCACCTCATGGTTAAATAAATTCATACTGAGGGACACCACGGAAACTCCTGTATCATCAATCGCTACAGAAGGGGAAAGAAGTAGGGGCATATAAGGGAACATTCTTAAGCAAAAGATCCTCCATCATCTACAAGTGAAATATATTTTGTTAATATTTACTATCATGGCAAGTATGACATCCAATAACCTGTCGGAGAAAAATAAAACAACCCCATTCCCTATGGATATTAATTACCCACTTCAAGGAAGCCTGCTGAGTCAGAATTATCTTGCCCTCAAATTCTCAAACACACCAAAAATGGAATCCATAAACCCCCTGGCTTTAACTTTATCAAATGCACTTTGCTGAAAAGTTTAGTGAAGCAGGATAGAAAGTCACAATAATTGCCTGCACTTAATCAAGTGTTCTTTTCTTCTAGATCACAAAACAAACGGACGGGGGGCATGCCAACACCAGTCAAGATGGCTCCCCATGGTCAACTGGCTTAATTGGGAGCCTGAGCCCTACCAGACACAGCAATCAGAATTATTGCTGCAACAGCTAAAGAGGATGCATGCTAAACGGTGTGTGTCAGCAGCCTCACACACGCCGTGTGGATGGTCGTCAAATCTCTCCCTGGTGCATGGAGATTTCACAGGTGATATTCCCGAGGGCTCCCAGACCCCACTCATGCATGCAGCCCACGCTGCAGGTTACAAACACCTGCTCTGTGTCTAAAAGGGTGTAGAGGAGGCATTAATAGAATTCCCAATGTGAAAACATATACTATTGTATACATATATGTACATACATAATACATGCATACATGCTTGCACACACATATATCGTATGCACGTACATGTGTATATGCATGTATTATATAAGCATACATAATTTATTTTATATTAATATTCATGACTGATTTGTGAATCCAAGATGTTCTCCATGAATGGCCTTCCCACTTTCCAAAAAACCATGCCACGCCCTAAAGTATGGATTGGGAAACTCATGGTATAGGGTCAAATAATAAATATTTTTGGCTTCCCAGGTCCTGTGCTCTGGACAGTCTTTTAACTCTGACACAGCAGATGTAAAACAGCCATAGACAAAAAAAGGAAATGCCAGGGTGTGGCTATGTTCCAATAAACCTCTCTAAAAACAGGTGACTTGCCCACAGGTCATGGCAGACAGGTCATGGCTAGCTCACCTTATGCCTGCACGTGTTTCAAGGTCATTTACTCAAAAGTCGAGTTTAGTTATGTCCTCCAGAGAGCAACAGAATTAACTTATGCATAAATAACTCATAAATAGTGTAAAATGCTCTACTCAACTAGATACACTTGCCCCTTTATTGTACTCTGAAATATATCATTTTGGCAGAAAAGCGGCATTAAATTAGGGGTAAAAGCAACCAGTATTGTGTGGGTGCAAAGGACACATTATGGGTTTGGAAGATAGTTGAAAGGAAAAGGATTAAGGAGAACCAAAAACAAAGTATTATTATAAATCATATAATATTTACATTATTTATTATATTTATGTAAGTTTTATATTATTATATTTAAGTCTACATCCCAGTTGCTGTACCAAATGGATTTACAGAACTCCTCTGTGTCCCTCTGAATCACAAAATATTTCACAAAAGATCTATCGGCATAACGAGTTCAGAACTAAATAGAGTATAAACAAACTATCTCAACATTCAAATTTATTCTTAGCCCCTACACTAGTCCTCATCATCAGCATCTTTGATACACTCATAAATTCAGTTCCATATAATCCCGAAGTTCCCAATTCCTGGTTCATCTCTGGATCCCCTCATTTAAAAATGAAAATTACGATTCCGGGATTGCCGTGGAAGGAATTATCCTTGGTCATCAGTTTTGAATTGAACTAATAAACCATCTTGGGAATAAAATCAAGGAATTTCTAATGCCAACCCAGACAGCTATGAAAATCCATTGCAAAGAGCCTCCCTTCACAGAGATTACAAAAGCAGAAAATGCTCAGGCAACACTGTATAGAAAATGTGATTCAAGTTGCATACGTTGAAATTTTAAAGTATCAGAGAGGCTTCCTGAATGATCTGTTTTTCCTAGGCAGCTGGTTTTCTTCATTTATAATCTCAGAAGCCCCATTGTGAATGGGGAATGGACGCCTGTCTCTCTGTTCTTTACATCTATCAGCAGACCTAGATCAAGGCACCATTGCCCCATACACAAGCCTGCACCCCTCGTGAATGACAATGACTCCAAATGAAGACCCATGGAGTTCTCAGTTCTCATGGAGACATGTTGGGAATGCCCGAACAGGAAAACTCCCTGTCGTGAGCTTTGCATCTAGCCACGCATCTGTCCTCAGCATATAATATAGGAAGTTCCAACTTGGGATCACCCCTCGTCGAGGCCACCGTTAAGTGTGAGCGCCAAGCACACCCCGATTCAGACGTGCTCCAACTTGGGATCACCCCTCGTCGAGGCCACCCCAAAGTGTGAGCGCCAAGCACACCCGGATTCAGACGGGTATTTAGACAACCTCTTGCACACGCACACGTCGATAAAGCCTGGTCTAAGTGCCCGTGGCCAAAATCCAAAAGGCCTTTCTAGATTCATAAGTCCTCATCCTCCCCTCCTGATTGTGCACTTTATATAATGTTCCCTCTGGGTTTCATTATGTGAACTGTCACATTATGAGCTGTGACTGGTCCACGGCTCGGAGCGCAATGCCAGACCTATTACCACGGCTTCTCCTTGGAAGCAGGACAGCCTGATTGTATTAAACAGAGTGCTCCTAGCACAGCGGCTACCGAAATGATTATGACCAAGATGCATCGGGTTGCTGTTACAAAATCAAATCGTGTGAGAAGGAAGACAAATCGTTCCAAGATTTCATGCCCCGGTTAGATAGCAATACTCCTCCAGATTGAGAAAAGGAAATAAAAACGGGGGCGAGGGGGAGAAGCCCAATTTTTTTTTAGAAAGCTGCACAATTCAGAAGACAAAGGAATTTACATAATGGGCTGTTAATGATGATTTAGGTGTATGTGCTGATGAGAAATGCCCGTGTATGTCCAATGCCTTTGGTAAAATAACCTACCAGGTAAAAATAGTAATCATTTTCCCATCTATCATCATCTTCCAAATTTGCATGTTAATAACAAAAGGGGGACAGCGTGAGTCTTTGTCAATTAAAAATAGTCTTTGAAAAAAGAACTAGCCCCCCTTTTTTTTTTATGGCAGGAAATGGGGGAGGAGTTTGGAAATCCAGTTTGCTGGGAACAAGGGTCTCATAGAAAAAACACGACCTTGACAATCCTGTAGAATCCAGGAATCCTACGTAAGTTTGTTACCGACAGAGGAAAGATGGAAATTATGTGGTCGGGTCTAAAGAAGCTAAAAGCCATTTGTGGTCTCAATGGTGGAAAATGTTTGGAAGCCTGGTATTCACACTGATGAGAAAGATGGTAGATAACGAATATGTGAGTAATATAATCATAAATACTACCTCAGCAGGGCTTGAAATGACAGCTGAGCCATGAAAAGACATAACCATTTACCTGAAACATATTAAAACACATCCTTTCTCGAATCTAAGTATGGGAAGGGACGGGTCCAGATTTTGAAGTGTGCAATGATTTTACTAACAAGTGCTCCCAACCAGAGACCACAAAAGTATTCCACCCATTTCCCTTTCCCTGTGATGTGCTCTATTCCTGTTCTCCAGATAGAGAGAAAGATCCTGTGGTCTCAGTGGGCCCCTCGGCCTGCGTTAGAACCACATCTCTGACATTTTGGATCCCATTCTCAAGGGGCCACTGCCATTCAAATGCCCTTGTAGCTTGAGATGCTCAATGTAGAACAGAGTGGGTTTCCAGTGGCCAATGGACTTGAGGGTAAATTTTGGAAAGGTTTATACGAGGTGAGTCAGAAAGCTGAGCCTCTCATCTGTGTATACCTAATTCATGAGACATATTCAGCCTTGTCGCTATTTGGAGGAACAAGCAATTTTTACAAAATCCTCAATTTCCAATGCATGCCATTCTATGCACTCCACATGAGCTTGAAATCACCGCTTTGCCCTTTGGTTCATTTCCAATAGATTGTGAGAAAGAAAACTATTTTTACTACCAAAGGAGCCAGAAAGCATTGCTAGATTTGATTTACCCAGGCTGCAAACGCATCCATAACGTAAGTCGGCAGAAGTCAACGATTTCGATACTCACCATTACATTGTCCTTCTAAGAAGATGCCTTCAAAAACACCTCCATGGACATATCCTTGCTGTCTTTTCCATCTCAACACATCTGTCCCTATTAAAATAAAAACGGCAAAGAGACATATTGGTCCACTCAATGAAAGAGATTGGTGTGCCTGCTTCAAAGCCAAGGTTCTATTGCTCACATAACCTTTCTTTTGGGTTGTTATAGGAACTAGCTGGTAATGGCAGAAAGTGATCTTTAACTGGGTTCTTAATAAGTCAAGCTGCTAATCACAACAGGACACCTGCACAGCTGTGTTTAACTGGAGAAGCCACAACCATCCATCCTGGTCCTCACGCGGCATGACGATTTAGAATCAATGGGAGACAGACTGAGGTTTCCAGTCTCGTCTGCATTCATTTGGGCTCTGTTCCATGTTTGTTGATGATGACAGTCAATTTAGCCCATGTCTACCTGCCTTCCAGCTAATTTAAACTAAGAGTTTTCCATCTTTGCAAAACGCAATTGGTGAAGAGAGTCAATCCATGTTTTAGAAATCGTTTATCTGCAGACACTGCTCTTTCCCCTACAGCAACGGGTCAGGATGGGCGAGACCCAACACGGCGCCATGTGCTTGGCTCGGCTATGAGAAAACTCGTGTCTATTGGAGTAGTAATCATCCCAGGATCGTTGAGCATTATTCTTGTCACCTCAACATTGAATCTTCTCTTTAGAGGGCGACTCTCACCCAACGCTGCTCGTTCTACTTGCAAGTGAGGATCACAAGGTAAGTGGCTCCTTGTGAGCTATTGGACAGAACACCAACTTGCCGCCGACACCCACCATTTCAGAGCGCTAGGAAGCAGTGAGCGGAAAGAGAGACTACTTCATTTAATGCACTTGTCGCGCTACCTCAAGGCTGGAGGAGTATCAGTACCAAGTAGATGAGGTCTTTGGGTTTCAAAGGTAATGAGCCAGCGCATTATTAAACTGAGGGAAGGTGGGGTCCTATTTTAATGATGCTTTGATTACTCATAACAACTAGCACAATTACTTATTATTAGGGGTTTCAGGAACACCGTTGATTGAAATATATTTGTGAAAATGAATTCCTGTGTCAAAACAATCACAATGGCATTCATCATTGCTGACCCTTCTATAGCCATGCAGGGTGCCTATAGACATCTGTTTTACAGTTAGAAAAACCGATGTCCACAGGCTAAGTCACGCAGCTCATAGGCTTCGAGGCAGAGGGAGGAAGAACTGAGTCTCCCTGGACATCACTCACTTTACCAAATCAAGCTGCCTCTTCAGCTAAATGAACCATCATAGCTAACACGTACGCAGTGGGTCAACATTTCAGATACCGACTGCTTTATATAGGGACTTGTTCTATCTTCTCAAGAACCGTAGAAGGTAGGGCGCCTGGGTGGCTCAGTCGGTTAAGCGACTGCCTTCGGCTCAGGTCATGATCCTGGAGTCCCGGGATCGAGTCCCGCATCGGGCTCCCTGCTCGGCAGGGAGTCTGCTTCTCCCTGTGACCCTCCTCCCTCTCATGTTCTCTGTCTCTCATTCTCTCTCTCACAAATAAATAAAATCTCAAAAAAAAAAAAAATTAAAAAAAAAAAAAAAAAGAACCATAGAAGGTAGGGAAGAGCATTATCACCATGAGCTGAAAAAAGGGAATCAGAGGGCTACTGGGCAACTAGCCCAAGAGCACAGAGCTGCCAAAAGTCGGGCTGTCACACGAGGTACCTTGCTACCCGGGCTCAGGTGGGACAATGAACATCTTTTCTGTCCCACATCCTCCATCCCCACACTGTGGGAATCTACAGCTGAAATGGTTTTCGTCAGCAAAAGGGGGACTATTTGATATCCCTAGCAAAGACAAACTCATAGTGCATGAGTGATGCACACAGTAGATGCTCACTGAATACCAGCTTTATCATTAATACTACAACTTGAAAATTGGCCCTATTTCTATTTCACCTGATCTCAGGTCATCTCTTGGCTCTCACCCACAGGCAAGTGTTAAGTACACAACTACAAAGTTCTAGAAACATTAGTATGGATTACGTCTGACTGGCTGTACTTTTTTTTTTTCTTGTGATGGGGTAGAGAAAAACGTTCCTTCATTATCATCTTAAGGTTGAGTTTTTGTTTGTTTCTTGGTTTGCTTTGTTTGTGTGTTTTTTTAAGGTACACAAGTAGGATGAAATGAGTAATCATATTGCCATGCGTTTTATTTTAAAATCTGGTATTACTAAAGTCTGATAGAACAAAAATCAATAGTCCCATCACGTGGACATCTAGCTGAGCGAAAGTCCCTGGAAAGAACTCTGTTCACCCACACTCGTTCTGTCTGGGAGGACAGTATTTGAAGCTGGTGCAGCCTCCATCAGGAATGTCTCCACCTGTCCTGCTTCCCTCTCTCTGACCAACTCCCCTACTTCTCTTACTGGAGCCTACCCCCCACCTTAGTGTATTATGTCTCCTGCTGTGCAAGGTTAAATACATTCCAAATATTCTTAGTTTCTTCTTCGAGGATAACCCTTCATGTGTGAACTCACAACATAACATTCTCCCAGACTGGTTTTTGTGTGAGAAACTGCCCCAACACTGAGAAGTCCGAGACAGAGAAGGGCCCATTATGACATCCATCCTAGTTATGCCACTTTGGGACTAACCGTTGAAATCAAGGGAGGATGCAAATCACCAACACTCCCCCAGGCAAATATGCCATTTTTCTCATGTGTTTTCTGCTCCCTGATTCACCACGGGACATAATGCAGGAAGCCTTACTTCGTGTATTTGAAGCTAAATTGTAAGATACAGTCACGAGCGGGGTGCCTGGGTGGCTCAGTTGGTTAAGCGACTGCCTTCGGCTCAGGTCATGATCCTGGAGTCCTGGGATCGAGTCCCGCATCGGGCTACCTGCTCGGCGGGGGGTCTGCTCCTCCCTCTGACCCTCCTCCCTCTCATGCTCTCTCTGTCTCATTCTTTCTCTCTCAAATAAATAAATAAAATCTTAAAAAAAAAAAAAGATATAGTCACGAGCTGAATAGTATATCTCAAAGGTTAAAGAATAAATTCTCTAGGGTGCCTGGGTGGCTCAGATGGTTGAGCGTCTGCCCTCAGCTCAGGTCATGGTCCCGGGGTCCTGGGATCGAGTCCCGCATCGGGCTCCCTGCTCCTTGGGAGCCTGCTTCTCCCTCTGCCTCTCTCTCTCTCTGTCTCTCATGAATAAATAAAAATAATTAAAAAAAAAAAAAGAATAAATTCTCTAGATTAAAATACTACTTTTTTCTTAGATTAAAATACTTCTTGATTTTACTATTACATTTGGCCTGGATGGTCTATCTCGAAGGCCTTAAAGGACAGATAAACATGACTACAAATAGCTGATTATTTTGGATTATTTTGGAAATGATGTGACATTACATTGTATAATCTAAGTTTTGACATAGAAAGTACACCCTATCATACACTTCTCATTTGTAAAGACTTACACTGTACTTAATATGTATTCATTGATATAGAAAAGAACTTTTTTTAAGTTTATTTTTTCTTAGTCATCTCTACACCCAACATAGGACTTGAACCTACAACCCCGAGATCAAGAGTCACATGGTCTTCTGATTGAGTCAGCCAGGCACCCCTAGAAAGGAATATTTTATTTATTTTTTCAAAAGATTTTTATTTATTTATTTTTGCAAGAGGGGAGAGAGAGAGCACAAGCAGGGGGAGTGGGAGAGGGAGAAGCAGACTCCATGCTGAGCAGGGAGTCCGATGCGGGACTCGATCCCAGGACCCTGGGATCATGACCTGAGCCGAAGGCAGATGCTTAACTGACTGAACCACCCAAGAAACTTTTAAAGACATCTATGGCCTGTGATGATAGTTTTCAAATAGTCAAGGTGTATTAAAAAGGGGGAAGCACTGATTAATGCAATATTTATGAGTTACTAATATATTAACAACATTATAGTTCACTCATATATTAGCAAATGTTACCATAAAATTATCATATCATTTTAATAGGATCTTAGCATACGGAGAGTACATTAGTCAAAGCATACAGACCTTTTGAGGAATATGAGGCTTGGAACGGAGAATGATGTATTATTCCACACTATGACAATGTTTCAAGAAAGCCTCTCCATATACTTTCTTCTTTACAACTGAAGATCTGGGGGTTCATGAAGACGTTCATAGCCATTGCAAATCACCCTGGGTAGTAGGTCAAAAGGACACCTACAATATAAGATAGAAAGATATAAATACCTTCATAAAAGATGGCATTCATATACCCTTGGCTTTCCAAGAGGGCACTGATATGATTGTATCCCTTCGTTCCTAAATAACTTGTAATAAATATAGTCTAGAAATCCTTTCATTTCATTTCACAAGCATTTGACGAATGCAGACCATGAATGAGATATGAGGGCAGAAAAGGAATTCCAAAGACTAACGGGACCACCCGTGTCCCCAGTGAGTTTGTGTCCTTGTGAGGGAGGGCATCATCAGAGCAAGTACTCATAATTAATTGCAGGAGCTCTCGTACCACTGATAAAGGAATAGAAAGTACCAGGCTTGGTGGAGGTGACCGCTCTAAGAGAGTCTTAGGAGCTGCAAAGAAGTGGGGAGAAGGGCCGTATTTGTCAGAGGACAGCCTACAGAAAGCATGAGCAGAAAGCTGCACAGAGCCCGCGGGGTCCTGGAGAAGTCTGCACCACGACTGGGCTCGGGGCCCCCAAGGCTTCAACAGCACCATTATGAAAGACTGCACCAGGCTTGCACACACGTGTGCAAACACTGGAGAAGATAAACTGATTTTTAAAACCTAAATATATTTCAGAGGTATTTAAAAAAAATTTAAGATTTTTGTTTATGTAATTTGAGAACGAGAACAGGAGCAGGGGGAGAGGGGCAAAGAGAAAAGCAGACTCCCCACTGAGCAGGGAGCCCAACGCGGGGCTCGATCCCAGGACTCTGAGATCGTGACCTGAACCAAAAGCTCATGCTTAGCCGACTAAGCCACCCAGTGCCCCTAAAAATGTTTTAAAATTCCTAGGCTTATTTATCCTTTAATTTTCTTTTGAGTCACAATGACCTGCCAAATTTCTGCAAGGAAAATGAGTGGAATTTTCAACATTTTGATAGGTTTCTTGGGTAGCTATAAATAAATAAATAAATAAATAAATAAATAAATAAATAAATAAATAAAAGGCATGCTCACATAAGAAAAGAACGTATGTCTAGGTTTCAGAGGGGTCATCCTGGATATTTCTAGATGTGTACATAAATGTTCAAATCAACATAAGTAACCTAATTTATGTAACCCAAATTTTATCTCCCATCTCTCAAACAGAACAATCTTCCAAATTATATCCATTTTTGAAAAGATGCATATTTAATAAAACATCTGCTTCTGCCTTGGATTTGCTCCCAGTTTTATACAATGTTCAAACTGTTTAATTTTTAGCATTATGGAAGTCGAGTGAAGAACAACGAAGAGAGAAATTTCTCTTTAGAATGTAAAAAGCGTAACTTAAAATATATACCATCAGTTCTACACAATTCTACTCCTCCTAAGTCAACCCACAATTCGGATGAACTCTCAAAGAATTCATTTCTTGTCCCACATTGCTAATTTTGACCCAAACCTTTACAACAAAATTAAAAAGGACTCGAGTCATCTATTCAGCAAGGAGGAGAAACAAACAGCAGAGCAAAGCAAATTTATAGCTTTCATGAAAGACAGTAAATAATTCATCTCCAAAATCCTTAAAATTTATCACTCTCAATTTTCTAGGCATGGACTAGAATGGGAAATTTGAAGCCTTTCTCTGATGCTATCCTTAAAAAAAAATACAGAAAAAAAAATTGTAAAAAGTGTAGGGAAATGATTACCAGCAAAAAAAAAAAAAAAAAGAGGAAAAAATTAGGATAAAAAGGCATCTAAAAACAAGTCACATAAGTATATTGAATAATCCACACATCTTCAGTTAATCATGCTAGTGTATAAGCTCAATAATTGAGGAAGAACCATGTTCCCTTAGGGGGAAGACAAACTCCCTTCTACAACAAATAGGTTAAAGGATCAAAGATGTTCTCTCATACTCTCTCTGGTTTGGCTATATTGTCTAAAAAAACTGAGATGTCTAGGTTGTTAACACTTGTCCTCAACCTGCAACCTTTGATTTTCTCATTCATTCAGTGAATATCCACAGAGTGTCTTGTAACTACTCATTTCTTTAATAATCACCCAATGAGCGTCTCCTCTGAGCTGAACTCACTGAAACACACGTGTTTAAGGGAAGGCAGGAAAACATTAAAACACATGTAAGCGGGAAAAAAATAAAAACGCTTTCCAATGTGAGGGAGCACCAAGAAGGAAGCAAACAGGAGGCTAAATATGCAAACAGGAGAGCATGTAACCCACTTTATGTGGGAAGGGAGAAGGCAGATGAAGTGGACAGGCAACGCCCTAATTTGGTACATGCTTAGTTGGATCACAAAACTGAAAGACAACTGGTATACCAGCAAGGTGGTAATCAGACAATGCTGTGGGGTGAAGCTGTGGAGGTGGGCAGGAGGTTCACTGTGTGAAGCCAAATAGGTCAGTAAAGGGAATTTGGGGTTGATTTTAAGTGTAACATGAAGCCATCCTTTGTGAAACATTTCAGAGCAAGAAGGAGGAAGATAAGATTAAAAATAAATGCCGCGAACAGCCTGCCTTATGATGTGCCTATATTTTAAGGTACTTTACCTGCTTCGTTAAACTTATTCATCTTGCAAACACCTCTAGATGGAGGGACTCTCTACTTAACTCTCTTGTGGATGAGAAAACCAGAGCATGAAAAAAATCAACTTCACATAGCTAGGAAACATCAGGGGGCCTGGCTCCTTTGGTAGAAAGTAATGAGTGCCAGAGACAAGGGTCCATAATGCATGCCAAAGCTAGAGAAGAAAGTGAGCATGACAAAGTCTAGGCCTCATGTGATGGATAAGGTATGGATAAGGGTGAAATACTAGGAAAAAAAAAATGTATCAGGCTCTGCCTCTGGGGCTCCTGGCAGAGTTCCCAAAACCCTTGGAATTTCCTAAGTGATAACAGCACTAGGAACATCTTTGTTCTAATATCTGGTCTCTGGCCCTGGTTCCTCATACAGAGCTCCTAAATCCCTTGGAATTTCCTGGGTAATAGGAGTGTCTTTTGTTCTAATGAGGCAACACTTTGTGGGCACCTACATAGTTTCAAAATGGGGCTGGTCACCAGGAAAACCAAGTCATGGTTGGAAGCTTGGAATGTCCAGCTCCTCTCCATCCTCTGGAAAGATGGAGGGGCTAGAGACTGAGTTAAAGATTGGTCATGGGTACATGATGAAGCCTCCATAAAAAAGGAAAAGGAGTTCAAGGAGCTTCTGGGGTTGGTGAGCACATCCATGGCTGGGAGGGTGGTACACCCCAACTCCAGGAGGACAGAAGCTCCCGTCTCAAGACCCTCGCAGACCTCGTCCTATGTATCTCTCCATCTGTATCCTTTATCATCTCCTTTATAATAAAATTAACTGGAAGACATTAGAGCAATGTTTCCCTGAGTTCTGTGAGGTGTTCTAGCAAATGATGCAATCCAAGGAGGGGGTTGCAGGAACCTCTGATTTGTAGTCGAATTGGAGAAAAGTTGTGAGTCACCTGGGGACCTACTGCTTGCAGTTGACATCTGTGGTGGATACGGTCTTGTGGGACTGAGCTCTTCCCTGGTGGCATCTGCGCTGACTCCAGTTAGTGTCAAATTGAACTGAATTGTAGGACACCCTCCTAGTGCCACAGAGAATGTCACTGTGTGGCATAAACCCCACATATTTGGTGACAGGAAGCACTGAGTGTGTGAGTAAAGGAGGAACACAGGAGTGGAGGAGTGGTTTTCCCAACCAACGTGGGAAGAGAATACAACAGTACCCGGGTTGAAGGAGAGCCTGAGGATGGCAGAGCAAAAAGGCCAGGAACAGGTGCGGTGAATCCCAGAGATGCTCAGCTTGGACGGAACAGAAGTACCAGGGAAGAGAGGTCAGGACAGACTTGAAGATCGCCGGTTCAGGAGATGGAAGACCACGTGTGCTTACAGAAAGTTTCTGGAAGAGACAGTCCTCTGATGCAAGCTATTATTCAGGAAGGCAGAGCAGGAAGAGTTTTAAAAGTAGATGGTAGAGTGTGAAAAGCCATAGACAGGACAGTAGTAAACGAGCAAACGTCAAGTGAGAACATGGCCATGGAAAGTAGAGACGTATCATAGCCAGAGCAAGAAAGGGACCTGGAAAGCGATTTACAGCAGGCAAACTGGAGAGGGGATGCAAAGTGCAGGATGAGGGACTGAGTGCAGAAGATGCCTCTGCTGGGAAAACAAAATGCAGGGAATGGGGCAAGCTTGGCAAGAATGACGATGGGCTGAATTTGGACACACTGAACTGAGCTTTTGGCAGAGCACACAGACGAAGTTGTCCAAAAAGAGGCAACTGTGAGAGCAGGATGAGGCTTGAGGGAGAAGTCAGAGCAGAAAGTAGGGACATGGGGGTCTCCCAAGTGGAAGGCATGGTTACATCACGAACAGAGGCAAAGCTACGTGGGACAGTCTGGAAGCTGGAGAAGTGGTCTGGGGCTGGAGTAGACGGAGCAGCAGGATCCAGAAAAGTTCAGGAAAGGAGTAGAAAGGCGGTAGAGGGGAACCAGAGGGGAGGACGTTCAGAAATTCAAGGAAGGATAAAACTCCTTGAAGGAAAGGGCAAAGAACATATCAGAGTCTACAGAGAAACTCCGAGAAGAACATTGGCTGTGCTGAAAGGTCAGCCCCTGCACTGGTGCCCGGAGCAAGCCACAAAGCCCAGGTGTGCTGTCAGAATAGAAAGCAGGAGAGATGTGGGGAGAAATAAAGAAATGTTTGTTATGACGAGTTCTTTCAAGATACGACGTGTCAGGACATAAGTACGTTTGTGGGCAGATGAGGAGAATGGTGGGGAAGGTCTTGATAATGAGCATGGGAGACCAGTTTCAGAAAGGAACACTATAAACCAGAGAATGTGGAGGACTGAGAAGTGCATCCTTTTCAAGTCCATCCATTACGTTATAATCACCAAGAAGAACCTGTTCTCTGTGAGTCTCAGAGATCTCTGTAGCATCTGGTAATGTTGACCCGTCCACCCAACTCCTGAACCCTCTCTCTTCCCTTAATGAAATCACCTGACATATAACACCAGTCTCCAATGGCAACCCCATTACTTGGTTCTCTATGCAAGACGTAGCCATCAATACTGTCTTCCAGGGCTTTGCAGGAGTGTCATGATTTCCTCAGTGTCTACTGCCGCTAGATCTCAATTCACACTAATAGCCTCATGGCCTCAACCTCTATCTCTACTGCTACCTCCCTCCATCGTATCTGCCATAAAATTGACATTCCGTGAATGGTTCACCCCAGCAAAAGCAACAACAGGGCTCCTCCAGAGCCAACAGAAGAACATCTGTTGGCTTTACCATTGGGTTCCACCACCTAGAATTCTCCAACTTCAATTGAGTCATCCAACGCAACCACCTGCGCTTGAAATGACACTCAACCCATTCACACGCATTTGTGTGAATTATGACATGTCACATGCATGTATGTCATCATTCAAGAAGTGCCTTTATCAACACTTGCTGCACACCCGTATCAACTCACACCCTCCTTTGCTCTTCACACAGAACCCCATGCATCCTGAGACACAGATCATAAGCAACCTCCTTTGTACAAGTTTCTTTGACAAACTGGCTTCCATCATGGCCCTCAGTGGTCCCTGCCTCCCTGTACCAACACCCTCCCGCTGTTCCATTCCAGATTGGTACCAGGTGTGACCAACAGCATGCAGACCTGGCGATGTACCACCTCCAAGATCAAGGTAGAAAAGACAATGGTTTGCATCTTAGGGTCCCTCCCTCTCATCCTGTCTCTCTCCTCCCCAAATCAAGGAAGCCAGGAGCCAATGTGTGACTGGCCTTACGGAGTGTCTCATGTGGCAAAGAACATGAGCCTCCTGCGAAGGGAGGGACACATAAGTGAGATTCTCCACTGCCTTTGTAAAATTTCCACCCCAGTCTCCAACTGGAGTGCAGCATCACGGCAGACCCCGAGCCAGAACCACCGAGCTGTGCAGCTCTTCAATTCCTGACTTCCAGAAAATCTATGAGATAATAAATATTTGCAGTGTTAAGCTGTGTTTTAGGGGAATGTTTTATGCAGTGATAGACAAATAACAAACTGTCCTGAGTGATACCAGTGCCAAATAAGATTCTATATGGAATCTTACAGTGGAAAATAAGACTCTATATTCCCAAGGTCTGTGTTTTCATCCTCCTTATGGAATATATGGTGTGCATACCTTGTAGTAAAAGTAGTTCATTGATCATTTTGTCTTCTCTACTGCGATGGTGATCTCACCGGGACCGGGGGGTTGAATCTTATCTATGTTTCTTTTTTTTTTTTTTTTAAAAGATTTTATTTATTTATTTGACAGAGAGAGACACAGCGAGAGAGGGAACACAAGCAGGGGGAGTGGGAGAGGGAGAAGCAGGCTTCCCGCCGAGCAGGGAGCCCGATGCGGGGCTCGATCCCAGGACCCTGGGATCATGACCTGAGCCGAAGGCAGACGCTTAACGACTGAGCCACCCAGGCGCCCCTTATCTATGTTTCTATGTCTTGCATTATCTGGTCTGGTGACCTTCTCAAAATAAGGTGTGAATACATGACTATCAAATGAATGAATGAATGAGTGAAGCTCTAGTCATGGTTTCTCAGTCTCTGAAGGCAAGATAGCTGCATGCAGCCTGGTTGTTTAAGATAGAATGTGCCCTTGGATCCCTGAAGTGGGAAACAATCGGCTGCCTTCAAGTGATTTGAATTATGAGCCAAGCATTTGGAAGCATGGAGGAATAAACAGCATCCAGCATATCAATGAGTTTTTTTTTATGGTGGTTATTATTCATCTTCATATCCCGCACAGTCCATAGCACATGGTAGAGGCCCAATAAATATGCACTGGCTTGAACTGACTGGGAACCTGAAAACAAATACAACGTGTAAATCGCAGAGCAAGACTCGATGTCAAAAGCAAACCACCAGACCCAGAGTTAGTGTTAAAGCCACCTTCCAAATAGGAGGGACCAAAATAGTACAAGACTCAAAAATTAAACAGGTCGTTTGTGGAAATATAACGTGAAAAGACCCAAAGGCAATGATTCTCAGAGTGTGACCCCCCTAGACCAGTAGCAGCAAGCTCATGTGGGTGCCATCTCGGATCCGCTGACTCAGAAACTCTAATGGATGGAGCCCAGAAGTCCTGTAAGGGATTCTGATACTCAAGTTTGAGAAATACTGCCATAGATGATAGGCTTCAAAACAATTAAGACATAGGGCTCAGTGGGTTCTTTCACTGACAATCTTCCCAACAGTATTATTCTGAGGACAGATATAAAATGGGTGGGAATCTACTCTGAACCACGGATGCATGGGCACAGGACGGAGGCAAACCAAGAGTCCAGAAGCCAGCTCTGTCCCTCATTCACATCCCAGGGGTGTTTCAGCACCAGCTCTGAACGCCACACTTTCAGGGTCCAAAATCTGTTTCTTCCCCACCATTTCCTCAGGTTGTTTCAGCCCCCTCTCAAGTGGAAGGTCTTACTTCCCTTGGAAGATGTCCCATGGACCCAGAATCCCCATGTCCTCCCAACCCCACAAACATTGACTCTGCCACTCTTAAGGTAATGATGTCACATGCACTTAATGTCATCATTTGAGATGTGCCTTCATCCCCCACCAGACCACACGCACCAAGGGGGAGCTGACGTGCCTTCCTCCCCACAAAAAAGTCCAACAGGCACTCGTTGCTCGATGTATAAAATGTTCGGTATATTGTCAAAAGGTTCTGACATTTACACCAACTGGGAGATGAAAGAAATCCTATTCCACTCTATAAAGGTTGAGAAATCTCTTTCACTCAACTGTTTATAATGCATGATTAGAAGTTGAAAATACGCTGGAGAAAACCCATGCTGGACTTGATACTTCCTCAGAGTGAGATACAGAAGCAAGACAGAGGCAAAGATAGGAGGGGACAAATCACACCCAGGCCCTACGTTTAGGTTTAGCGCAACGTAGATTTTCTACCGTAAATGCTACACCGTGCTTTTGAGATCTATCCAGACTTGTGATCATCTAGACGTGGTCCAGCATATGTCAGCACCTCTGGATTTGCTACAGATTTCACAATTTCTGGTTGCACACCCCCTCTTCCCAATTCATATGCACCTCTTAACCAGGTCACAGTGAAGTTTATTGAGAAAATACACAGAGCGTGCGTATCGCCAATCATGGTTTAAAATGAGCCGCATTCAAGTCAAGAGTCTTAATTACAATGATCATGGCTCTGGAATCACACAGAATGAGCTGGAAAGGACCCGGGGATCAGTCCAACCCACTCATGTTACAGTTGAGGAGTACGAGGCCCCACCACGTCCCTGCGGAGGGCTGCAATTAAAAAGGGGGACCGCCACCCCCACCCCCAGAATGTGTGGGTGTTGTGATAGGATGCAGTGGTACCGTCTTTGAGATGCTGATGAAACAAAGGTGACTCTGGAGGACAGATGTCCCCCCGCCCCTCCCCCCCAACTGCCAGACTGTATCAGAGAAGTCGGGGGAGGCTAAGGAACAAGCAAGGGGCTGGGCCAGGGCTCTGCCCTTCACCCGGTTCTACCCGGGCTGGCTGCTTACCTTTGGGTTGGTCCTGCACACAGCCCTGCATCTTGGAGGGGTTCCCAGGGCTGCAGGGACAAGCACCACAAGCTGGATGGTTTAATTTATTCTCCCATCAAGGTTCTGGAGGCAAAATGCCAAAATCAAGGTGCTGGCAGGACCATGCTGCTCGGAAGGACCCAAAGGAAGAGGCTCATGCCTCTTCTATGCTCAGGGGGGTTGCTGGCCATCCTTGCTGGTGTTTGCTCTGCCCGAGCATTGCTGCACCCTCTGTCCCCATCGTCCCACAGCTGTCTTCTCCCCGTGGGTCTGAGTCTTCACTTTGTCTTCCCACTGTGTGTGCCTGTGTCCGCATATGCCGTGTTCCCGTCTTAGACGGACAGATAGTCATGCAATCGGGGCCCATTTGCCTGACCTCTTAACTGTATCTGCAAAGAACCTTTTCCCAAGTAAGGTCACATTTGGAGATGCTGGGTGTGAGGACTTTATTCTATCGTGCTGGGGGACACAATTCAACCTACAATGCTTGGTTTGTTTCTAAAACTGCATGGTTGGATTCGTGGTGTTTCTACTTGAACTTCTAGTGTCAAACCTGGAGACAAACCGAACGGGAAAGTCGCACGCTGTCTCTCTCTCACACACACGCACAGACACTGGAATTTGGAATTGCGGAAACAGAACATTTGGGTGACTGGCTGGGTGGGTTTACTTTCAACCAGGCATTTTACCACCCCACAAAAACCACCTTGCTGTTTCTGTGCATGCGCTTCGGGTTGAGGAATGAGGTCAGAATGTGTGCTCTCGGCATAATTCACATTCACACATGCATCCGCTATCAACATAAGGACGACTGCAACCAAACTGTTGGTGGGAGCAATTTGCATACATACCTCAAACCCTGTATGGAATAGTTGCATCATACATGGGTTTCCCCTCATATTTTTGCCGGACCCTCGCTTCTTTGCCTCTTCCCTTGTGCAACGAAAACTTACCTTAAATCTGTTCCATTAGTTATTTTGAGTATTTTAGCCATGACGTCAGCATTTCAAAAATATAACCAAAGGTTTAAAAATGGAGGCAAGAAACTGTGGAAAGAGCCAAGATGTCCATCGACAGATGAATGGATAAAGAAGATGTGGTATATACATACAATGGAATATTATGCAGCCATCAAAAGGAATGAGATCTTGCCATTTGCAACGACGTGGATGAAACTGGAGGGTATTATGTTGAGTGAAATAAGTCAAACAGAGAAAGACATGTATCATATGACCTCACTGATATGAGGAATTCTTAATTGCA